>NC_141685.1:122675719-123071719 GCF_964263255.1 Lissotriton vulgaris | reverse complement strand
ACTCAGCACCACCACATTATAACTCAGCACCACCACAGCACCACTCAGCACCACCACAGCATCACTCAGCACCACCACAGCACCTCTCAGCACCACCACAGCATCACTCAGCACCACCACAGCACTACTCAGCACCACAACAGCACCACTCAGCGCCACCACAGCATCTCTCAGCGCCACCACAGCATCACTCAGCGCCACCACATTATCACTCAGCACCACCACAGCACCACTCAGCACCACCACAGCATCACTCAGCATCACCACAGCATCACTCAGCACCACCACAGCACCAATCAGCACCACCACAGCACCACTCAGTGCCACAACAGCATCACTCAGCACCACCACAGCATCACTCACTACCACCACATTATCACTCAGCACCACCACAGCACCACTCAGCACCACACCAGCATCACTCAGCACCGCCACAGCATCACTCAGCACCACCACAGTACCACTCAGCACCATCCCAGTATCACTCAGCACCACCACAGCACCACTCAGCATTACCACAGCATCACTCAGCACCACCACAACACCACTCAGCGCCACCCCAGCATCAGTCTGAGCAACCATTCAACAACAACTGGTTCAAATATGTTCTCTCAATGTTTCAAGCTTTATTACAAATGTCACAAAAAGATGTTAATATTTCACTTCTGTTCTTGGATTTTCGTCACAATAAAATACACTGAACATAATCTTCACAAAAGTTATTTACAAAAGTTTAAGCTATTGCCATTATAAATTAAAACCACTTTTATTTCAGTATTAATTATTTTAAAAAACTAAAAGCCATTGTAATTTGTAATATCAATACATCTAAGTCACGTAAATACAAAACATGTTGCATTACAAATGCTATAGGTGTCACATTTGCGAAAGTTATAACTATTGGCATTGTAAATGACAAATCTATTAATTTAGCTATTTTCAAAACCAACACATAAATAAAAAAAATTGTCATTTACAAGACCAATAGCTCAAACTTTCCTAATGTGAGACCTATTTAATTTAATTTAATTTAAAAAGTATTTGTTGAGCGCAACGTTCACCATGCGGTTTCTTGGCGCTATGGAGGCAAACTTTAGCAGTGACACAAACAAGACTAGAGATGACAGGGAGGGGAAGGAATTACATTGGGAAAGCTTGGGTAAAAAGAAGAGTCTTGAGCTCTTTTCGGAAGGCAGGGTAGTGAGTAGCCGAACGTAAATGGTCAGGAAGGGAGTTCCAAAAGGAGGGTGCTAAAACAGAAAAATTGGATCCACCCCATTTCTTACGTCTGTATCTGGGGACTTGTAGGAGTGATTGGGTAGATGACCGCAACTCGCGAACAGGGGTGTATTGCAGTGCAAATGCTTGTTTTTATATTATTATTATTATATTTATTTTTTGTAGAGCGCACAGCTACCCTAAGGTTTCCCGGCGCTAAAGACATAAAGAGCGAAAATACAAAAGGGGACAGTGGGCTATTAAAAGCAAAGTTATTGTTTGAACAACCATGTTTTTAAGTTCTTACGAAATTGGAGGTAACAGTTGTTAGTGCGAAGCTGAATTGGGAGAGAGTTCCATAGAGAGGGGGCCATGTAGGCAAAAGAACGACCTCCCTGTCTAACTCGATTAATCCTGGGTATCTGAAACTTGTGTTGGCTGGAGGAGAGTAAAGTTCTTGGGGGGAAGTATTGGTGGACTAGGGTGCTCAAATAGGCAGGGGCCTAGCCTGCCTTGATTCTGTGCATAAAACACAGAGCTTTAAATTTTGCTCGTTGTTCGATACGGAGCCAGTGAAGACTCCGCAGACCAGATGAAGTTGGGGATTTTTTTGGCAGCATGCATATCAACCTAACTGCTTCGTTTTGCACTGTTTGAAGTTTCTTAGTGACTTCTTTACATGCCCCCAGATATAAGATGTTGCCGTAGTCCAGTCTAGATGTAATTAGAGCTTGGACTACGGTTTTTAGTGTGTTCTGGGGGAGCATCCACCTGATTTTCTTGAGCCACTTAAGTATGGTAAAACAAGTGGCAGCCACTCTGACCGCTTGTTGTTTCACGGATAGGTGTTCATCAAAGATGATGCCCAAGTTTCGAGCGGTTTTGGAGGGGGTGGGTGTAGGTCCCATCTGAGGAGGCCAATGTTGGGGGCCCCATAGGGTAGTGTGTTTCCCAAACAGAAGCAGTTTGGTCTTTCCTCCGTTGAGTTTTAGTTTGTTATCAAACATCCATTTGGCAATGTTCTTAAGACCAGAGCGGAGGGAAGACGGGTTGGACAGAGCATTCGCAGAAAGTGAATAAATAATCTGGGTGTCGTCAGCGTATGAGTAGATCGTCAACCCAGATTTTTCTGCTAAGTTAGCAAGGGGACTGATATATAAATTAAATAAAATGGGGCTGAGAGTCGAACCCTGGGGAACCCCTAATAGAGATTTATGAGGTTTAGATGAGGAAGTTGAGGAGAAGACTTGGAAGGTTCGATCAGAAAGGAAACTTTAAGCCATGCTAGGGCAGGTCCAGTTATGCCACAGGTTTGCAAGGTGTTAATGAGGATGGTATGGGAGACCGTGTCAAATGCGGCACTAAGATCGAGTTAGATAAGTGCCATGGTCTCCCCATCATCAACTTGCCGGCGTATAGTTTCAGAGACCCCTAGGAGGGTAGATTCGGTTGAAAAGCCTGCCCTAAATCCCGACTTGGATGTGTGAAGGAGGTTATTGATTTCTGTGAAATACGTAAGTTGGGTGACAATATGTTTCTCCAGGATTTTGGAGAATAAGGGTAGCAGCGAAATTGGGCGGAAATTGGCGGGGTCATGTGGATCTGCGGTGGCTTTCCTAAATATTGGTGAAACCATGGCATGTTTCCATGCCTTGGGGACTTTGGCATCTCTTAGGGAAGAGTTCAGGAGCTCTAAGATGAGCGTGAGGGAAGGGGTGTCGAGTGAAAGGAGGATTTGTGGGGGAAAGGGGTCAAGGGGGGAGCCAGATTTGATAGTTTTAATGATTTCATGTAATGAGGACAGGTTGAGCGGGTCCCAGTTTGCTAGAATCTGAGGGGTGCCACCTAAGGAAGGGTGTGGTCTAGCATCTTCACAATTGGACATAATTATAGGGGAATCCGGGACTGATGAAAAAGCAGTTGGATCTTTGAAGTCCTCATAAATTTTGTCTATTTTGTTTATGAAGAATTCTGCCAGAGCATTGCACTGTGCGGAGTCCAGACAGGGGGCTTTCGGTTGACAGGAGGAACCAGAGAGTTCCTGCACTATTTTAAAAAGTGCTTTGGGCTGATTTTCAGCATTCTCGATGGTCGTTTTGGCATATTCAGCTCTAGCTGATAAACAATTAGCATGATATTTTAATAGTGCTGCTTTGTATAATGACTTTAGTGTAGGGTCATAATGGACACGCCATCTGCGCTCTAGATTTTTACAAGCCGTTTTTCGAGTTTAAGTGCATCTGTATACCAAGGTGCAGGGGGATGAAGTGAGGTTTGTTTTTTATTTCTTTGTGGAAGGCATACATCAATGGCAGAGCTGAGCTTGTTGTGAATGGCTGCGGCCTCCTCTATGTTTGTTATTTTAGAGAGGGGTCGGGTGTCATTAAGATGTGCATTCAGTTTGGTAGTGTCCAGTTTTTTTCCAATTTCTCAGTACCCTTGGTCCGGAGGGGGCCTTCTGAGAGGAAGCCGGTCGAGGCACGGCTATGGTAAATTCCACCAGGTAATGATCAGACCAGGGGATAAGTATAGGTGGTTTGCAAGTAATATTGTCGTGGTTGAAGAAGATTGGATCAAGTAAGTTGCCGGCCTTATGAGTAGGACCTGCATTGTGGAGGGTGAGGTTTAGGGCAGATAGATCCGCTATAAAGTTAGTACTGGTGTGACATGAGGTGTCATTGAGATGAATATTTAAGTCACAGACTATCAGAAAGTTAGTGGCATCTAACAGAAATGGTGCAATGAGCTCCGGGAAAGAGGATGCTCAGGTGCTGGCTGTGCCGGGAGCGCGATATATTAAAGCACCCGATAACGTGAAGTTTGGAGATAATAGGAGCTTGAAGGATCCAGCTTCACAGTTCTGTCAGTGTCAGTGCTTCCTGTTGAGGTTTAATTTTCGTGACAGGCGCCTCATTGCCTACTTGTAACTATTCTCTGACCCTGCTTCAATGGTCAGAGCAGGGTCAGAGAATAGTTGCAAGTAGGCAACAAGGCGCCAGGAAGCCCTTACATGCTTACAGCAGCAAGTGCCGAAGTTGAAGTTAATTTCTTTGTAACCCTTTTGTAAAAGGTTACAAAAAATTGGCAAAAAAACAAACGTTGTGGAGGGTCAAGGGGAATATATTTAATGACCTGTCTGCTCACACCCCTATTATCAGAATACAAAATACATAACTGAGCGGAACAGGTCCGGAGATGGTGTGTAACTGAACCAGTAACTATGAGACAACAGAATGCATGAGCGAACCAATGCTGCTGGAAACTATTGGTAACCACATGGCTGGTACAAGACCCATCAGACCACCCTTACGGTGGAGTTAACGTCACGTGGGAATTGCTGATCAAACCAAACCACATCAAGCCATTCAGTGCCGGTGTGGGAATGGATGTCAGAAATCCAGCCATGATGTTTACCATGGAGTGGACTTAGTAATGTGCAGTGCTTAGGTGGTAGTGAAGAATAAAATTGGCTACACAGATACTGACGGAACGTGTATACAGAAATCTATGTGTCAAGGTTTAAAAACACGCCTGGTAGTAAGACTACCTCATGGCGCTGTGCAGATTGGTCAACTTGTTTCAGCTTGCGGGGGATTACCCCAGCTTTCTTCAGGACCTTAAGTATAAACTAGCTACTGCAACTATGACTACTAGATGGTATGTTAGGTGAAAAAGCGACAATAAGTATTACTAATAGATAGATTCATAGATACATATCTACCAGGAACCTCAGTGCTTGAACGTCCACTGGCGGGAAAGAAGCTTGTCTTCTTCCTATCAAAAAACAAAGATAATTGTACAACAACACTAGTTCACGCATACATCACCATTAACGTCCAGAGAGACCGTAAGGAAAACACACCTGCATGAATAATTGACATTCTGCATGTATAAAAGCATAATAGCTTAATCACTTAGAGGCATTTCCTCCCAGTGATACTCACCCGCTCGGGAGTATGAGGCCCCGCTCTACGGTGTAGAAAAAAGGGAACAGTGAGAAACTCTACCATGCCCAAGCCAAATGCTCTACACACATAACCCAAAAAACGTATGTAGGAGCCCGTCTGTCCAGGCAACAACCACCCTCTTCCTCCTGTATGACACATGGCATGTTTAATATCTTTATCTCACATGATAAACTATGGATGTTTAAGAGTAAAAAGTGCCTCTAGGTAGTCTAATGTAAAGAGTTTATTCCGTTGTATAGACTATGTACTACTATACAACCCAATCAGAGGGAAGACCTTGGTAAGAGGAATAATAGAATGTCAAAGGATGCTAAGGAGCAGAGACCCTTCTTTGTAAAAAAACGTGTCAAGACTAAGGACCCATTCAAACCAACTCTAATGGTGTGTAGTCAGCAACATTCTGACTGACATTGCCAAGACTAACGAGACTGCTGAGAAGGGCTGAGTCCAAATAGCCACTCACCTGTCCGTCGGTGCCCCTGGTCGTTAGCCGAGCGGCAGTGGAGGTGAATAAGGATCCGCCCTTGATGCTTAAGTATCCGCCGGTAGTTAGACACCGAGGTAAACGGGGCGTTCACTGTACCGAAATCACGGAGCGAACGCGGAAGTAGACACTACTATGTCGCGCATGCGCAATGATTAGGACAATCCCGAAGTAGGTTTAGACACAGGTCATTATTTTTCAGAAAGGAGTTCAGCTGATGTAAATAAAATATTATATTGTATAGTATGCCTGTTATTAGAATGGTACCTATATTCGAAACAATAGCTGCCTCTGAGCTCGCGCGCATAAGCAAAAACGGAATACACTAATCCCATGAGCATGCGCCCAGCGTGAGGCGCTTTACTCGAGATTGAAGTGCACAGCAAAAAGGTGTGTTAGCGAGCAAGAGTCACCAATCACCTGCGACAGGTGGTCTTGTTACAGCATAAAAACTAAAAGATGCTGTTCACCCCACATGTGCACCTCCCACCACCCCGGAATCCCTGGGGGCCCGCAACGGGCCCCGCAGGTAGACTCTGCATGCCTATCCATGGCAACATTGGAAAATGCCCATTGTAATATGGCTGGCGGTGTCTGATAGACACCGCCACCATATAGAACCCTTTACCGCCCCAGTCGAAAAGCGGCAGATGGTCTTTCCATCCGCCACGGACACCCCAGCCATGATAATATGGTGGGTGGTCATTCCAGCATGGATGGCGGGCAGATTGCCCCCGTCAGTCCGGCAGTGGCTACCGCCGGCCTGGCGGGGGCGATCCGCTTGCCATCCTAATGGATCCCTTGGTTATTATACCCTACAATAATGAGCAGAGCGACTCACTATATAAAGATTGAAGACCAGGACGCACAACACAGGCCATGCAAATAGCACAGCAAACATCACAGTTGCACATCAGATTACTTACACCATGAGGCAGTGCAACGCACACCATACACAGCGAATATACTACTTATATATGAACCCACTACCCATCAAGTCATATACAGCATAGGGCAACACATCATGTCCCACACACCACATGGATAAAATGCTAACTCCTACTTACTTCACCATTCATCATTCTACAAAGACACACTGCAAGTTACACACCAGGGCCTAGTCACAAACTGCACTTTGTAGTACCTCATAGGAACTAATGTTAAAATAAATTCAATTAAGTAAAGTATTTAAACATGTAAATACAATGTATTTAATGTAAAAAAGTCAACAAATAAAAAGTCATTATTTTTTCATTTTAAAATATTTTATTAACTATTTTCAATTTAAAAATTAAAGTGACATTAATATTTATTCAAAATAATTAACCTAATTGAATGCTATACATTCGTTTTAATGATTGTTAATACATATTAAGGTAAAATTACTTTCCTTTAGGTGGGATTTTTTTAATTTATAGTTCCCAAAAATAATTTTAGTTTAATTTAATACATTCAAAATAATTACAGTTCGAATTAAATATAATGTTGTTAATGATCTAATTGTATTACAAAATTCTGCATTCAAAATACATATTTAAATGTGATACTCACTAATATGTAACATGAAATACATTTTTCAAATTCTTTAAATTGTTGAATAAACGTTTGGCCCTGGTGGCCAAGAACGCCACCTAGGTGTGGAAAAATTGCTAGTAGTAACTTCACACTCGTAAATAAACCTTCAGCCCCTTAATTCGAGGGCCGGAGATATGTAAATCTGCACTTTGTAAACATTTCACATAAATCGTGAATAGCCAAAAGTATGACATTTACCACAGAGTGTAAGAATGAACTTACTAATGCAAATGTACTCATCTCCACATTTACCTTTGTCAGCAGCCCCTGCCATCTTAACCAACCCCATTGATCGCCAGCAGACACGCCTGTATATTAGAGAAAATCAGTCAGGAAGTAATTACTGGGATGTGATGTATTTCGGGACCAGTGCAATCAGCGAGTTGAACAGCGCCTAGAAGCGTGCTTCGTGAATTGTGTTGAATGTATGTTCTCGACTCAGATTTCTCTCGAGGGCCGTCTGGTTTCGAAGGCAAAGGCCCAGGGGCGTAGCTAGAGATTGTGGTGCCCGGGGCTATCCCTCAGGTTGCCGCCCCCCTGTGCTGTGGAAAATGGACAGCGAGCACTTGAAAGAGGTCCGAGAGACACGTAGTATTGCCGCTAATAGTTACCACGATCAATCATGCAAGTTACATGCACATTGCACATACATGACACGGTCCAAAGCAACACAGTTGAATACACACCGGTGACCAGCAGTACAAAGGAGAACACACAGACAGCATGATCTATCTGGGGACTCAGAAAAACTGCATGTGACATCCATCAGAGAGCTGCGTGAACGATTACCTGATAATCCCCTCAGCACAATGCAAACATGCATATACATGACACTGTTCAGGGATCCATCATCTACAGCTGACATTAGATGACTAAACATCGTGGTTCCCCCCATTATAGCAGTGGGGACGTGCACAAACGTGATATGCTCTTACTTGAGGTACAATAATGAAATGACGAACTCAGAACAGCATGAACTACTGAGGGGGGGGGAGGGGTGGTACACATATAGCCTGGCCTTAGAACAGAGTCACACCAGTCTCAACAGTCAGACCCACTCCATTGCAGCCAGAGAGTTTCTGCCAAACTCCTAGTGCCTACTGCTTGGTGCCGCTCTAAGTTGCAGTGTATGCAACAGCTAAGTTCAATTCAAGTCAAGGGAGATTTCTAAGATCTGTTTATCTTGTCACCAACCTAGCATAAGCCTGCATTAAGTGAGTCTGACTGGTGGCCCACCACAGCAGAAAATGCCTCAATGGTAAAGAAAACGAGAAAATAACATACTGGGACCCATGTTCATGGATGCTTGTATCCTTTCAGGCGCCAACCATCACGTGTGGTATTAGGGGGCAAAACCGCTATTTGCATAATTTTCAACACGCTTGCTGGGTGGACTTACCGGTCTGCTCCTCTCCTTTCGTTCCTGTCTTCAGACGTTTCAAACAAACTGCTGTGGAGATACCTGTGATGCACTGTAGAAGTTCCTCTTGGGTTGGCAGTGGTCCTCCACTAGACCCTGGGACGGACCCACCTCTTCAAAAAGGTTTTGAATTGGGGTCATCAGGCTCTGTGTAGTCCCATCCTCGGCGCTGCACCTGTACAAAGTGTGGAGGCCGGCTAGTGGTCATATGTGTAATAATGGCATATGGCTCTCGTTGTCGCTGTGCCAAGGATGCTGCCCAGAGTGCCTCAGGAGAAGGTGGGAGTGGGGAGTGCAGGATTTCCCTTGAGAAAGAAAGGGCTGAATCAGCCTAGTAGTCAGTGTGTCATGGGGCCTGGGGCAAGAAATGGAATGACCCCCCTTCCCAAGCTGTTTGAATGAAAAAATACAGGAATAACCATGATGCAGAGGGCTCCTCGGGTGTCTGGGCCACAGGCACTACCGGAAGCTACGCCCCTCAGAAGCTACGCCCCTCAGCTCAATGAGCACGAAAAGGGCATTTTTGGAGACAGCCACTCTGGCACGATGGATTTAGAGGTGTCCAAAATGTGTCCAGGACGGTTGGATCCTTCCCCGTTTTTTTTGAAGTTCCCATAAGACAAGTTTAGCCACAAGTAATCTAAAATAAAATATTTGCATAGCTAGTGGTCATCTGACATGCATCTTTCTCTCCTGGGTCTATGGTGGACACCCTGATAGAGTAAGAAAAGGCAAAACATGGGAGGACCTGCAACATGATGTGTACTGGGCACCCAAATGAGGCCCACTTCAAACAAAAAACACCGCAGGCGCTATCGGCCAGCATTGTGTGCATGTGGTGCGGTGCCCTAACCCACTTCACCCATCAGGATGCAGAGCTGCAGCGGAAAGGCACCTGAAATCAAACACAGAAATGCAAAATAAAGCGGTGTATGCTAAATAAGAACACGCCCCCATGTTTCCATGACACGATGAGGGCAGAGCACATCTCCCTTAACACCCTTGACACCAATCCATGCAGTGTCAGCACGAGAGCACATCTCCCTGCCCTTCACTTTGGGAGGTGTCGGAACACATCCATCTTGCTCTCCCTACACCCTGGGCATGCAGCAGTACGGAACACATCCACCTTGTCCCCCCTAAGCCGCATTGCCTGGCGTGTCCACCTCACCCTACTGTACAGCAGTGCCACAACACACCCCCCTACATTTCCCTTAGTGCCTGCAGTTCCAATCCACACATCCTTCCTTGCTCCCCCTACCCTAAATCATGTATGCTAAATATATCCGATGCCCTCTATGACAGCGTGTGCAGTGCCAGGACAGGCCGCTGCCTTTGTGTATTGCACTGTTTGGACAGGCCGCTGTCTTTCCTCATGTATTTTGTTTGCTCACAATTGTCACTTTTACCTCATGTAACTTATCGTCTGCTTTTGTAATTTTGTTCATTTGTGCGTTTCTGTTCCTATTGTGAAGCGCTCTGACGCCTTCGGGTAAAGTCCGCGCTATATGAAAACGCATAAATAAATAAAAAAATAAAAAATAAATGTGCCTTCGCTCTCAAGGCAGCCTTTCCTTGTACCTCGTTGTATTTCGATGTTACTAGTCAGATTCCCGTTAACTATTATTTTTGCTCTTGGTTTGTTATATATTTCCCTTACCATAGGACCAAAGCTTTTCCCCAAGTTCTTTTTTTCAATGATTTCGTTTAGGAAAGCCCAGTTGACTCTATCGAACGCTTTGGCTGCATCGTAGGTGATTATGGTAAGGGGAAGTTTTTCACAGGTGGCTACATCTATTGCTGCAAATAGTTCATGGATGGTCTCATGAACGTTCGCTGTTTCTATGCTTCGCAGACCTGACCAGTGCCTTCGACCTGGTCGACCATGGCCTTTTTTGATTAACCTTGTTGAACATGGGTGCCCCACAGGATATCATCTATTTCTTGGCCCAACTTTATAGGAATCTTACGGCTAAGATACGCTACGGGCAATCGGGGGAGTGTACACCCAGTATTAAAGTAGGTTCCGCAATTAGGCAGGGATGCGTCCTTGCACCTCTTCTTTTCTCCCTTTTTATTAATGCAATCGAGTCAGAACTGCGGACCATCAGTGCGGATGCTCCGACTGCTGACGGCCTTTCCATCCCAATATTGCTTTACGCGGATGACGCGGTTCTGCTCTCACAAACCCCTCTTGGGTTGCAAAAACTTATGAATAAATTTGCAGATTTTATTAATGGGAGAAAATTAAAAATTAATGATTCAAAAACTTTTATAATGCCCTGTGGGAAGAAAATTAAAAACTTAAGGCCCTTTACAGTTATGAACCAAACTATAAAAGTGGTGGATACATTTTGTT
Organism: Lissotriton vulgaris; assembly: GCF_964263255.1. NCBI lineage: Eukaryota > Metazoa > Chordata > Amphibia > Caudata > Salamandridae > Lissotriton > Lissotriton vulgaris. Next base: position 123,060,695 of record NC_141685.1, on the reverse strand, counting down.
ATCTGGGTATCACTTTTAACAGCGGGGGATGTGGACACCTGAAATGATTAATGTAAGAGCCAAAATGGCCAAGTGTTCTTTTGGCATATTTAAGTTTGCATCCAAGCTAGGCTCAAGACGGATACCAGACATGTTGTACCTATACCACCACAAATGTGTTGCTCTGGCCCTATATGGCTCAGGAGTGTGGGGCCATTGTAATAACAACATGCTCCAGGTTGAGGAAAATAAATTTATCAAAAAACTCCTATGTTTACCATCTTCCGCCTCAACAAAGTTGATCCATCAGGAGGTCTGTCTAGAACATCTATCTGACTTGATCAGATTAAGACCCCTTTTAGTATGGAGATCTATATGGAGTAAGGAACAGACTGGTTTCACAAGAAAGATCATTTTAGACTGTCTTCACATGGACAAATGTTCCCGCATCCCCTGGCTTAACTATATTATTCGAACATTTAATGATGTTTTTAATCTTACTGTGCGTGATAACCCTTCCTGTGTTCTAGATATCCCGAAGAGTGAGCTCAAACATGAATTTTTGAGGGCTAGCATGGTGAAGCGTAACGCAGCTACTGCTCAGTTCTCCACACATGATTTTTATGACAGATATACTAAGGAAGAAATGGGGCTTTCAGGATACCTTAAATTGGTTACTATTCGATCCCACCAATATGTACTGACAAGATTACGGATGGGGATTGCCCATTTGCTTGTTGCGTATCCTGTAATGAAGACCTATACTACTGCCCCCTGTCCGTGTGATGGGACTACAAAGCAAAGTACGGAGCATTTTTTATTGTGATGCCCTCTTTATCTCTGCCTTCGAAAAATATATCTGAAACCGCTTTTAAAAAAATACAATGTATCCACTATTGTATTGGCTATGGGGCTTTTATTTGGACTTGATTCACAGGACATCTGTTTTTTTACTGCTGTATTTATTTTAAAATCGATATGCTTGAGGAATAGCATGCTTTTTTGATATGTGTTTAATTTAAATTTTGCTGTTCCCTCATGTTTTTACTTATGTATGTACTTTTATGATTATTAATCAATGATCGAATAAAGTTTTTGAATTGAATTGAATTGAAATGACCTATAGTACTAAAATAAATCAGGACTAGCTATTCCGCCTTGCTCTTTCCTCCTCCTAAGTTTGTTCCAGGCTATTCTCGTGCCTTTTGACGCCCAGATAAAGCTTGCTATTTCGCCCTGGAGCTTCTTTAAGGGTTCTTTTTTGAACTCTAATGGAATTGTATTGAAAAGGTAAGTGAATTTAGGGATAATGGTAATTTTTATTACGTTGGATCTTCCTAAGAAGCTTAGTGGCAGACCCGTCCATACTTTAAAGAGTCTTCTCATTTCCTTGGCAATTATTGTCCAGTTTAGTTGTGGGACTTTTTCAATTTCTTTTACCAGCATAATTCCTAGATATTTTATTTTATCCCTACTGTATGGTGTATTAGGGTTGATGTTCCAACTCATCACTTCAGTTTTTTCTTGATTTGTTAAGTAACCTGAAACTTTACCAAAGTTGTTCATTATATCTTCTATTACTTGGTGAGTGTCTTCATAATTATCTGTGAATACCATCAGGTCATCCGCATATAATGCTACCTTTTTTGACCAATTTTGATGTTTAAAGGGTGTGATTAGAGGATTATTTCCAATTGAGCAGGCCAACGGTTCGATATAGAGATTAAAAAGTAGCGGTGACAGCGGGCAGCCTTTCCTTGTACCTCGTTGTATTTCGATGTTACTAGTCAGATTCCCGTTAACTATTATTTTTGCTCTTGGTTTGTTATATATTTCCCTTACCATAGGACCAAAGCTTTTCCCCAAGTTCTTTTTTTCAATGATTTCGTTTAGGAAAGCCCAGTTGACTCTATCGAACGCTTTGGCTGCATCGTAGGTGATTATGGTAAGGGGAAGTTTTTCACAGGTGGCTACATCTATTGCTGCAAATAGTTCATGGATGGTCTCATGAACGTTCGCTGTTTCTATGCTTCGCAGACCTGACCAGTGCCTTCGACCTGGTCGACCATGGCCTTTTTTGATTAACCTTGTCTTTCCTTTGATTTATGGCCAGTGTATAGGCTTTCCTACATGCCTTTATCTATTCTTCATCCTTGGGTTTATATTTTAAAGCACTCATTAGAGCTTTGTGGGATTTACAACAGTCTGCGTCGTACTATTTTTCCCCCTCTAATATCCCTATCCTTCCTCTCCCCATTAAACTTTCTGCAATCCGCTTGACAAGTTTTCCTAAAGACCCTATTGTCACACCAGCCTCAGCCTGGGAATCAAGACACAATTTAATATCTTAAGCACCCTTCGTATATAACTTATCTAAAAAGGCCTCCGGCACTATCTTCCCCCACCTCATTTTGCAGCCTTGATTTGTTGGTTGAAAGTCCAAATTTTATAAAGTCTCTCTCCACTACATGGAAGTCCAGCTCTCCCATACCTGACTCACTAATAAGAAAAAGGAAGGTTAGGGCCTGGCAAGTGGGTCCACTTGCGGGGTCGACATAGCAGTACTAGAGTGCACACAGGCACTGCAATGGTAGGCCTGAGACACTTTTGCAAGGCTGCATGTGTGGATGGTACAATCAGTGCTGCAAGCCCACTAGCAGCATTTGGTTTACAGGCCCTGGGCACACACAGTGCACTGTACTAGAGACTTAACAGTAACCCACATATGTAAACACTAATCCATGATAACAATTTACAGAGGGAACACTTGCACTTGGGCACTGAACAGCAGTAACCCAAAGGATCTAGACCAGCAAAAACAAAATCGAACACACAGTAAAACACAGGAGGCAAAGGCAAAAAATGCAGGGGAAACCCATGCCAAGGCTGCCAGGTCTAACACTCTCTCTTCCAATTTTCGGGTTACGCCTAATCTGAGCCATGGTATTTCCTCAAGTCACTACCTTGAATGCTTCCCAAATTGTAACTGCCGCAGGTACTGGATTTGTTTTTTTTTATTTAATACATTTTAATTGATACAAAAAATATAAGTGGAATATACATTTGGCAGTTTCTGTATACAGTCCATTTGTGAATACGCGCTTATCTTTGGTTTTTCCCGAAGTGAGAGGGGGGAAAGGAAAGAGAGAAGAAGAGAAGGGTGGGGAGGGGGTTACTGGGCTTTCTTCAGCTGCTCGTCGAGTGGTTCCCACATGCGGACTTTTGGGTTGTGCTCCTTTGAAAATTTACCTGTGATGTTGTCTGCTCCTCTTAGGAAGGTGACCCAATTAATCCATGTTTTAAAATTTGCTTTGGCAGTGTTCTTCCAGTTTGTCAGGATTATTTTTAGGGCCGCAGTGAGGAGCAGGTCTAGTAGGTCTCTCTCTTCTCTGCTGTTTAGGCTTGCAGTCATGTGTTCTGTTGCTAGGCTTACAAAGCTAATTGTTAGGTCTGCTTTGAGCATGTCGTTTAGGAAAGTGTTGATCTGTGTCCAGAACTTCTTGACTTTCACGCATTTGAAGATGAGGTGCTCGAGGGTGCCCTCCTCCTTTTGGCAGTTCCAGCAGTTGCCCGAGTCTGCAATGCCGACCTTGTGGAGCCTGGATGGGGTCCAGTAGGCCCTGTGGAGGAGCCAGAATTTAGTTTGTGCTAGTTGTGGGGTGACTTTGTTTGTTGTTGCTGAGCCCCACATTTTTGCCCTTTCTTTTTCATTTAGCTGCCTGCCTAGGAGTGTTTCCCATGTGTTGGTTATTTTCTTGTTCTGCGCCAGCGTGGAGGGGCTCAGGAGCTTATAAATCTTTGCAGTTTGGTGTCCTGCTGAGTTGAGCGTTTGCATATATTTGATGATGCTTGGCTCTTCTCTGTGTAGGTTTGCTTTGGTTATGGCTGTCTTGATCTTGAGGAAGTTGTAGAGTTCTTGGTTTGAGAGACCGTGTAGTTGCTGCAGGTTTTGAATGGTCAGCGGCTTCTGCTTGGTTTCCATCTGTTTGGGAAGACTGATTCCTTTCTCGATCCATGTGTCATTGTGCATTGTTGCCCCTTGGTAAGTTACTTTTGTGTTGAACCAGATAGATTCCCATGCTGTGCCTTTCAATTTCCGCATCATGCGTCTGTCTATTTTCATCAGAGCTTCCCTGGTGTGTTTAAGTATTGGGTTGGATCTTTTGGGGTGTCTGTTTGCTGTTAGAAGGGCTATTGGGTTGAGGCCTCCTAGGATGTCTTTCTCCACTTCTAGACAGATTGGTTTATAGGTTTGGCTGTCGTCTAGCCAGGCGATTCCTTGCCTTGCCAGGCATGCTGTTTGGTAGGTTTTGAAGTTTGCAAGATTGAGGCCTCCAAGGTCTTTGGTGAGTCTAAGTTTATGTAGGCTGATTCTGTGTTTTTCCACAGGAAGATATTGATAAGTTTGTCTAGTTTCTTGTGGAAGGCTTCTGTCATCGGGAGTGGCAGCATGCTTAGCGTGTAGTTGATTGCCGGCGTTATCATCATCTTAATCGTTTCTATCCTTCCCCACCAGCTTATGTATTTTGGAGACCATAGTTCTAGTCTTTCTTTTATTTTTTTCAGTGTTGAGTCCTCGTTGTGTTGTAGCGTGGACGTTAGGTCTCTCCCAAATTGCAGGCCTAGGTATTTGAGTGGTTTTGTCTGCCATGCCAGGCCTGAGTCCCCGAGGATTTCTCTTGTGGTGTGGACGTTCATTGGTTTACACTCCGATTTGTCTTTGTTGAGTTTATACCCTGAGGCTTCCGCGTATTCTCCTATTGTGTCCATGAGTGCTGTTATTGACGTAGATGGGTTCGTGGTTGTGATGAGGATGTCATCCGCATATGCGGCCAGTTTTACTGTCTTCTCTTTGACTTTAACGCCCGTTATTCCTGTGTTGTCTCTAATTCTGGCTAGTAGGGGTTCTAGTGCCAGCAGGAAGAGGCCCGGTGAGAGGGGGCATCCTTGCCTGGTACCTCTTCCTAGTGTAAGCGTTTCGGATGTACTGCCGTTCACCACAATTTTTGCTTTTGGTCCGTTGTAGAGGGCCATCACCATGGCTATGTATTTCTCCCCCAGGCCGAATCTGTTCATGCAGTTCCTTAGGAACGGCCACGAGACTCTATCGAACGCCTTCTCAGCGTCTAGCGCTATCATGACTGCCTGTTCGCTGCTCTGTGTTGTGTGGTTGATTAGATGGCATAATAGCCTTGTGTTATCTTGTGATAGTGGAGTTCTGGACTTTTTGGTTCCGTCCAGAGGTGTCAGGGAACAACACCCGAAGACCCCGGAGTTCCACCTGCCTTGGTGCACAAATAAACAGAAACACGGGCTTCTCGATGGTGGCGTCAAAGACCAAAGGTTTATTACTGCAGGGACACAGAAGTCACAGAAACCACGCATGGGCAGTGTCTAGGAGCCTGTTCGATTTGTACAAAGAGGGTTGCTCCTTATATACTAAAAATTGGGCTCCAGGCAAATTCTTCACATGTTAGTACATTCCCAAACCTTTGTGTCCTAAACAATAAATATTTGGCGTTGCACAGGAATCGTCAATAATATCTGATGTCAAAACATTACGAGCGAGAGGTTCCCACTTTTCCATCATAATCGCATGTCAGCTTTTCATTCAAGACCCGGACCGCCTCATCGTAAATTTCGTTACCTCCCCCTAATAAAGGCCCAGAAGGAAAGGAGCAGAGCCAGGTGCAGAAGATAGAAAAGCAGGATTAGAGATGTTTGTGGGTTGTAAATGGGCAAGGCTACCGGCTTCGGCCGCCTAATCGTGATCAGGCCAATGGACACAAGAACCAGTATAGCAGGACTGGCCTCGGGCAGTGGAGGCAGCCTTTGTCGAGTCATGCAGTTACAGCGTGTTCTGTTCCAAGGTGTACGTGTCACTAGAGAGGTGAATCGCCGGCTAAGCCTACGTGTCTTTAATTGGAATGAAGTGATCAGAGGTTATTGCGTATGTGAGGGCAAGAAACACAAAATGGCTGCCATGATCTAAGATGGATGCCGTGGGTAGATCAGAAATGTGTTTGTAACAGGAGTACTCTTGCTCGTAGCATAGCGAAAACACCAGGATATGCTAAATGGATCATTTGCGGTTCGCTGATACCAATATTATGTATTTCCTACAATATTGAAAACACAGGTTCAAATTGTCACGGAACCTCAGACCCTCCTTTTGCCCTTACATAGGCAATTACTCAGTCTATGTCAGAATCTAGTTCTATGCTCATCAGGTCAGTGACATGTTGTTGTATCATCATCCTTTCTCGTGCCTTTTCTCCAAACACAGGTGGTTTCCTAAAACAAGTTGCAGCACAAAGACTACACAGAGCAGGACCACACTGGATAATCAGGCAGCATGAGAATAGGAATACTAAAATGGCACCAATGACCATCAGAACCTTCCATCCCCACGCTGATATCAGAGTCCAAAACCACTCCATGAAGGACCAGTTTCCCTTGTCTACATGAATAGAGTCGGAAATCTTGTGTAGCTTCGAGATCGCCTCATAGACTGTTGGAGCATTATTGGGAATAAAGACACAGCAGTTCGATTGGATCATTCTGCATACCCCACCTCGATCTGCAAGTATTACGTCTAGAACCATACGGTTCTGCAACGTCATGAGTCTATCCGCCTGAAGCTCAGCTGTCAAATTGCTAAGGGCACCAGCAGTTTCGGTAATAGTAGATTCAACTACCCGTGTTAGCTGACGTATGTTTCTACTATTGGCCATAGGTCCCCAGAACGGAAGGAAACCTTTGAAGAAGTCTCCAGCTTCCTGACTAGCGGTATCTTCCTTGCTGAAAACACCTCTTGCTACTCTGGTCTTGTGATAATCGGATGAAGCAGTGTATGTTGGAGGCAACAATCGAGCAATATAACATGAACCTGAAAAGTCGGCAGGTAACCATGTATACGCTCTGTCTAGACAGATGAAGTAAGTACCCCTAGCAGTAAGAAAAGCAGGGGAAGAGTCAGACGGAAACACGTAAGTCTCTACGCACTCACTCCTCCCTAGCTGAGCTCTCGGATTTCTCCCATTACCTTGCAAACAGACCTGACCTCGGTGAGGTACGACCCAGATTGGAGTTGAGCTTTTACGCTTGCTTTCTCCCAAACTAAGGCGATACTCTGAAGAGTTCCAACTCAAATATACTCGCAATTCGTCCCTAGGGTAAGATGGAGTATTATTGACGTCCTTGATCATGTCAATAATTCCCTGGACTAAAGCTTTGTTGGCAGAGTTATATTTAGTGGAACGTGGTGGACGTGGAGGATAGGTTTCAAGGGCATAAGCAAAGATGGTTTGAAGGGCCTGAAATGATCCATTGTAGCTAAAAGGCAAAACCAGATAGGGAATGCCTTTATCCATAGTGTGGGGTATCAAGCCACACACCCAGCAATCTGTAGTGTTAGCTACCAGTTGGTGTTGGTGCAAGAGCTGTACAAAAGTGTTATTAATGAATTCTGAGCGTCGAGCTTGCTCATGTTCAGGAAACGAGTGAAAAGAGTGTATAGAAGAAACAGTGGAAGTAGCAGGATCAAGGGGAGGTACTGTAGTTACTGGTACAAATATTAAGTTTATACCAAAGACGATTCCACCCACCAACGTTATCAAAACAATTAAAAATGTAATAGCACATTGCATCAGAAAACATTTACTATGAAGTATTCTGTAAAGTCTGTTTTTGCAAACATAGATCACATTTTCTCGTTGCAGCGCAGGAAGCTCCATCTTCTACAATCCGCTCGCGACCACTGATGATGTGTACGTAGATGAAAATGCCTCTATCAGCTCTGGGAGTTCCCAGAACCAACAGAAAGATCGACCTTGTGTCTGACCCCCGCAAATTCAATTAGGTACACAGCCACGACCCTACGGCTACCCAGATGGCAAGGCAATTTTTTAAAAACAATAAAACAATAGCAAACTTCCTGGCTGAAGGCAAAAGTTCAAGATTTCAAATATCACAATAGGCAGTTTCCTGCTTTATTTGTCCATATTACGAGATCGTAAGTTGTATCTTAGTTTTGCAGGAATCGTTTGATCCGGAAACAGCGTGTTGTCAGTAGAGTTTGCAATGTTTAAGTTCGCAGATGGCAAAGTTTCTTCTGATGCAGAAGGCAAGTGTTCAGGAGTCAAAGAAGTAGTAGTTTCAGGGGGAGAGTCAGAGTTCGGAATGTCCGTTATTAATTCGGCATCGCTGAAAGGGATGAACTTGGGTGTTTGTTCAAATTCGGAGGCACCAATTCCCTTCTTCACCCAGTCGTCGTAAGGAAGTGGTAGAGGCACACGTTTAACATGGGATGCATGAATCCAATGCTTGCGACCAGCTACACGACCAGCGGTTCTTGTCGCAAGCAGCACCTGGAAGGGGCCGACAAACTTGGGTTGAAGGTTCTTCGTCCTCGCGAAATTTCGTACCACAACGTGGTCACCTGGTTTCAGCTGATGACCTGGACTCTCCGGAGGCTTTGGCAATGCATCGAAAACCTGTTGGTGAATAAGACTCAATTTAGCAGTCAAGTCGTAAAGGTAGTCAATTAACATTGGATATTCTAGAGAACAAAACTCCTTTGGCCTTGGCACTCCCCAAATATTAGCGGGGCGGCCAAATACAATCTCGTATGGACTAAGCCCTACTCTAGAATGTACAGTCGCTCTCGTGGATAACAAAGCCAAAGGTAGTGCGTCTGGCCAGGATAAACCCGTGGATGCCTGTACTTTAGCAAGTTTTAGTTTGAGGGTGCCATTGTAACCCTCAACTAAACCAGCAGACTGGGGATAGTTTGCACTGTGGAACTTCTGTTTGATGCCCAGACCGGCACACACACTCTGCATAACTTTCCCTATAAACTCACTTCCATTATCTGACCATACAATCCGTGGCATTCCGAATCTGGGGAAATATTCTTTGAGAAGAATTTTGGCAGTTGATAGGGCAGTATTGTCCTTTAGTGGATATGCTTCGATCCATCTGGAGAAGGCACAGACTACCACCAGGACGTATTTTAAATTATTGCACCGATCCATGTGAATGAAGTCTAACTGAATTACTTCAAAGGGGCAAGAAGGTGGAGCGAAGTGACCAGCAGGAGTTGGAGTTCCCTTGCCAGGATTATGCATCAGGCATACCATACAGTTTTTCACCACTCTCTCTGCACATTTACTAATCCCATCATTCTTCCAAACTGGGGCTAACATCTTACAGATTCCTTTAGAACTTATATGCGCTACTCCATGCGCCATTGTCACCACTGCAAGCACATACGCATCAGGCAACATTCATCGCTGTTGTTCCGACAAGTCAATCCAACACCCACTCGAATCCAACTTGCCCGTACTTTCTCTCCATACACGTTTTTCCTCCTCAGTTGCCTCTTTCTGAATCTCTTTCACGCTTTCCACTGTATCCTCACACATTCCAGACTCGGAAATCCATCTTGCAGACGTTGCAACATACATTCTACTCATCGTATCTCTAGCTGTCTGTTTAGCAGTCTCATCAGCAAAAGCATTCCCACGACCAACATCATCCGTGATTGCTTTATGAGCACTACATTTCACAATCGCAACTTCAGTCGGCAAGGTTAGAGATTCCAACAAGTCGTTAACTAGCTGACCATGTTGGATCTTAGTCCCATGGGACGTAATGAAACCTCTTTCTTTCCACAAACGGCCAAAACTATGGGCCACGCCAAATGCGTACTGACTATCTGTGAACACATTCACTCTCTTTCCCTTAGCTAAAACACACGCTCTTGTTAGAGCGATTAATTCTGCAGCTTGGGCAGAATTCTGACTCACTCCTACAGTCTCCACAATCGTCTTCAAAGTCGTTACTGCGTAAGCAGCAGTCACATCACCATTCTCCAATATAAAACATGACCCATCCACATACAATGTGCCATCTGGATCCAACAATGGAGTGTCTTTTAAATCAATTCGTCCTTTCGTCTCTTCCTCCGTTCTAAAACAACAATCATGGGGCTCGGAATCACTCGACTCTTGATTAGCCGGCAACAGCGTTGCTGGATTCAATACATTACATCTTTTGATCTGAATATGACTCGCTAGCAATGTTAGCTCGTAACCAGATAATCTCGCACTGGTAAGGTGTTGTGTCTTGGTTCGATTCATGAGTGTGTCCACAGCATGAGGAACCATAACCACCAGCATGTTGTTCATCACCAAACCAGCAGATTGTCGAATGGAAGCCGCAGCTGCTGCTGTAGCTCTCAAACAACTAGGTAGCGCTCTAGCTACTGGATCTAGTGTTGATGACAAATACGCACAAGGGCGTTGTTTATCACCAAATTTCTGTGTCAGAACACTCAACGCGCAACCTTCTTTCTCGTGAACATAGAGCGTGAATGGCTTACTGTAATCAGGTGTACCCAATACAGGAGCTGAACATAAGGCTTTTCGTAATTCAGAAAAACTCTCCTGACATTCATCAGACCATGGCACCGGACTCGGAACATTTTTCCCAGTCAAAGCTACCAACGGTTTCGCTAAAAGAGAAAAGTTTGGGATCCACTGCCTACAGTAAGAGGTAATACCTAGAAAGGCACGTACTTCTCTCTGTGTGCGAGGAACACTCATCTGTGTAATTGCTTTTATTCTTTCTGGGGTCAACTTCCTTCCCTCCTTTGACAAGAGATGACCTAGGTAGGTCACTTCTTGGCAGCAGTATTGCATTTTCGAAGGCGATACCTTGTGATTCAAATTGGACAAATGATGCAATAATGAAATCGTAGCTGCTTTGCAAGTTTCCTTGTCATCGGCAGCCACTAAAAGATCATCTACATATTGCACTAAAGCAGAACCTGGAGGAAGTACAAAAGAATCTAACTGGCTTTTTAATGCTTGACTGTAAATAGATGGGCTCTCACAATAGCCTTGTGGAGCGCGTTTAAATCTGAAACTTCGACCTCCTAGACAGAAGCCGAAAATATCTCTGCTTTCCTCGGCTATGGGAATGCTGAAAAAGGCATTTTTCAAGTCAATGACTGAAAACCATGTTGCTGTAGCAGGAATCAATGTTAACAAGGCAGTGATATCTGGGACCACAGGAAACTGTGGAACCACAATTTTATTAACCTCTCTGAGATCAATGACAAACCTATATACTGGAGGTTTTGTTGGATCGGTTCGTTTCAAAATCGGTAATACAGGACTGTTACAGACATTTCCTCTAGTTTCTTCTACCACACCTTTCTTAATCAAATCTTGCACAATCAGTAAAAGTGCACGTTCACCTTCGCTAGAAATTTTATATTGAGGAATTCGTGGAAATTTGACATTTGCTTTCAAAGTGACTACATATGGTGGTATTTCTAAAAGGCCTACATCATTAGGACCAGTCGCCCAAAGAGTATCAGGGAGTGAACGCAGCTCCGGCGGGAGTGCATCCATTGACAAGTACATCGGGGAGGTGATTCTTTTACCCAACGTAAGCTGTACTCCTTCCGGAGAACAGTACAATGTCGCATATAGGCGTTTTAACAAGTCTAAACCAAGCAGATTTTCATTACATCCTGTCGTCAAAATCAAGGGTGCTTTCAATTGACACGGTCCAACAGAAACAGACAAAGGACCAGATATGGGGTTGTAAACAGGGGCGCCTGAAAAACCTACAGAAACATTTGTTAAGCCGGACAAAGGTGCGCCAGGGAGTTTCGCATGAATGATAGAACTTTTTGCGGCACCAGTATCCAACAGAAACGGTTCGACTACACCTGATGTTGCTACTGCGACATAAGGCCCACTCTGATCCACTGGAACTGATACTACTCCCTCTCTGTCCATGGCCGTCCTAGTACCCATTTTGTTGAAATCCCTCATCTACTTCACAATAGTCTTCAACATGATACTGTGGAGATCTATTTTGTTGAGCAGGCTGTCCATTTCGCTGATCAAAGTGATTGGAAGGGCGATCATTCGTCTGTGGAGGCACAGCACCTCGTCCTCGACCTCTAGAATTCTGCACAAAACCACCACGACCTCTCTGAGCTGCTGCTGCATTATTTTGCGTTAAGATCGGACACTCATTCTTGTAGTGACCCTCTTTCTTACAGTACGCACACTGGTTCCACTGATACTGAGGCCTAGGTGTGCTATAATCTGTCCTTTGATACGAACCTTGCTGCAGATTAGTCTGATTCGTGCGAGGCGGATACGCCTGCTGCAAAAGGACTTTAGTCTTTAAATCTTTCGTTTTCTTATCTGATTTCTCTTTCTCCTCTTTATCTCTATTTTCATAATACTGGGCAGTTGCAAGTATTTGCGCAGTTGTAGAGACAGCCCACGCACTTTCGGAATCTTTTAATTTATTGCACAGCTCAGGTAACAAATTGTGTACGAATTTGTCGACAAACAATCTCTGTCCTCCTTCTGTGCTCATATCCTGACCACTATGGTCTACAAAAGTCTCTTCGAACCTCGTAAAGAAGTCGGAAACACTTTCGTCTTTCTTCTGCCTGCATGCGGACAACTTGTCCCAATTAACACGCAATGCTGGCATCAGAGTCTTCATTAAGTCGATTATTCTACCTGGAAGATTAGCAATTAGAGGTTCGGGTTTGGAACCACCTATTTGCTGACCATCTGCTGCAATGATAGCTGCCCAATCACCACCTAGGGCAACTGGATGATTTTCTTTACGTATTTTAGCCCAAATTGGTTGCGGTACTACATTACCAAATAACATGTCAATGTCCGCCAGATTCATTACACAAGCCTCAACTGTCTGCGTTAATTCTTTATAGTATCCGGCAGGATTTTTACGCGGGTCTGGCAAGGCCTGCTTCACTGCTAACACTTCGGCTCGCTTCCACGGAATGTGTATCCACACTCTGTGGAATTGCGCCGGAGCGGCTGCAATTCCATTAATGGCATCAGCTTGCACAGCTTCGCGCCAAATTGGAGGAACCTCCCTCATTGGATATTGGCGATTCAGCTTCGTACTACTTTTCTCTAAGTCTCTCGGTGAACGAAGTGATGGATCATTCCTATAACTTAAAATCAGTTCCATTGCTTCCTTTATATTTTGACCTACTATCATTCCTGCGGCAAACTCTTTCTGAACCTTAATTAAGTCTTCTAAACTCGATTCGACGTCATCTTCTTCTACTTCCTCACGTAAAAGAGAGCACATCTCGTCAAAGACATATCGTTGCGTTGGTTCATTCCACTGCATAAATGTATCTAGTACATCTCTCGTACTATATCTCCTACTCTTCGAAATCCATCTGAGAGCCGTGGAATCTAAAATCCCCCGTTCCTCAGTACTTGGGAGCTGACTGCGTCTCTGTACAGAGTCAGAAGTAGGAGTCTTGATCAAGGAGTTATAAAAGGGAGACAGAATATTAGTGACAGAATCAGTGATTCTTCGGCGAACAGAAAGCGGAGTCAAAATACTAGCAGATGTAGAAAACACAGTAGCAGTAGGAACAAATAGACCAGAAACAGTAGGAGTATCAGATAAAGTAGCTTGCGAAACAGTAGGTGTAGGTGATACAGGTATAGGTAGAGAAGTCGGCAACCCAGGAAGAGGAGGTGCCGAAGGGATATTCACATTAACCACAGGAGGTACAGGAACTTGATTCTGAGGAGCAGGAATACCAGGTTGTCCAGCAACCGGCAATTGAACATTCAGTACAGGTGGAGCCGTAGCACCTTGTGCATACGGTGGAGGTGACTGTAACAAGTAAGACAACAGAGGGTCGTTTTCGGGGTCCTCTAGTATCTTAGTTGTACTCGATGGCAAGGCAGGATAGCACTTGTCTATCGCTAAATTATGCTCTCTAATGGCCACCTCTACGGCCTTCTCAGACTCGTTGATTTGCAGCTGTTTAGCCGCCTGTTCTAAAGTCAACTCTTGCTCTTTTTGCTCTTTCTTCAACCTTTTAATTTCTCTCTGTTTGGATTCTTTTCGCCAGTAACGGAAAGAATCAAACATTGCCGGCCGGGCTTTCTTCCTAAATAATTTCGCTTCTAAATTATCAAGGATCCCGGGTTCAAAACTACCATGTAGTGGCCAACTAAGGACACCATCTTTCTCAGTGTACCGGACCCACACCTCATTATAAGATATAGGACCCACACCATGCTTACAATACAAATCATATAGGGGAGTCCCAATCGGAGGAACCAGACATGAGTCCTCCAATCGTAAATCACTGTTGCAACCGAAACAAGACAACATACAATTTCTCCGACTTACCATTTTGTAATCCGGAACACAGAACAGACAAAACAAGAAACAGATATGTGCACCTGAACCAAGAACTTAGGCCTACCGAAAACGAACTGATGTATCGATACCCAAACTAAACCAAATAGATTATCGTAACCAGAACAACCAGTGATAATCTTACAAGACCAAACCAAACCAAGAACCGAAAAAAAGGATTTTAACAACCCTCACGAAATAACCAGCTAGCAACCACTAAATACTTAACTGAGGCACTGAAGACGTCACCAAGGAGAAACCCGTCACGTTTCGCCGTACTAAGGACTGCACCTCGGGTCCAAGACAGGGCGACGGTCAAGGCAACGGCCCACTGCAGCCGTCCTGAACGGGAACCCTCGTGGAAGAGAACGTCGGGCCACTTTTGCGATATGCCGGGATCGATGAAGTGGGGCGCCTCCCTCAGGAATCTTCACACGAAGCTTCTCGAACTCTTCAGGCTTTTGGACCGGTACCGAATGACGTCGCCCCACGTTGGGCGCCAATTGGAGTTCTGGACTTTTTGGTTCCGTCCAGAGGTGTCAGGGAACAACACCCGAAGACCCCGGAGTTCCACCCGCCTTGGTGCACAAATAAACAGAAACACGGGCTTCTCGATGGTGGCGTCAAAGACCAAAGGTTTATTACTGCAGGGACACAGAAGTCACAGAAACCATGCATGGGCAGTGTCTAGGAGCCTGTTCGATTTGTACAAAGAGGGTTGCTCCTTATATACTAAAAATTGGGCTCCAGGCAAATTCTTCACATGTTAGTACATTCCCAAACCTTTGTGTCCTAAACAATAAATATTTGGCGTTGCACAGGAATCGTCAATAATATCTGATGTCAAAACATTACGAGCGAGGGGTTCCCACTTTTCCATCATAATCGCATGTCAGCTTTTCATTCAAGACCCGGACCGCCTCATCGTAAATTTCGTTACCTCCCCCTAATAAAGGCCCAGAAGGAAAGGAGCAGAGCCAGGTGCAGAAGATAGAAAAGCAGGATTAGAGATGTTTGTGGGTTGTAAATGGGCAAGGCTCCGGCTTCGGCCGCCTAATCGTGATCAGGCCAACGGACACAAGAACCAGTATAGCAGGACTGGCCTCGGGCAGAGGAGGCAGCCTTTGTCGAGTCATGCAGTTACAGCGTGTTCTGTTCCAAGGTGTACGTGTCACTAGAGAGGTGAATCGCCGGCTAAGCCTACGTGTCTTTAATTGGAATGAAGTGATCAGAGGTTATTGCGTATGTGAGGGCAAGAAACACAAAATGGCTGCCATGATCTAAGATGGATGCCGTGGGTAGATCAGAAATGTGTTTGTAACAGGAGTACTCTTGCTCGTAGCATAGCGAAAACACCAGGATATGCTAAATGGATCATTTGCGGTTCGCTGATACCAATATTATGTATTTCCTACAATATTGAAAACACGGGTTCAAATTGTCACGGAACCTCAATAGCCTGCTCTTGATGTACCCCACCTGTGAGCTGTGGATGATGTCTGGTAGGACTTTGTTTAGTCTATTGGCCAGTATCTTTGCGTAGATTTTACAGTCGACATTTATTAGCGAGATGGGTCTGTAGTTCTGCGGGTATTGTGGGTCTTTCCCCTCCTTCGGGATTATTGTGATGTTAGCTACGCTCATGGACTCCGTCATCTTGCTGTTCTGTATGCAGGCCGAGTATGTTTCTGCCAGTAGCGTTTTTATTTGGTGGCCGAAGGTTTTATAGAACATAGTGGTGTATCCATCTGGTCCTGGCGCTTTGTTCTGTTTTAGCTGGCTGATTGCTGCTTCAATTTCCTCTTATGTTATGTCTGCTTCCAGCGAATCCCTCTCATCCTCCTTGAGTTCTGGCAAGTTGGTGTCATTGAGAAGGGTGAGTCCTCCGTCTTTGCTCAGGTTCTTATCTTCGGAGTATAGTTCTTGGTAGAACTGCCTGAAAACTTCTAGTATTCCTTTGTTTGTTGTTTGGGACTTGTTGGTTTGGTCTGTGATCGCTGCGATTGTGTGTTGCCTTTGTGTAGCTTTTAGGTAGGATGCCAGCTGTTTCCCTGCTTTGTTGGCTGCGCACAGGTTCACTGATTTGAATTTTGTCAGCCATGAGCCTGCTCTTTCACTCAAAATTTTGTTCAGCTCGTATTTCTTCTTTGTGAGCGTGGTGAGTGTATTCTTGTCCATTATGTTCGCGCAATGACCTCTCTCCAGTGCTTTTATCTCCTCCTCTATTTCGGAGATTTTCCTGTTCCTACTTCTGTTCATCCTTGATTTGATGTTGATCATTTTACCTCTTAGGGCCGCTTTGAGGGCGTCCCAAATGGTGCTCTTACCCACTTCGCCATTGTCATTGTGTTTGAGGTAGTCCTTTAGTGCTTCCTCGATTTCTTTCACGTTTTCTCTGTTTTGCAGGATGTCGTTGTTTAGTCTCCATCTTCTCGTTGGGGTTTCGTTGTGCTTGCCGCTCAGAGCGAGTGATATGTGCGCATGGTCTGAGATGGTTATTGGAACTATCTCCGTTTCCTCTATTAGGTGCGTATGGGTGTTAGACATCAGTATGTAGTCAATCCTACTGTAGGAATTGTGTGGGTGCGAGTAGAAAGTGTACTCGCGCGCCGTTGGGTGTTGTAGCCTCCATGGGTCCGCTAGATGTTGTTTGATGCACAGGTCTTTCAGGGTGTTGTTGTTGTGGGAGTCATGGCTTGGTCTGTTTGGATGCCTGTCTGTGGCTTGATCCATCGTCTTGTTCATGTCTCCTGCTACTAGCAGAAGGTCTTCCTGTGGTATGTTGGATAGTTTGGTATCCACTTCCTGCCAGAACTTTTTATCTTCAGAGTTTGGTCCGTAGATGTTGGCTACATGTATTCGGTCGTTCCCTTTCTGGACGCTTGTTATTAGTATACGTCCGTCTTCGTCTGTGTTTGTCGTTTGTATGGTTAGGTTGGCCCTCTTGCTCAGAATGGTTATTACTCCACGTTTCTTCCCTTTCGCTGGCGAGCAGAGTACGTCCCCTATCCACTTTGCTTTGAGTAGCTTGGCTTCTTCCTCTGAGAGTTTAGTCTCTTGCAACGTGTATATGTCGCCTTTTAGTTTGGCCAGGTGCTCTAGTATTTTCCTACGTTTGATCGGATGGTTCAGGCCTTTAACGTTCATGGACACCACCTTTAGGTTCATGGTTAGGCTAGCCCTTGTTGAGTCGTTCATGGTGGTATAGTGCTATCGCTGGTGTCTTTGTTTTCCTTATGTTTTAGTGCTGGCTTGTATGTCCATTTTCCGTGGCGCACCTTGTGGCTCCCCCCCCCCCCAAGGGCTGGGATGCTAGGTGAGGAAAAGATATAGCAAGAAAGAAAAAGGGAAATTCTAGTTACACAAATGCCTACTGTCTCATCTGCCTTTCTGTCCATCTGTCCCACCCCTCCCCCCTGTCCGCCCCCATCCCCCTCTCCCCCCCCCTCCCCCCGCTTGTAGAGAATCGGATGTGCGACAGCAAGGGTCCTCACACTTCCTCACCCCCAAGTCTTTGTCTCTTGGGCTCTTTTTAGTTTTGCATAGTTTGTATTGATGAGTTGGTACATACACAATTCCGCCTAGAGAGGAGGGAAAGGGAAGTGCAATGAAATAAATAAGGATACGGCTGTGGTAGTTTCCCCCTCTCCTTCCTTCCCGTAGATGTCGGCGTCGCCGTTGAGGTACATGCGGTTGATTGTGTGTGTGCGTTTGTCTGAGGTAGATAAGTTCGTTTGAGTTCGAGTTCCGTTAGTGTAGGTTCCGCGCCTTCATCATTCCTCCTCTCCGTCAGCTCCGTCTGAGGATGCTCTTCGCTTTGCGCCTGGGCTTTGTAGCTCCATTTCTTCTGGAGCTGGACCTTGTAGGTATCTGTGTAGGTCATTGGGGTCATCAAAGATTCTACTTCCGTGCCTGTCCGTTATTCTCATCTTGGATGGGCCTGCAAAAGTGAAGGTGATGTTTTTTTTGCGCAGTTGCTCTCTTAGGGCTAGGAAGCCTTTCCTCACTTCCACTGTGAGCCTGGAGAAGTCTTGGGTGATTGTTACCTTCTTCCCGTTTATCAACATTGGGCGGCCTTTCCTGGCCACAGCGAAGATTGCATCTGTGTGATTGTCTCTTAACGGCTTGCATATTATTGGTCTGGGAGTGTTACTGTTCACTTGTTTCTTCGCTGGTATGCGGTAGGCTCTGACGATTTCGAGCGGCCTGTCGAAACTGAGTCCGGTAAGTTTGGGGATTATGGTTTCCAGCATTAGTGCGCATGCCCCTGGTGTGTCCTCTTCATCTTTGGGCACTCCCAAGAGTCTTATATTTCCTTTGCGGCTTCTGTCCTCTTGCTCTGCCATGGTTCTCTGTAGTGCTGTGGTTCTCTTTATCACCAAGCCCAGGTCCTTGTGTGTCACATTAGCGCGATCTTCCAGCTGGCTTATTCTTTTTTCCGCCTCATCAATTCTGCCGTTGGCCTTGCTTTGCTCGGCTCTGATTGCTATCAGTTCCATCTGGATGTTGTCCACTGTCTTTTTTGTGGCCTTTGTTAGATCGTTTCCTTCCGTTATCTTCCTTAGTAGTGTGTCAAGTGTTATAGTTTCGTGGCCGCCATGCTCCTTTGCCGGCGAAGCAGGGGTGTCGTTCTTGCTCTTTTTTTGGTCATTTGTGACTTGTTTCCCATCTCTCCCCGCCATGGCGTCGAAACCTCTTCTAACCTGGTGCGTCTGGGGTCTCCCTTCTGTTGGTTGTTGCTTTGCGGTGTCTCTTTTTGGCCCCTTTTCTTCTTTGTTGCTTAGGGTGTTTGTTGCTGTCAGGCTGCTGTCCCTGAACCTGGGCGGCCACCTGACCACTCTAGTTTTGGTCCTGGACTCCGCCAGCCTCTTGCGGTGTTTCGCCTACTCGTCTTGGTGTTGTGCTTCGTATCCTCCTTCCCGAGGTCGCTCCCCCTCTTGTATTCTTCCCCTTGGCGTCTTGCCCTTTCTGCACTCTTTCGGTCTTTACTTCTTGCTGCTTCTGTTGCTTCTGTTAGGGCTGTAAACGGGCCTTTGATCGCGATTGTTCTGCTTGCCGGGAGTTACGGCCTTACTTTTAGCTTTGATTCTGTGACTAGCGGGCCCCTTCAGTTTCTTCTACCTTGCCTCGAGTGGGTCGGCGCGTTTCGTGCTTTCGGCGTAACTGCGCTTTGTCCTTGGCGCCTTTCTGGTTGGTGTTTCCCCCCTTCGCCTGCGTCTGGTTGGCGATATTGTTTGGGCCTACTTCGTGCTTTGTTGTTGTCTCAGCAACTGGCTACTTGCCGCTGTACACTGTTTAAGATGTCCGCCGTCTCGCAGAGGAATGCGTTTGAGACCAGTTCCCCGCTTCTCTCGCTTCAGGGGTATGCTCGGATTTGCCCTGGGTGTAGGCCGGCCCTTTTGATCAGCTGTTTCGCGCTGAGCAGGTTTGTGCTACACTCGCTCTTGCTCTGCGTGCCGTTGCTTCCCCAAGATGGCCGCCCCCCTGCTTCTGCACCTTACCCAAGATGGATGCCGTGTGTTTGTTTGCTCGTTCGTTCGTCTAGAGTTGGATTGAAGTTAGATTGGAGTTGGGTTCCTCCTCTACATCGGCGGCTTGTCTATCGCCTGCGGGGATCTTTCTTGCTTAGGGCGCTCTTACTTGGGTGGCGCGTGATGGTTTGCGTTTCGGGTTGTGCTTTCTCTAGGTCCTCTTGCGCTTCCGCCTCCTTTATCGACCCGTAGTCCGCCTCCTCTCACAGCATCTCCTGTGGCCGTTGCCGGGCTCGGAGGCTTCTGGCGGGTGTTGAGCGGTTCTGTGCTTCGCTCGTTCGAGAGAGAGCCCGCTTTGTCTTGCTTTCCCAAGATGGCCGCCCCTGGCTTCTGCACCTCTCCCAAGATGGCAGCCCTCCGTGTGTTTCCCTCCTCGTCTCGTCTCGGGATTAGGGTCCCTCAGTACATCGCATCAGGAGTATCGCCGGGAGGGGTTCTCTTGCTTAGGGGCCTCGGGCTTTCGCGTTGTCGACCTTCGGGCGCTCTTACTTGGTGGCGTTGCTTGCTTTCCCAAGATGGCCGCCCCTGGCTTCTGCACCACTCCCAAGATGGTTGCCCTCCGTGTGTTTCCCTCCTCGTCTCGTCTCGGGATTAGGGTCCCTCAGTACATCGCATCAGGAGTATCGCTGGGGGGGGTTCTTTTGCTTAGGGCCTCGGACTTTCGCGTTGTCGACCTTCGGGCGCTCTTACTTGGTGGTGTTGATGGTCCTGCGTCTCGGGTTTCGCTCTCTCTAGATTCTGTCCGCCATCTTGCGCTTACGCCTCCCTTTTCCAGCCCGATATCCTTTCTCCTCTCACAGCCTCTGCAGTGGATGTAGCCGGACTTGAAGACTTCTGGCGGGTGCCCCTTATGTTCATGCGCCTCTCCTTGTGTCCGTTGTCTCGTTTCTAGCGTTTTTCCTTTCTTGCTCGCCGTTCGTTTGACTTGGGGGTCGGGAGCTCCGGACTTAGGTCTGCTGCCTCCTTGCCATCCAAGCCACGCCCCCCAGGTACTGGATTTGTAAGTGGGGAACTTACCTGTTAAACTTCATTATTGTTTTCACCATAGGGAACATTGAACTGCTTCAAACATATTCTAAATGCCAACTTTTAAAAGCTAAAAGTATTTTTATTTAAAAAAGTACTTACCTTTTTGCAAAGATCTTGGTCTTAAAATAAAATACAAACAAATTATATTTTTCCAAAAGTGGTGTGGATCTCCTCATTGAGCCGTGTGTCCATTATTGGTCAATGTTGTGCAATAAATGTCTTCCACTCTCTGTGTGAGGCCTAAGGTTGCTCGCCCGCACTCCCACTAATAGAGCACTTTGGGTTTTACATTGAGCCCTGTACACTTTTGGGGAACCCCTGATCTCCGTGCATGGAATGACCACCTAGTAGGCATACCATATCCAAAGCCAGATTCATACGGCGTCAATGTACACTTTGTTGGGCTTCTCTGAGTGAACCCACCTCGGCACAGAATTTGACTCACTTTAGTCAAATCCAAGATTCAGCAGAAACAGACAATGGCTTTAACTACTTTCTCCAGGAAACATAAGTTTGACTTCTCTCTCAGAAAAGACAGTCTGCTCTTCTAAGGACAATGTCATTGCAGAAACAGCACAGTGTGAAAATCAGGAGACTGAAGGTACTCGGAGGAACACAAGCGAGGAACCGCTTTGTGACCATTGTAAAGTTGAACATCACTGACGTGAAGTGTAATTAAACTGAAACAAACATGTCATTTCTTTTTGCAGAGATCAGCACTCTTCTGGTGTGCATGCTGAGAACAAAGCTTGTCAGGGACGTGTCAGGGTAGCGCCTCCACTGCTTCCAGGCGCTTTCATCTCTGAGCTAAGAGCATTCTCCTCCCCCTTACTCCAGATGAGCGCACATGTATGGGCTTCACAGAGCTCAAGGTTTTGAGATTCTTAGGAGCAAAAATAAACTATCCTATTGATGACCTCACAGGAAGTGATGTCACATAACATTTGTCTTTGATAATGTCAGAGGAAGAGACATTAGTGCAATGATAGGAATGATGAGTACACAGGTAACATCCAAATCCTTAATACAGACATCTAAATTAACATTACACGGAAAGTATAATCTGTGCAGCGGTCAAGGTGAAATATTGAAAATGGATTGTTATCAAAATGTAGGACAGTAGAACTCTATGAAATGAATAGTGTCTCCCTCTTTAGTTGTAAGCGTCTACTCTGCACAGAGTGGAAGTGCGAGCAAAGTCACAAATGGAGTACTAGGACCCCCTCCCGCCTCGCAGTTATAAGATTCAGCTAGGTGTGAGTGAGACTTCAGCACGACCTCTAAATGTGTGAGTGTCACTCATGATGAGTGAGACTTGAATGCTCTGATGTGTGTGCATATTAGATCTGATGTCACTGCTGAGGCAACAAATGCAAATTGCCTGACAATGCTACAAAGCCCTCCTTCAACCGCACATTGATGGTGCGTGGACGAGTAGTGACTCATGCTAGGAGAGAGGGTTACCACCTGGCCGGTCTTTTATAGGCATGGCATGGCCAGTATGTTAATGTTCCGGCCAGGAAGATTACTTAAAGCTGGTATTGGTGCAAACTTAAAATATCAAACACAAGCAGAAATCCCTTTAAAATGTGTTCTAGAGCTGCCTTAATGAATCATGACTGATAGTTAAAGGAAAAAAAGAGAGCAAAGCCATGTTAATAATTAATACAAACACTTTTACACAAAGTCTTATTGAAGAATAATACCCGGGCCTTTGCAAAATCTTAAAATATGACCAAAAGGTGGTAACTCTAATAAGAGCCTGTATGAAGGAGTCTGGCATTAGTTAGTGCTGGAATACCCTCTCATCCTCAGACCCAGCACCGTTCACTCACTGCCATGACACCATCCACTGAGGGAGAAATCTGTGAGTCAAACCTGATTGTTCTGTCTTTTGAATTTATTGATACTACACTCTACTTCTTTCTTTATTTTATAAGTGAAGCTTTGAAGGGAGTGAGGTGGTGTACAATGCAGACACATGCAAAACTTAATTTGGGGCAGAGTCGGAAAGTTGTTTGAGTATACAGAGCCCTTACAAATATAAAGAATTACCCACAGAAACAGGAAAAATAGAAAAACAGAAAAACGTTGACCAGTTTAATTCTTACATTTTCAAATATTTAATGAAACTCAGGCTGTCATTTCCAATTCACTCCTGGAGCCTGGAGGTAGCGGTTCTGTCAGCGGCCACCAGAGGGCGCTCCTCGCCTGCTGATAAAACCCACAGAGCTGTATACTGTATGAAAAGGAGAAGGGTTTCCTCTTCCGGGTCAGTGGAGGCAGAGACAGCACCAGCAGCGGTGGTGACATCACTTTCGGCCTCAGCAGAGGAGGAAGGAGCACTGTCTGTCTGTGCAGATACCTTCATCTTCAGACCCCCCCCTCAGACCTCAGATCTGCCCCCGTCAGATCCTAGATATGCCCCCACCCCCGGCACCCAAGGGGGAGGAGAGAGCCCGAATATGTCTGCACAGGTCTCTGCTCAGGTAGGAGATTGTCAGCACCTTCTGCTGTGTCTGTAGAAAAAGACTGAATAATCCTGGAGGGAATCTCTGCAGGAGCCGGGCTGAGCTGGGCTCTTCTATCCGGGGGCCCCTAGGGCTGAGCTGGGCTATTCTATCCGGGGGCCCCTGGGGTTGAGCTGGGCTCTTCTATCCGGGGGCCCCTGGGGCTGAGCTGGGCTCTTCTATCCGGGGGCCTCTGGGGTTGAGCTGGGCTCTTCTATCCGGGGGCCCCTGGGGCTGAGCTGGGCTCTTCTATCCGGGGCCCCTGGGGCTGAGCTGACTCTTCTATCCGGGGGCCCTGGGACGGAGCTGGGCTCTTCTATCCAGGGGTCCCTGGGGCTGAGCTGGGCTCTCCTATCCAGGGGCCCTGGGGCTGAGCTGGGCTCTTCTATCCGGGGGCCCCTGGGGCTGAGCTGGGCTCTTCTATCCGGGGCCCCTGGGGCTGAGCTGACTCTTCTATCTGGGGGCCCTGGGGCTGAGCTGGGCTCTTCTATCCAGGGGTCCCTGGGGCTGAGCTGGGCTCTCCTATCCAGGGGCCCTGGGGCTGAGCTGGGCTCTTCTATCCGGGGCCCCTAGGACTGAGCTGGGCTCTTCTATCCGGGGGCCCCTGGGGCTGAGCTGGGCTCTTCTATCCGGGGGGGCCTGGGGCTGAGCTGGGCTCTTCTATCCGGGGCCTCTGGGGCTGAGCTGGGCTCTTCTATCCGGGGGCCCCTGGGGTTGAGCTGGGCTCTTCTATCCGGGGGCCCCTGGGGCTGAGCTGGGCTCTTCTATCTGGGGGCCTCTGGGGGTGCTGGGCTCTTCTATCCGGGGCCCCTGGGGCTGAGCTGGGCTCTTCTATCCGGCGGCCCTGGGGCTGAGCTGGGCTCTTCTATCCGGGGGCCCTGGGGCTGAGCTGGGCTCTTCTATCCGGGGTCCCTGGGGCTGAGCTGGGCTCTCCTATCCAGGGGCCCTGGGGCTGATCTGGGCTCTTCTATCCGAGGCCCCCTTGGGCTGAGCTGGGCTCTTCTATCTGGGGGCCTCTGGGGGGGCTGGGCTCTTCTATCCGGGGCCCCTGGGGCTGAGCTGGGCTCTTCTATCCGGCGGCCCTGGGGCTGAGCTGGGCTCTTCTATCCGGGGGCCCTGGGGCTGAGCTGGGCTCTTCTATCCGGCGGCCCCTTGGGCTGAGCTGGGCTCTTCTATCCGGGGGCCCTGGGGCTGAGCTGGGCTCTTCTATCCGGGGTCCCTGGGGCTGAGCTGGGCTCTCCTATCCAGGGGCCCTGGGGCTGAGCTGGGCTCTTCTATCTGGGGGGCTGGGCTCTTCTATCCAGGGCCCCTGGGGCTGAGCTGGGCTCTTCTATCTGGGGGCCTCTTGGGGGGCTGGGCTCTTCTATCCGGGGCCCCTGGGGCTGAGCTGGGCTTTGTATATTGCATTGCTTTTCCTTGCTCTATCTTACTGCACTGTGAGGGATCTGTACACACTGCAACTGACTGCACTATGAGTAATCTCTGCACAGCATCTCACTGAACGATGGAAATCACTGCATGCTGCACTGCATTTTACTGCATGAGGAATATGCAGCACTGTGAAGAATCTTTGCACTCTACACTGCATTTTACTGCAATGTGAGAAATCTGTCCACGCCGCCCTGCATCACGCAACACTGTGAGAAATCTCTGCACGCTGCACTGTATATACTGCACCATGAGCAGTCTGTAGAAGCTGCACAGTATGTTACTGCACTATGACAAGTCTATGTCTGTGCACTGCACTGTATCTAACTGCACTGTGTGAAATCTGTGCAGACTGCACTGAATATACTGCACTATGAGCAGTCTGTACATGCTGCACTGCATCTTACTGCACTATGAGGAATATGTACATGCTGCACTGCATCTTACTGCACTATGAATAATCTATGCACACTGCATTGTTTCTTACTGTACTGTGAGGATTCTATGCGCACTGCACTGCATCTTACTACACTGGGAGAAATCTGTGCACACTGCATTATACTACTATAAGAAAGCTGTGCACACGTCACTGCAACTTAACACTATAAGAAATATGTGCACACGTCACTGCATCGTAGGGCACTATGAGGACACTGTGCACACTGTACTGCATCTTACAGCACTATGAGGAAACTGTGCACACTGTACTGCATCTTACAGCACTATGAGAAGTCTGTGCACACTGCCCTGCATCGTACTGCACAGTGTGGAAACAGTGAATGCTACACAGCTATATGCACTATGAGCGATCTGTGCATGCGGCCATGCATTGTACTGCACTATGAGTAGTCTGTGCCCCCTGCACTGTGAGAAATCGGTGCACATTGCTCTGCTTTTTACTGCACTTTGAGGAAGATGTCTGAGAAAACGGCACTGCTTTTTGCTACTTTGTGAGAAGTTTGTGCTCAGCTTACTAATAATCTCTGAGAACCGATAAAATCTGTACATTGCATTGCTTTTCCTTGCTCTATGAGGGCTGTTGACAGGAAAGCTCATGTGCACACACTGCACTGCTTTTTATTACACTGTGAGGGGGGTTTAAAATAAAAGAGGATATCTGTGCAGACTCCTCTGCCTTTGACTACTCTGTGCAGGGTCTTTAGAGCCCATCTGTGGTCTGTAAACAGAATCACTTTTTACTACAGTCCGAGGGGCGTTTCAAAAAGAGAAACGCTGGGCGCGCTGCACTGTTCTTTACTCTTCACTGAGAAAAATCTTTCCATACTGCACGTCCTTCAACTACACTTAGGGGCAAGCAGCGCAGCTCAGCAAGCCACCTAGCTGCACTCCGTGATCGGGAAAGGGCAGGAATGTGCTGCATCTATCTGAGTGAGTGGATTTGTGAGTGGCTCTTTGGAGGAGTCACTGGTTGTGTTAGTACTGGTATGGGTCTGTGAATGGGTATGTGAGGGGTTATGTGGGGTTGGGATTGGGTGTATGAGAGGTTCTATGGGGTAGGGGTGGGTGTGTGTCTGTCTGTATGTATATGCGAGTGGTTGTATTGGTGAGTGAGTGGGTGCATGAGTGGCTGTATGGGTGACTTAGTGGGTATGTAAGTGGCTGTGTGAGTGAGTGGATTTGTGAGTCGCTCTTTGGAGGAGTCACTGGTTGTGTGAGTACTGGTATGGGTCTGTGAATGGGTATGTGAGGGGTTATGTGGGGTTGGGATTGGGTGTCTGAGATGTTCTATGGGGTAGGAGTGGGTGTGTAAGTATCTGTCTGTATGTATATGTGAGTGGTTGTATTGGTGAGTGAGTGGGTGCATGAGTGGCTGTATGGGTGACTTAGTGGGTATGTAAGTGGCTGTGTGAGTGAGTGGATTTGTGAGTCGCTCTTTGGATGAGTCTGGTTATGTGAGTACTGGTATGGGTCTGTGAATGGGTATGTGAGGGGTTATGTGGGGTTGGGATTGGGTGTATGAGAGGTTCTATGGGGTAGGAGTGGGTGTGTGAGGGGTTCTGTGGATGTTGTCATTAGCGCTGTCACTGACCATGTCATGAGTGATTGATGCAATATGTGAGGTCATAAGCAGTGCATTGCAGAGGCATAAGTTATAGTTAGCTTGGGTAACTATACCAGCTGAATTTCTATGTTTTTTTATGAGTGAAATCTGAGCCTAACTCTAACGTCCCTGTAACCTGTAGTTTTTTCAGTGAATATATATATATATGTATAAACCACATGTATTATGCCTTTCCTGTCACTCCTGAGAAAACAGCCACACCAACGCAGTAGTATTTTATCACTGGTATTTATTTGGCAAACGAAACTGGCGTGTTTCGATCTGACAAACTTTTTCACATAACCCGTTTTTCTCTATGTTCATTGCATTTATACAACGTGGAAAAATGCGTTCAAGTAAACATAAACAAAATACTTCACATTCTGTGATTCCTCCTCAACTTTTTGTCAACAAAAACTTTATCAATGACGGAAAAAAGCTGTTATTTAGTAAACTAAGTGTTACCAATAATATTGACTTTAGCCACCATATATTAGGTATAGTACAGTGTCTATGACAGTTGTTCAACTATGTTTGGGTCGTTTCTGAATTATATTTTTATTTTGATACAAAATTTCTTGTTAGGGTCTAGTGCCCTAATTCAAAACTGACAAACAAAAGCTGCTGTGCTCAAGGGTATAGGACCCATATGAAACTAAATTGTACTTTCAACCTCAGTGAATAAAAAAAGGTGTTGCCACATGGGGGTCGCCTTCTATAGTCTCCTTAACGCTACCAGCAGATGTGCATGCTAGCTCCCAAATATCTATAATGGAGAAAAAGAACAATTTAGTATACCAGAGTAACGTAAGTGCAACCTAAGTACAGTCTTCTTCGTGTTGCATCTTGGAAAACCATTATAAGAGGAGAAAATAATATCGATGATGAATGTGATATGTCTACAGAAAAAAATATATACATTTGTGACAATTAGAAACATCATCAAAAGAAAAGAAAAATGAATTACACATAGGAGCATCTAATTTACAAGTGTGTGTAAAGCTCTTCGTCCTGGTTCATATCATGTGGAGCGAGACTTCCTGCTTCTAGTATGTACCTAGATTTCATTCTGCGTAATGCAGTAGTTCTGTTGCCACCCCTAGGGTGTTTCACAACTGTATCAATGCCAAACAATCTGGCTTTGGTCCAGTCTCCATCATGGTGTTCCCTGAAGTGTCGTGCTGTGCTGTAGCTCATGTCTGCATTTGTGATGGTACGCCAATGTTCGAGTATACGCTTTTGTATGGGAAAGGTAGTCAACCCTATATTTCATCTGTCACATGGGCAGATGATTACATATACTACATAGTCTGTTTCAAATGTGATTGGTTTAGTGATACAGTATTTCTTCCTAATCCTGTCTAGGGTAATCTCACAGACGTTAGTGCTGAATTTGCATGCCTTGCAGTGACCGCATTTTCTGAAACCTCAACTCTGTTGCAACCAAGTTTGTCTGTTACTTGTGAGATGACTGTGTACTAACATGTCTTTTATGGAAACATTTCTCTTAAAAGTGATTGTGGGTCTATTTGCCTATCTTCGTTCTTAAGGTGGTATCATGTGTTAGTATTGTGCATCTACTCTTTAAGATCTTGCATAAGTTGTTTGTCTGACATGTAAACTTGGTGATAAATCCCGAAGGAACTTGCGTTGTTTGTGCTCTATTACGTCCTTTTCATGGGTCTTGAGGCGTCTTCAATTGGCTTAAGTATTTTCTTAACGGCTTCCTGATCTATTTCTTTCTCAAATTCATCCATTATGCCCTTGATTTTAGTTGTTAGTTCCGTATGCTCTATCCATGCACTCTTGATTGGATTAGTATTTTCTGTCCAATCCTTCAGTAACTCAGGTCTAAGATTTGCCAATGTGGGGATTATAAAGTTTCTCAGGCCTCTCGTTATCCTGTTTACATCCAGGTAATTTTGAAGTGATGTGGCTTCCCACCATTGACTGATTTCCTTTTTCCTCATTTTTTCCAGTGTAATACCTCGTTGTTTCAAAGTGCTGGTTGTGCCATCGGCATCACTTACATAAGCGTCGCCGTCTCGTCTCACAGCTGACTTCGAGTTAAAGATTCTAAGAACCAATGCTTCGCGCTCCTTTAACATTTCATTCGCCATGTATATTCCGTATACTGCGTGGCGTAGGTGTAAATACCTAACGTACTCTAGTCACTGCAGGTTAGAGCCCTTCTACGTGTCGCCGTACCCCCGTGTGGGAGAAAATACTCTCCATGTATGTATATATATACACTTTCACGAAACATACACCAGCTAATCAGTGTAGGGCTATCAACCACATACTTTTATGATAAGATCAAGAGTTATATCTCACATGTAAATAGTATTGTATAAAGTGTAAATTTTGTAGCATACCAAAACCTTGTCTTCTCCCGTTTCCACAGGTGGAGTATGAAGTGATTTCAAAAGACTGGTTATGGACCTTCAATTTTGAAAAATATGAACTGTTTATCTAATACCGGCGTGTATTACGAGGGAGAAATAGAAGGGTACTATACCAATACTTTGCATGATTTGCTTTGCAAAAGAAGGTTTTGGTTCATTGGGAAACATGAACTCTTTGGTACTAAACCTTAATCTGATGTGACAGATAGCCCACTGTATTGAAACAGAATGAAAATCAAAAATATGAGCTGGTTTATTTTACACATGAATTTTTAGAATAATCAATGACTATAATTGATGGTATAATTTTCTTCACGTTTTACTCTTCAGAGAAATGAGGTGGATTAATTTGTGCCTTGGGAAAATCTTTTTTGTTTGTGCCATGAAGTAATAAAGAACAAATTGAGAGGGGAAAGAGAAAAAAACATGAATACACCTTTAAAAGGTGGTGTGTGAGGAACGCGGGTCATGTGACCAAGAACAACCAGGGTTGTTCGAAACGCGTTATCCTCGTCTGTTTGCTGTGCCGAAATAAATATTTGAAGAAAGGATTACGGGCTCGTCTGGATTCTTTTTCATTAGAATTATGCTGTTTCATATATATATATATATATATATATATATATATATATATATATATTCAATGAAAAAACCATAGGTTATAGGCCATATATAGTTAGGAATTAGCATTTACAAAACCTTATTTTACTCGCATAAAAACATTGAAATTCCATATATAGTTAGAAGCGCTAACTATATATCGCGCACCCGCAATCCACTGCTGATGATGTCACATATTACATCATTCATGACATGGTCAGTGACATCACTGATGACATCACTGATGACATCTCAAATGACATCACTGATGACATCACTGATCACAACATCCAGTGATTGTATGTGTCTGTAAAGTTTAAATATGTTTCACATATTGAAGAATGAGTGGATGTATAAGTGTCTGGATGAAGAATTTAGTAGGTGCATGACTGACTGTATGAGTGAGTGATTAAATGTGTCTCACTGAGTACATGGGTTAGTGACTAAACTGTCTTAATTCGTGCATCAGTATGTTTGTTGTTGTGTAAGCTGCTGCATGTGTTGATCAGTAGCTATAAGAGTGGCCATATGGGTTATTGATTGGTTGCCCAAGTATTTGAATGGGAGGCTGAGTGTGTGTGTGGGTGGCTGGGAGGTGCGTGACTCTGTGCATAGATGTGTAAGCAGTTGATTCACTAGGAGTATGAGTTCAAGAGTGCATGTGGAAACAGCTATATGGGCGGTTGACTGTGCATGGGTGTGTTGGTGAGTGAATGGATTTCTCATTGCTACATGTGCAAGTAAGTACGTATGTAAAACACAATACATGTGAGAGTTGAGATATATAAATAACTGAACATAAGAGCCAGTGAATGTGTGAGTGGCTGTATCGATCACTGTGAGCTTGTATCAGGGATTATATAAGAGAGTAAATATGTGTTATTATATGTTTGAATAAGTAAGATGTGTATAACTGTATAGTTGAGGAAATGGAGGTGTGATTGATTCTTTGCATGACTGACTAGGTGTGTGAGTAACTCCATGGATGACTGACAGTCTGTGAGTGTCTGTTTATACTGAGTGTATGTAAGGTTATATTAGAGTCTGAAGAGGTTCATTGTATTATCACATGAGTGATGTGATCAGTGATGACAAATGAGATGTCATCAGTGATGTCATTTGAGTTGTCATCAGTGATGTCATCAGTGATGTCATTTGAGATGTCATCATTGATATCATTTGAGTTGTCATCAGTGATGTCATTTGAGATGTCATCAGTGATGTCATCAGTGATGTCACTGACCATGTCATGAATGATGTAATATGTGACATCATCAGCAGTGGATTGCGGGTGCGCGATATATAGTTAGCGCTTCTAACTATATATGGAATTTCAATGGTTTTATGCGAGTAAAATAAGGTTTTGTAAATGCTAATTCCTAACTATATATGGCCTATAACCTATGGTTTTTTCATTGAATTTTCAAGGTTTTGTAAATGCAAATTCCTAACTATATATCCACTATAACCTATGGTTTTTTCTGTGAATTTCATTGGTTTTTTAATAGCAAATATGAAAAGCTTTAAAATGTCAAGTACGTGATAGATAAAAACATTTTCGTATTTATGCACGCTGATGTGCTTTGAACGCTGCACCCCCCCCCCCTCCCCTCTTTTGCCTTAGTAGTACTCTCTCTTTGCAGATACTGAAGGGTAGTTAACGCAGGCCTTTACCCCCGTTGTAATCCGTCGTGCCTCCTTGTCTCTCCATTTGATTGATTGTTGTCCAAGCATTTACTGTTTTAGAATTGGTTCTCTTTGGATCATTCTCTATTTACAAACAAGCACAAAGTCGCAATACTCTGTTTAGTCTTTGCAGATAGTGAAAAATCGTGTAAAAAAATAAAAGTAATCGAGCAAAATCAGTAGGCCACTAATTGGATCTCTTTTTGACCTCGCTAAAATAGAAATATTAGGAACAACCCTTCTTGAGAAATACGAAAATAGTGAGATGAACTGAGCTCCACACCATGAGGGCTGCAAGACAGCTCGGCTCCATCACCCATCCCGCACAAAATAACGACAAACCCTATGCAAATATTAAAAATATAGACAACACACCAGCAAAGAAACAGGGTAAAACATTTTATTAAAAAACTATTTACATAACGTTGGTTTATAAGATGATGTCAGTAGTGGACCGATGTGTGAATAGATCGAAAACAGCACAAGGCTCCAAAATCCGGATAGCAAGATCCTGGATGTTGGGTGCCATAGTTTAGAGTTCTGAATTTCAGCCTTTTTCAATGCCTGTGCTTTGTTGAATCAAAATGGCGGCTTGACACAAAGCTGACTCAAGCGTTGTTACTGATGCTATGCAGACCAAAACTGGTTTTCAGTTTGTACATTTTTCTAGATTTTTCAATCCAAGTTTGGTTGACTTTGTAGAACGATGGCTTCAGATTTTCAACATACGGTGTGGTGGCGCTGACTGGGAGGGGGCGCTTCGCTCCTGCCCCCTCCCCAAGTAAGATTTTCATACGTGAAAGTACGTTAATGGTTTTGGTCCCTGAGATGCTTCGATGTCACTACCATTCTCAAATAGCATAAGTTCTGGATGTTGGGTGCCATAGTTAAGAGTTCTGAGCAGTGCTTGTAACACTGTCTGAAGCTTATTTCCACCTACTGCAGCTTCACTATTCTCAAAGTAAGTGAGTGTCGTTTGTGGACCTGACTGCATTAGAAAACAATGTGATATGTTACCTTCCTAAACAGCTTGACGGAGGCCCCTGAGGGGCGGTGTGATGGCCATGGACTCGGAGAAGACGCTTGGCTCCGACACCCTCCCCAAGTCTTATAGCACTGGTGTAGCCTGAGATCGCCCCCGACATAGGCGGCCGGCTCCCGGGGTCCGGCGGAACTTTTTGCCTTTTGATGACTCTTCAATTCTGGACCTTGTCCCACAATCCGTTTGACCTGAAGACAAGCTGTAGTGGGGCGCCCCTTTATCGTTTTAGTTGCCATTCCGCCCGCTTTTGCTACACTGTGCCTCTTCCGCCATTCAGCTGTTTACCGCCCGCTCTTGCGACTACAGCGTCTCGCTCACCATGTAGTTGAGATGCGCCCGCTCTTGCGGTGCAGCGATAGGCGGCTGCCACAGGACTCTCAAAATGGCGGCCGGCTCTTCGGTTTTGGGCCTGGTCCACTAAAATGGCCCTGGGACACCTTGGAACTCGGACGCTTGTCTGCTAGGGCTTGGGTCCCATTCTCGAAAAGCGTCCCCTCAGCCGTGAAGATTCTACAAAAGTCTTGGGGGCCTCCGACTCCCGCAGGCTTCTGGTGGGGAGCGGCTGCCATGATTGCTCGTGGAATGGCCACGACGGAGCTACGAGATGGTAGTGGTCTCATGCTGACGCCAGCTTCAGTCTGAAACATCCAGAAACACTGTAGACTACCAATTCGATCAGTTCCGGTAGCGCCCCAACATGACCCGGAAGAGAAGAACTTGCCCTCCCCTCTTTGACTGATGGTTCTTGTTGCCTGTCCCCTCTGTTGTCATTTAACAGAACTTTTTGGACTGCTGAAAGGGGTTGTGTTCTGAACGCTGGTTGGTGGAGACATTTAGACTATATTCTTGACCTACGTTGTCGCGTAATGCGTTTTATGACACGCCGCGTTAGCGCACCCGGAAGTGATCCGAGGCGCGGCGCGCAGCGCGTAACGTAAGCATAACAGGTCATGTGACTTGTTAATAAAACTTTTCATTGGTTCATTTTACTTTTGTTAATTTAATGATGAAAAGCTTGGTCATATGACCTAAAAATTACGCTTTTTATTATTTTCGAACAATATTTTTTTTTCAAACATATGTTATAATATTCCAGGCTAATGTACTTTCCCGGAAAATTTACAACTGTCTTGCAAGTAAAATATATTCCTTTTTCGAGAAAAAGGGCGTTTCTTCCTTCCATGACGGAGCCGTTGAGTAAAAGAGATTCGGCCTGCTGTCTTAGTCGCCGATACGCCTGATTATCAGATTCTTATCGATCACTTTATGTTGCAGACATGAAAAACACAACTGCCCTTGACCATTTATCTTTACTGCGTTCCTACATATTATACCTTTTATCCGTCATGTAATTGGACTGCTTTATTTCACTTGCCTTTTACTGATACAGTCACTAAAAGTAAAAACTTTACAAATGAAAATACTACTACCGTGTTTTGTTTTAAAAACCTTTATTGTGAAAATGTCAGTATACAAATACGGGCCTATAACCACGTGGGCCGGCCACGGAGCAAACTGAAATCGTATATGATGAGGAGACATTTACACTGTAGAAGAACGTAACGAGCGGGCCATTAGGTGACAAGAACAAAGGTGTCTAACAGTTGCGGAATCGGTGGACGTACATTTTGTAATTAAAATACGACAGGGCCACTTACAATAACATTTTCTAGATATACATTTGCGGGCAAAGAGTTACGAGTCCCATTTATACCGGCGCCATTTTGGGCGAGGCCGTGCAGGTCCAAGATATAGTCAAAATGTCTCCACCAACCATCGGCCAGACCAGAACCCCTTTCGGCCCTTTATGCTACAAGATGGTGTCTTCCATTCAGAAAATATTGGTGGCAGCATTTTGAAAGGAAACAGAAACAGCCGTTCTCCTAGTGAGTTTCACATTGTTACATTTAGGAAGAATGTTGAAGAGTAGTATGTGGAAAATCTGAAGCCATTTTTCTACAAACTCTCAATCAGACTTGGATGGAAAAAAAAAACCTGAAGAATGTACAAACTGAAAACCAATTTTTGTCTGTATAGCACCAACAGTAACGCTTGAGTCAGCTTTGTGTCAAGCCGCCATTTTCATTCAATCAATAGCGTCCCCCTGCACACATTCAGGGACCTGGTCGTGTCTTCAGATGAAACGCATTGTAGGAAAAGAAGCAGAAAGGAAAAGGAAAAAAGTTCCGCCGGACCTAGTGAAGCTGCAGCAGGTGCAAATAAGCTTCAGACAGTCTTACAAGCACTGCTCAGAACTCTCAACTGAGGCACTCAACATCCAGGACTTGCCATTCGGATCTTGGCGCCTTGTATTTTTGTTTTGTTTTTGATGGAGGGGAAACAACAAAAAACAGGCATTGAAAAAGGCTCAACAGTGCAGGGCGCCTTGTGCTGGTTCCGACCTATTCACACATCGGTCCACTACTGACATCACCTCATAAACCAACGGGGCACCCCACGCCGACTTTCGGCGCAGCATTGTAGGATGGCCACACCAGTGCGGCAATTTGCTGGACACCACCTCGGTGCCATCCAGATCTCGGCGCGTTCATTCAATCAATAGCGTCCCCCTGCACACATTCAGGGACCTGGTCGTGTCTTCAGATGAAACGCATTGTAGGAAAAGAAGCAGAAAGAAAAAGGCAAAAAGTTCTGCCGGACCTAGTGAAGCTGCAGCAGGTGCAAATAAGCTTCAGACAGTCCTACAAGCACTGCTCAGAAATCTCAACTGAGGCACTCAACATCCAGGACTTGCCATTCGGATCTTGGCGCCTTGTGCTGGTTCCGACCTATTCACACATCAGTCCACTACTGACATCACCTCATAAGCCAACGGGGCACCCCACGCCGACTTTCGGCGCAGCATTGTAGGATGGCCACACCAGTGCAGCCACTTGCTGGACACCACCTCGGTGCCATCCGGATCTCAGCGCGTTCGAGTCACTGTGCCGGAAGAGTGACCGGAACTCAGCTGAACACGCCGTCTTTCGGCGCAGCATTGTAGGATGGCCACACCAGTACGGCAATTTGCTGGACACCACCTCGGCGCCATCCGGATCTCGGCGCGTTCGAGTCACTGTACCGCAACAGTGACCGCAATTCAGCTGGACACGCCGTCTTTCGGCGCAGCATTGTAGGATGGCCACACCAGTGCGGCAATTTGCTGGACACCACCTCGGTGCCATCCGGATCTCGGCCCGTTGTGCTGCCTTCGGCCTATTCGCACATCGGTCCGCTACTGACGCCGCCTCACGTGCCAACGGATTTTCTACGCTTTTTGTAGCCCTATGTCGCATAACAGGTCATGTGACTTGTTTATAAAACTTTTCATTGGTTCATTTTACTTTTGGTTTCCTAAAGATGGAAGGCTTGGTCATATGACCTAAAAATAACACTTTTCATTGGTTTAGAACATTTTTTTTCCCAAACGATGAAAGCCCCACCTTGTTTCTGGATCATTCAGACTGAAGCTGGCGTCAGCATGAGAGCACCACCATCTCGTGGCTCCGTCGTGGTCATTCCGCGAGCAATCATGGCAGCCGCTCCCCACCGGAAGCCTGCGGGAGTCGGGGGCCCCCAAGACTTTTATACAATCTTCACGGCTGAGCGGACGCTTTTCGAGAATGGAGCCCAAGCCCTAGCAGGCAAGCGTCCGAGTTCCAAAGTGTCCCAGGGCCATTTCAGTGGACCAGGCCTAAAACCGAGGAGCTGTCCGCCATTTTAAGAGCCATGTGGCAGCCGCCTATCGCTGCACTGCAAGAGTGGGAGCAACTCAACAACATGGTGAGCGAGACGCTGTGGCCGCAAGAGCGAGCGCAACTCAGCTAGATGGCCGCCACCTGGGGAGGCCCGTTCACGCCGGCTCCCCCACGCCCCCCCCCGAGCCGCCGCACGCCAATTTTCGGAGCAGCATTGTAGGATACCAAAACCAGTGCGGCAGTTTACTGGACATCACCTGGGTGCCTGTCGTACATGTTGTGTCAGCCATGTGACACTGGACACAGACCGCTACTGATGAGGCCTCCCCCCGCACCACCCGGGACGCCCCACGCTGTTTTTCTGTGCTGCATTGTAGGATCCCTAAACCAGTGCGGCACCCAGGCGACATCACCTGGGTGCCGTCCAGAACTCTGCACGTTGTGCTGCCTTGGGACTATTCGCACAACAGACCGCTACTGATGAGGCCTCCCCCCGCCCCACCCGGGACGCCCCACGCCAATTTTCGGAGCAGCATTGTAGGATCCCTAAACCAGTGCGGCACCCAGGCGACATCACCTGGGTGCCGTCCAGAACTCTGCACGTTGTGCTGCCTTGGGACTATTCGCACAAAAGACCGCTTCTAACCATTGTTGCTTTTTGTGTTGAGAAATGTTTAAATGTTTTTAGTTTTTGTTCCGTTTGTTAAAGTTAGTAGTTAATAAAGTTTTATAACCTTACTTTTTTGGAGTGTTATCTATTTTTTTAAAAACGGGTGAATGGGGCCTTGAATCGGGTTATTGTCATGTGTGGGCTTTGGAAGTGTGCTGCTGCAGGATCGGACATTTCAAACTCAAATGCACGTTCTTTTTCTTACCTTTCCGAAGCATGGAGCGCAATAGCAGGCAGAGAAAGGGTGATGCACGTGTTGAACACTACCTGACCTGGCAAGTTGCTGGCAGTGCCCCCCCGCCCGCTCCTGAAAGAGGGCACACACACACCGCCGCCCCGAGTACTTCACAAATCTTTAAAAGACCATGCGCTTGTTCATGAGGCTTAAATGGTTTATCACCTCTTCTAGAACCCCTGCATCGACCCTCTGACGTTTCATGGAAAAATTACCATGTAACACAATACCAAGCCCTGTCAGCTGAAACCCCCAAGGAATCGTGGGGCATATTATCAAGGGGGTTTATCTCCGCTTTTTTGGCTTTAAAAACCATGAAAGCGGAGATAAAATTATTTCCCTATTATCAAGCTGTCGCTAACACCAGTTAGTGACAGCTAAAAGGAGATAGCGACCATCTTGGGCCCCGCTTTGCATGTCAGTGATACTTATCACTAATGACATGCAAAGTGGCGTGCCAAGATGTTAGCGACTGGAAACAGTCCCTAACATCGCTACCTTCTATTACCAACTTTTGGAGATATTCGCGCTAAGCGCGAATATCTCCAAAATCTAACACCTGCCCTGAGCAGTTCTTAGCCATGTTATCCAATGGGAGGTGGATAACATGGCTAAGAGCATTAGGTCGATAATACATGAATATCGCTGACTTTTCTGCGATAATAGCAAGGTTTATCTGCGATAAAAATCGCCGATGTGCGGCGATAATTTTTGTCTCTAAACAAGTTAGAGACAAAAATTATCGCTAGTTGTTCGTAATATGCCCCCGGGTTTTTGCTTGCAGAAATCGGGAGGCGGGAGACTAGCACTGAAATCAGTACTCACACGCCTGAATCAGGAGGATTGGCATGTCTGAATTCTCTACAGCTGGGGCCATAAACTACATCCGCAGGGTTAGGTGATAGCCTGGAACCAGCCTGGCATCTAAAATGGCTGCCGTGCACGACAAAATTGTGGCATTCGAAAAAAGGCAAGATGGCGCAGCCGCTGGAAGAGATGTATCAACATATATCAGCCTCCTCAGCCACCCTCAGGAAACATAGGGGATTAGGATATGTCTCCCGCACCCCCTTATACCTAGTACTTTAATTAACGAAGCACAAAATGGCGAATTCCCATTTCGCTACCAGTTTGCGGCCCAGTTCGCGGCCCGTGAAGCGCTTCTACCGTGAAAAATCATTTTTTTTTATTTTCCCCACGGGACCCTTTAATAACCCCAACAACATTCCTAGGGGGTCAAGAGGGGGATACCTTGCCCCCTTTCATTAAATTCCCCCTTAGTTTTTCACCTTTTCTTCTCTCTCGATCCTACCGAGAGACAAGATGGCGGCCGCTCCGGACTGTCACGCAGCAAAAAAAAAAAAAAGCTCACGCACAGCCGCTGGAAGAGATGTATCAACATATATCAGCCTCCTCACCCACCCTCAGGAAACATAGGGGATTAGGATACGTCTCCCGCACCCACTTATAACTAGTAATTTAATTTACGAAGCACAAAATGGCGAATTCCCGTTTCGCTACCAGTTCGCGGCCGCGCTTCTACCGTGAAAAATCATTTTTTTTTTATTTTCCCCACGGGACCCTTTAATAACCCCAACAACATTCCTAGGGGGTCAAGAGGGGGATACCTTGCCCCCTTTCATTAAATTCCCCCTTCGTTTTCCACCTCTTCTTCTCTCTCGATCCTACCGAGAGACAAGATGGCGTCCGCTCCGGACTGTTTAGAATGTTGACAGACACCGGAGAGCCAATCAGCTTTCTGCGCGCAAAGTTCCGATAAGCGAAAAGTAAGCGGACCGGATCGCTGCCCAGAGCGCTGTTACAGATATATATCTTGGTTTGAACGTTAATTTCTCAAAAACTACTGGAGCACATATATTGAGACCTAGCAAAGGCACATCGGGCTAACAGTCCCTACAATTTTGCCAAGTTTCGTGCAAATCCATTCAGCCGTTCGAGCTAAAAGTGAGTCCAACCGCCCTATGGAAAAATGAATGGGAAAAACGCGTTTTGGGACCCCCCTTTTTTCTCAGCCCCCCCTTGACGAAACCCCACCAAATTTTCAGGGGCTGCTCAGAAACAAAATGTGCCATTTTCCTGAAAATTTCAGCCGATTCCGTCCACAAACGCCAAAGTTATTAGACATAGAATTTTCAAAAGTCCCATAGGGAAAAAATTCTAACTATATATACCTACTGGCGATAGCCAGTAGGTAATATATATATATATATATATATATATATATATATATATATATATTGATATATATATATATATATATATAGATAGATATATATATAGATATATATATAGATATATAGATATATATATATATTCACTGAAAAAAACCATAGGTTATGGACCATATATAGTTAGGAATTAGCATTTACAAAACCTTGAAAATTCACTGAAAAAACCATAGGTTATAGACCATATATAGTTAGGAATTAGCATTTACAAAACCTTATTTTACTCACACAAAACCATTGAAATTCGCATATATAGTTAGTTGCACTAACTATATATCGCGCACCCGCAATCCACTGCTGATCATGTCACATATTACATCATTCATGACATGGTCAGTGACATCACTAATGACATCACTGATGACATCTCAAATGACATCACTGATGACATCACTGATGACATCTCAAATGACATCACTGATGACAACATCCAGTGACTGTATGTTTCTGTAAAGTTAAAATATGTCTTACATATTGAAGAATGAGTGGATGTATAAGTGTCTGGATGAAGGATTTAGTAGGTGCATGACTGACTGTATGAGTGAGTGATTAAATGTGTCTCACTGAGTGCATGGGTTAGTGACTAAACTGTCTTAATTTGTGCATCATTATGTCTGTTATTCTGTAAACTGCTGCATGTGTTGATCAGTAGCTATATGAGTAACTATATGGGTTATTGATTGGTTGCCCAAGTATTTGTATGGGAGACTGAGTGTGTGTGTGGGTGGCTGGGAGGTGTATGACTCTGTGCATAGATGTGTGAGCAGTTGATTCACTAGATGTATGGGTTCAAAAGTGCATGTGGAAACAGCTGTATGGGCGGTTGACTGTGTGCATGAGTGTATTGGTGAGTGAATGGATATCTCAGTGCTACATGTCAAAGTAAGTATATATGTAAAACACAGTACATGTGAGAGTAGACATATATAAATAACTGTGCATAAGAGCCAGTGAATGTGTGAGTGGCTGTATGGATCATGGTGAACTTGTATCAGGGATTGTATAAGAGAGTAAATATGTTAGTATATGTTTGAATAAGTAAGGTGTGTATAACTGTATAGTTGAGGAAGTGGAGGTGTGATTGATTCTTTGCATGACTGACTAGGTGTGTGAGTAACTCCATGGATGAGTGACAGTCTGTGAGTGTCTGTGAGTGTCTGTTTACACTGAGTGTATCTAAGGTTATATTAGAGTCTGAAGAGGTTCATCGTATAATCACATGAATGATGTCATCAGTGATGTGATCAGTAATGTCAAATGAGATATCATCAGTGATGTCATCAGTGATGTCATTTGAGATGTCATCAGTGATGTCATCAGTGATGTCATTTGAGATGTCATCAGTGATGTCATTTGAGATGTCATCAGTGATGTCATCAGTGATGTCATTTGAGATGTCATCAGTGATGTCACTGACCATGTCATGAATGATGTAATATGTGACATGATCAGCAGTGGATTGCGGGTGCGCGATATATAGTTAGTGCAACTAACTATATATGCGAATTTCAATGGTTTTGTGTGAGTAAAATAAGGTTTTGTGAATGCTAATTCCTAACTATATATGGTCTATAACCTATGGTTTTTTCAGTGAATTTTCAAGGTTTTGTAAATGCTAATTCCTAACTATATATGGTCTATAACCTATGGTTTTTTCAGTGAATTTCAATGGTTTTTTAATAGCAAATATCAAAAGCTGTAAAATGTATTCTTCTTTTAAAGGAAAAATATATTTTATATGTATTTAATATATTTTTTTTATGTATATACATTTTTTGAGGGAACGAATTTATCAACTATCATGCTGAAGAAGAGTGTGGGGAAAAAAAAACAAAGAGGAGGACTAAGAGGAAAGAACAATCAGTTCAAAAATACAATTGCTTTAAAGCATGAAGTGCTTTTCCACACATTTACATTTAAATAACCCATATTAGAACATACAAAATATCTACAGAGGAGACGGTGTACATTGAATTTTAGACTCTTCATTGGTACCTACATGTTGGTACTTACATCACCCACACAACACAACAGCTCTATTCAGAGCTACCCTACCTCAAAGCTCTCTAAAATATTATTTTACTATTTCCCTTGGTTTTCCCCTTGTTACGCTTTCCTGAACGCTACCCGGTGCGCAGACCAGGCGCTAACCCTGAGAAAATTTGAAAAAAAAAAGGTTGGTTTTTTTCCGCATATATGGGCCTCCTCTGCCACCCTCAGAAAACCTAGGGGGTCAGGATATGTCTCCCGTGCCCCCTTATACCCATTCCCAACATTGTTTATCCTCCATCTTGTGACTAAATTCGTCCGAAACACAAGATGGCGGAGTCCCGTTACGCTACCGGTGAGCTACCTGGTTCGCGTACCGGGTAGCGCTTCCACCGCGAAAAATCGAAATAAAAATTATTTTATTTTTTTGCCCAGCGGGGCCCTTCAATAGCCCCCACATCAATCCTAGGGGGTCAGGAGGGGTCTACCTTGCCCCCTTTCATTCATTTCCCCCTTCGTTTATTTCCACCTCTTGTCTCTCGATCCTACCGAGAGACAAGATGGCGGCCGCTCCGGACTGTTTAGAATGTTGACAGTCACCGGAGAGCCAATCCGCTTCTCCTCGCGAAGTTCCGTTACGCGTCTGGTACGCGAACCGGGGCGCTAACTGGGACGCTGTCACAGATATATATATTTTTTTGAACGTTAATTTCTCAAAATCCACTGGAGCACATATCTTGAGACCTAGCAAAGGCACATCGGGCAAACAGTCTCTACAATTTTGCCAAGTTTCATAGAAATCCATTCAGCCGTTCCAGCTAAAAGTGAGTCCAACCGCCCTATGGAAAACTCAATGTTAAAAACACGTTTTGGGACCCCCCTTTTTTCTCGGCCCCCGCTTGACGAAACCCCCCCAAACTTTCAGGGGACGCTCAGAAACAAAATGTGCCATTTTCCTGAAAAACGCCAAAGTTATTCAACATAGAATTTTCAGAAATCCCTATTCAAAAAAATCCCTATATTGTATATTATGATAATATTTTTGTTTAAATATAGTATTTTTTTTTTTTTCATTTTTGACTTTTGTGCGCTCCCGGTGCGCGTACCCGTAAACGCCCCGGTGCGCGTACCGTGCGCTCCCCCCGCGAAAAACGCAAAAAATTTTTTTTTGAGACCCCGCGGGGCCCTTTAAGGGCCCCCATATCAAACCTAGGGGGTCAGGGGGGGTCTACCCAGCCCCCTTATGGTCAATTCCCCCCTTTGTTTTTGCCACCTCTTATGACTAGATTTTACCGACAGACAAGATGGCGGCCGCTCCTGACTGTTTCGAATGTTTACAGACAACTGAGAGCCAATCAGCTTTCTGCGCGCAAGTCGCGTGGCGCGCCCGGTGCGCGTATCCGTGCGCTTACCGGAGCGCGCCTATAGATATATATATTTTTTTTAACCTAAATTACTCAAAATCCACTGGAGCACATATCTTGAGACATAGCAAGGGCACATCGGGCTACCAGTCCCTACAATTTTGCCAAGTTTGGTGGAAATCCATTCAGCCGTTCGGGCTAAAAGTGAAATCGACCGCCCTATGGAAATTAACATGGGGAAAACGTGTTTTGGGACCCCCCTTTTATCTCGGCCCCCGCTTGACGAATCTCCCCCAAACTTTCAGGGAAGGACCGGAGCTTGAAGAGGCCATTTTGAGGAAATTTTCAGGCAGATTCGTCAACCGGCGCCAAAGTTAATCCAAATAGAATTTTGAGATTTAACATTGAAAAAAATCCTAACTATATATACCTACTGGCGACCGCCAGTAGGTAATATATATATATATATATATATATATATATATATATATATATATATATATATATATATATATATATATATTACCTACTGGCGGTCGCCAGTAGGTAGTTATAGTTAGGATTTTTTTCAATGTTAAATCTCAAAATTCTATTTGGAATAACTTTGGCGCCGGTTGACGAATCTGCCTCAAAATTTCCTCAAAATGGCCTCGCGGCGTTCCGGTCCTTCCCTGAAAGTTTGGGGGGGATTCGTCAAGCGGGGGCCGAGATAAAAGGGGGGTCCCAAAACGCGTTTTCCCCATGTTAATTTCCATAGGGCGGTCGATTTCACTTTTAGCCCGAACGGCTGAATGGATTTGCACCAAACTTGGCAAAATTGTAGGGACTGGTAGCCCGATGTGCCTTTGCTATGTCTCAAGATATGTGCTGCAGTGGATTTTGAGTAATTTAGGTTAAAAAAAATATATATATCTATAGGCGCTCTCCGGTGCGCGCACCGGAGAGCGCTCCAGGCGCGCCACGCGACTTGCGCGCAGAAAGCTGATTGGCTCTCAGTTGTCTGTAAACATTCTAAACAGTCCGGAGCGGCCGCCATCTTGTGTCTCGGTAGGATCGAGACACGAGAGGTGGGCAAAACAAAGAGGGAAATGACCATAAGGGGGCAGGGTAGACCCCCCCTTGACCCCCTAGGTTTGATGTGGGGGCTATAAAAGGGCCCCGCGGGGCATTTAAAATATATATATTTTTTTTCGTTTTGCGCGGGGGAAGCGCCTGGTACGCGCACCGGGGAGCGCACCGGGGAGCGCACCAGGGAGAAAAGAGAATGGCAGAGTTTTAAAATTTTAGTCATTTTATATAAATGGGAGGTAGTTCTGAAAAGAACTGTTTTTTTATTCTTTTTGTTGTTTTATATTTTTTTTCGGAGTTTTTAAACTTTTTTTGCTTTTTTTTGGTTTTTATGAACATTTTTTGTTTTTTTTGTATTTTTTAAGGAGAGAAACAAAAACCAAGCATTTCAAACGGGCTCAACAAAAAAAAAAAGGGCAACAAATTAATATTTCCTTTTGCACTTGTGGTTTTCCCAAGCACGATTAATAAGAGTGATGCATTGCTCACCATAGCAAATCATTTGACCACAAAATTTACAAACCATTTTAAAATTTGAAAAGTTGGTTTGTATGATGGAGCATGTCTCCCTAACTTCCGGTCCTGATGGGGTGGGAACAGTAGTTTTGGAGGTTCTGGCAGAAGATTGTACAGGGTTTTTGGCTAGTTCCCTGACCTCTGCCCTAGAATAGTTGTTGGGATGTTTTCTAACCATATGCCTAATCATTGTGTGGTTGCCGAAGGAGTACTTCTTGTTGGGATTCCCCCTTGACATCTCCTGATG
Organism: Lissotriton vulgaris; assembly: GCF_964263255.1. Lineage (NCBI taxonomy): Eukaryota > Metazoa > Chordata > Amphibia > Caudata > Salamandridae > Lissotriton > Lissotriton vulgaris. The sequence goes on along the minus strand of NC_141685.1, from coordinate 123,016,149 downwards.
ACAGATAAGGCAGGTTGCTTTAGGTGCATTCACTTTTTTTTTGTCACTCGGGATAGAAAAAAATTGCCAAATGATGTGCTCTTTTGGTTTGTATGTTATGTTGTCCTCTGGGACGAATCTACTGTCCTCTTCGTCCTCATCCTCCTCCTGTTCTGGATCTCCACCACTGTGAAGTTGAGGAGGTCCTTGTGGTGGTGGTGGTGGTGGTGGTGGTGGTCCAGAAGATCCAGCAGCTGCAGCTAATGTAGCCATTTTCGACAGATATAAGTACAGGTCTTCCTCTCTCAAAGCAAAAAGGTAGAATAAGGAAAAAAGGTGGGGGCTTTCCTCATTTGAAAAAAAAAATATCATGAACCAATGAGAAGTGTTAATTTTAGGTCACATGACTAGGGGTTTTATCATTATGAAACAAAAACTGTTATGAACCAATGAAAAGTGTTATTTTTAGGGCACATGACCCGACGCGCTTACGCTACGCGCCCCGGGGCGTGCCCGGGGGCGTGCTCCGGGTCGCGTAGCGTAAGCGCGTCGGTGCGCTTACGTCGTGCGTTTCACGCATACGCGGCTACGCGATACGTCACGATCATGTTTTCGTTCGCGATATTGGCGCTCACGGGACGCTCCCCTGAGCGCGCCCCGGGGCGCTTTTCAAAAATACGCTCTTCAGGGCGCTCCCCGGGGCGCGGTCCGGGAGCGCTCCCCAAAAAAATTTAAAAAAAAAATGGGATCATTGTAGGGACAGGTAGCCCTATTCTGAAGTGGTTTGTAAAAAAATTAACTTTAGAAAATTATGTATTGTGCTACATTGGGCTTAATATATGTTAGAGCCAAAATGTAGCCCAAATGTAGCCCAAAGTAGCCCAATGTAGCCCAAAGATGGCCACCAGAGACCAAAAATTGTAAATGTAGCCCAAATTTCAACTAGATGTAGCCCAACTGTAGCCCAATGACAGAGTGTTAAAAAGAACAACTAGAGTGCTAACAGTCTTATTTATAAAGTGAAACTTATAGTTAGGAATTAGCATTAACAAAACCTATGAAATTCACTGGAAAAAACATAGGTTTCACACCGGTTATAGTTAGGAATTAGCATTTAAAAAACCTATGAAATTCACTGAAAAAACCATAGGTTTCACACCGGTTATAGTTAGGAATTAGCATTTAAAAAACCTATGAAATTCACTGAAACAACCATAGGTTTCACACCAGTTATAGTTAGGAATTAGCATTTAAAAAACCTATTAAATTCACTGAAAAAACCATAGGTTTCACACCAGTTATAGTTAGCTGGAAATTTTACTGATATAAAACCATTGAAATTCCCACGTTATAGTTAGTCGGACTCACTATAACTTGCGCGTGCAATGCACTGCTGATGACATCACATATTACATCACTCATGACATGGTCAGTGACATCACTCATGACATCACTGATGACACCATCCTTGTGACACAGTGACAGACCTCCTCTCAGTGTAAAGTAACCCTTGAGATGGTTTTATATCAGTAAAATTTCCAGATAACTATTTTATTGAAACTTATTCATTTTAATATGGAAAACATTTCAAAGTGTTGTTTTAATTCTATTTATTTATTCGAGTGCTTGTGGATACACAATATTTTTTGTTTTTCCGTCTGATGCATACACAAATAAATCAATAGGTTTTCCGACGCGTGAGCTGGCCACATACAGTCGTCCATGTGAGAAGCATGGATTCTCCAAAACTAGTCCACACACTTCTAGCGGTTGACCTTGCGCTTTGTTGATGCTCATTGCAAAAGCGAGTCGCACCGGAAACTGTAAACGTTTGAATTCAAAAGGCATATCTGTTGGGATCATTGAAATACGTGGCAACAGTACATCTTCCCCCTTGAATTTCCAATTCAAAATTATAGCTTCGATGACCTAGTTCATCATCTTTATCACCGAAAGTCTTGTACCATTGCAAAGTCGTGGTGGATTGATATTTCGGAGAAGAATGATAGGCACGCCAATTTTCAATGTTAAAATGTGCGGTGGCATACCTGGCAAATCCAGGGAATTCAAGAATTCCGTTGGGTAATTGACAACTTTGTCTTGGTCTTGATTCATCACAGTATCGATGGACTAATACGTTGTTGCTTCGCCTGGTATTCCATAAATGGAAAAATTCAGTATTCGAAAGATTATGAGGGCCCTGGGGGGACGATATTTAAAAAAATGTTATGCCAGAAAACTTCTCGGGAGTGTACTCAACAACTTCCCAAAGTTTCATGGCGATCGGATGAATGGTGTAGTAATGCATAAAGGACAAACAGACAGACAGATAGAAAGACATACTTTTGTTTTATATATATATATATATATATATATATATATATATATATATATATATATATATATTACAGCTACCAATACAACAAACAGTGAGGCACTCTTTACGGCGGGTGCTGCCTCGCGGTGGTGTGCCGCGATAATAATCAATGCTCCGACTCCTCCCAAATCCTTGGAAAAGAAAGGCAGCATGCCCGGGACACTCCAGTACTCACGAAAGATTTATTAAATCAGACAGACGCGTTTCGGGAAAGCTCCCTTTCTCGATGTCTCAACACACATGTAAGACGCGGCGCCATTTAAAGATAGACAATTCATAGACATAGAAGAGGGGTATCGCCTGCTGTGATTCCGCGGGCGCCATATTGAAAGTATCATACTATCAACGCTAGGCAGTAGCTTTACATTAATTTAAATGCGGAAATGTACGCATTAACAACGTCACATTTGACAGTTATCTTGCCGTGGATCGGCAATGCAACCCTCATGGGTTGCAAATCCCCCCCAAACAGTTAGTCTAAGAAATTCTCAATATATCATTAGATTCTATGTGCAACACAACTACATGTTGGTTCTTATTCCACCCATGAATCTAAAAATAAATACATTTACATTCATTCTCACTGAGTACAATGAAACAGAATATTCATATATAAGGTGCACAATTACGAGAAATTCTGAAAATTCATATAGTTCTTCAATCACAGATGCATAAAACACAGTTACATCTTAAACCCATAAGTGCAGATTATTACCCAATCTATGTACCAAGGTGTACAGCTAATTCTTCCCCGCTATTCAGGCCAAACGGTGCCTTGGTTTGTAAATCCACTATGTACCTAGATTCAAGTCTGCGGAGTTTCTGCATTCTGTCTCCGCCTCTTGGATTCTCAGGTACATGGTCCAGGCAAAAATATTGGAGTAAATCCCTGTTTCCTTTATGTTTTATTGCAAAGTGCCTGGCTACTGGATATGTAAAATCCTTATTTGCAATGGCCCGCATATGTTCTAAAATCCTGAGCTTCACGGGGTTAATTGTGCTCCCCACATATTTCAGATCACACGGGCATTTGAGGCAGTAAACAGCATAGGTCGTATGGCATGACATGAATTTGTTAATCTTTTTCCCATTTCTGCAACCCATGACCTCATAGGACAATATCCTTCTACTGAAGGCGCAGGCCTTACATCGGCCACATGGGAAAAATCCCCTTGCTTCCCTGATTGACCCTGTTTTTTTGACCACCGGTTCAAGATGACTGTGGACCAGATGATCCCGTAGGGAGCGGGCCTTTCTAAAGGTAATCAAAGGTGCCGGAGGTACATCCACACCGATGATATTGTCTGTTTTCAAAACATGTCAGTGTTTCCTCATGATCGATCTCAACCATGTGGAATCACATGAAAAGGTGGTAATGAGTCTGAATTTGCCATTGTCTTTAGTATCTTTAAGTTGTTTATTAAAGATATCTCTCCTGGGTATAGATCTTACCCTGGTTAATGTTTTTTGGAGGAGTTCCACTTCATAACCTCTAGCCAAGAATCTATCAAAGCTATCTTGGACCGCTATCTCAAAGTCACTGTTAGATGTGCAATTACGTTTTAATCGGAGGAACTCCCCATAGGGGATACTATTGATTAGACTACGCGGGTGGCTACTAGACGCATGAAGCGTACTGTTGCCAGCCATTGGCTTTCGATACAATGATGTTCTAATCTTCCCATCCACGATTTTTACATTAAGGTCTAAATAACTAGCTGTTACTTTACTCACATGACCAGTAAATCTTAAATTGCTACTGTTATTATTAAGAACTGCAATGTACTGTTCAGCTTCCTCCAAGGTGCCATTCCAGACCAAAAACAGGTTGTCTATGTATCTCATCCAAGATACGATTTTCTGAGACCATCCCTCATTGCATGGGGCCCAGGCTACCTGCTCCTCCCAAAACACACAGAAAGGTAGATACGGGTCTGAGGCCAAGGTTTATAGACCAACTAGAACATGCAGCCCCATGTAAACATGTAAATACAAAATATGCTCTAGCGTCTAGAATATGATGGAACCAAAAGAAACGACAAACTCATCCAGAATCAAAGTGAGGTTGAAAGAGATACACAAAATATATCGTGTGTGCGGATGCGCATCATACACCAGAAACGGTGATCAGCTTCATCATTTGGGTATCCTTTGTTTATAGGAGTGACAATAATGCTCTATGGAAATCAGAGCTTGCAAGTGTCACAAAGGTATAGAAACCAAGATGAGCAAAGTGAAGTGTATGGGAACAGATATATGTGCAGTGCAAGTGGTGAAGTGCAAAGGCTAAAATTGGTGCGTGAACAGACTATGAATTTTTATTAGCGTCTGTCACGATCAAAAGTTAAAAACCGTGAATACTAGGAACAGTTTTAACTAAAAGCTGTCCTAAATACTAGTGGTCAACATGTTTCAGCACATCTGGCCAGAAGTTAGGCCAAGTGCTTTCGTCAGGACCTCTAAGGAAAAAACAAACATACTCTGATAACTAACAAATAGTCGTAAAGGATATAGTGTTAGATAGAGCTCTCACAATCCAGTATTCCTCCATGTCTCAGCAAATTTCTGAAATAGACAAGAAGAAAAAACACACAACACATATGATTCTTAGAAGAGAAGAATGGATCAATGGTACCATCAACACATGTGGGCTTAACCATTAAACTATGATGTATTTAAAGTCTGCATAGTGTGGAGACACTATCTAGTAGTGTTATGATGATGGTGTATATGTATTTCGCGCCATGATGGGTCGAGTTGTACCGGGTGCTGTTGATACTTTGTTCTGTTTTTAAATGTTTGAATGTGATACACTCCAAGAACTTTAGGTTGGTGTATTATTTTTTTCTAGAGCGGTGCCTCCTTTATCCTGAGCTGTTGCCAGGTGGGGTGAGGCTTGATCCTCCATACTCTCGAGGTAAGATGGAGCCTTGCCCTAATCAATGGGCTTACATGATGGTATATAAGAGTTAGCCCACATGTGTTGATGGTACCATTGATCCATTCTTCTCTTCTAAGAATCATATGTGTTGTGTGTTTTTTCTTCTTGTCTATTTCAGAAATTTGCTGAGACAAGGAGGAATACTGGATTGTGAGAGCTCTATCTCACACTATATCCTTTACGACTATTTGTTAGTTATCAGAGTATGTTTGTTTTTTCCTTAGAGGTCCTGACGAAAGCACTTGGCCTAACTTCTGGCCAGATGTGCTGAAACATGTTGACCACTAGTATTTAGGACAGCTATTAGTTAAAACTGTTCCTAGTATTCACGGTTTTTAACTTTTGATCGTGACAGACACTAATAAAAATTCATAGTCTGTTCACGCACCAATTTTAGCCTTTTCACTTCACCACTTGCACTGCACATATATCTGTTCCCATACACTTCACTTTGCTCATCTTGGTTTCTATACCTTTGTGACACTTGCAAGCTCTGATTTCCATAGAGCATTATTGTCACTCCTATAGACAAAGGATAACCAAATGATGAAGCTGATCACCGTTTCTGGTGTATGATGCGCATCCGCACACACAATATATTTTGTGTATCTCTTTCAACCTCACTTTGATTCTGGATGAGTTTGTCGTTTCTTTTGGTTCCATCATATTCTAGACGCTAGAGCATATTTTGTATTTACCTGCTCCTCCCACCAGCCTACGAATAAATTTGCATAGCTGGGGGCGAAGCAGGAGCCCATCACCGTACCAGTGACCTGTCTAAAAACATTTTCCTGGAAAAGAAAGATATTATTGTGGAGGCAGAATTCAATGAGTTTCAATAACATTGCATTATGTTTTGCCAGTTTTAATGGTCGCTTTTTCAAGAAGTATTCGACCACTCTGAGTCCCTGCAGATGATCAATGCACGTATAGAGACTAGTAATATCTAGTGTGATCAAATAATATGTAGGTTGCCAATCCACTTTTTCGATTTTCTCAATGAAATCCTTGGTATCCCTGATGTAAGATTTAAGGTTGAGTACTGATTCAAACAAGAAGTGATCTAAAAATTTAGAGAGGTTCTCTGTCAAGCCACCCATGGAGGAAACTATGGGTCGTCCAGGTGGTTTTTTCTTGTCTTTGTGAACCTTGGGTAGGTGGTAAAAAGTGGGGAGTACAGGATTGGTGGTCTTCAGGAATAAATATTCATACAAATCGAGCATCGATTTATCATGCCACTTTTTCAACAACTTGTGTAATTGTTCAATACTGTCAGATACACAGTTCTGGAGGAGAGTTCATAGCATTCTTTGTCTCCTAATTGACGTGTGGCCTCTGCCACATATTGTTCACGTGAAAGGAGAACCACATTGCCTCCCTTGTCTGACGGTTTACAGATAATCGTGGTATCATCCGCCAGACTCTTTACTGCCAAACGTTGTGCCTTCGATAGATTGTCCCGTCCTCTTTTGGAGTTCGGATTGTCTCTGTAAGTCATCAGCTCCCTGATGATTTAATCCGAAAAGGTGTCAATGGCATCTGGAGGCATTATTGGTAAGAATTTGGAGGCAGATTTTAAGCCACTACTCGGTGCCTCTTGTTTAATTTCCACTGAAGTGAGTCTTTGAGTTAATGTCATGGATGTCCTCCGATTTTCAATGGGGTTATCCTGTCTAAGATCTTCTAGCAGCTCCAATGCTGTTAAATCATTCACATTCAGAAGATCTGTCTCTCTCTGTCTCATTTTCAGGAGTTTGCTCTCACTCTGTGTTGGTTTGATTTTATGACAATTGTGTAATTTCATTTTTCGAATGAATTTAAACAGGTCTATCCTGGTTTGAGTATATTCCAGGCCATCATTAGGGCAGAAGGTGAGTCCCAATTTTAGCACAGATTCTTCTGCTGGTGTTAAGATTCTGTTTGACAGATTCACAATTGTTAATTCGTCAGGTTGCATTACCATCTGCCCCCTCTTTTGCTCCTCGTTATTCTGGTTTTTGGATTGTTTTTGGCTCTTCCCCTTGCAGTGCCGACCGTTCCTTCTGGTTTTCCTCCTTCCTCTGGGGGCTTGTTCTTTCCCCCTCTCAACCAGTTTAGTCGGATGATATTGAACTCCTGGTGAAAAGGGGTTTTGGTCATTGCTCTTGAGGGTCCTGCCGTTTCCTCACCAGATTGTTCACTTTCAGTGATATCGGACTCCGAGGTTTCCACCCTTGGTTGTGTGGTTCCCTTTTGTTGTGTTGAATTCTTGTTAGCCAATTCCTTCCGGGTTTGATCGTATCTCTTGGCGAATGTAAGGACTCTCCCCATCGCATAATCCCGTTCGTCGCGATCGAATTTCTCTTGTTTGCGCACCTTAATTTTCATTTCGTACTTTTCCAACCGTTTCTTCATGGACGCCCTTAGTTGTTCTTGCTGGTCTTTTTCTGAGTCTTTCGATAACTCTTCTTCCAGAGTCTCAATTTCTTTCAAAGCCTTGTCTCGATCGCTCCAAGCGAACTGTATCAAGATTTCCAGCATACCTTTGCATGATAGGGCTATATGTGCCGCCCATGCTTCCAACAGCAAAGGGTCTAGATTCTCGTATGCTGGGATAGTGAAAATACGCAAGCCTCGTGGAACTCTTTGTACCTCTATATAGCTCTGTAATGAGGTCCCCTTCCACCACTTGCGTATTTCTCTTTCGTAAAGTTTTTCAAGCTTTGCATAAAGGTTGGCAAGAGTACTTTTCACCTCAGTTGGTACTTTGTGAGGAGGCAATGAAATGTCAGGATTTTTGTTCTTAGACATCCCTGCTGCCGCTTCCCTGCGTTCTGTTAGATTGAACATGGTGCCTTGATTTATATCAGTCTCAAGTCAGTGGTGCTCCGGTCCCGGACGCCACCTCCTTATCCTTCGTGTAAGTTCTGAAACGGTCCCTCGCCTAGCCGCTCACCCATTTACTTTCAAAGCGCAAGCAAATTGCAAGATAGGGCTTACCCCGATTCTCGGTGGTTTGTCCAGCGCTTGAGGTTCTATTGCTCCTCCTCCTGTGGTTCACGGGGTTCTCACTCTGCGCTTGATGGGTTGGTGTTAGCGGCGGTGCACTCACTCAAATTTCCATTACAGCTACCAATACACCAAACGGTGAGAAATGGGAAAAAGATTAACAAATTCATGTCATGCCATACGACCTATGCTGTTTACTGCCTCAAATGCCCGTGTGATCTAAAATATGTGGGAAGCACAATTAACCCCGTGAAGCTCAGGATTTTAGAACATATGCGGGCCATTGCAAATAAGGATTTTACATATTCAGTAGCCAGGCACTTTGCAATAAAACATAAAGGAAACATGGATTTACTCCAATATTTTTGCCTGGATCATGTACCTGAGAATCCAAGAGGCGGAGACAGAATGCAGAAACTCCGCAGACTTGAATCTAGGTACATAGTGGATTTACAAACCAAGGCACCGTTTGGCCTGAATAGTGGGGAAGAATTAGCTGTACACCTTGGTACATAGATTGGGTAATAATCTGCACTTATGGGTTTAAGATGTAACTGTGTTTTATGCATCTGTGATTGAAGAACTATATGAATTTTCAGAATTTCTCATAATTGTGCACCTTATATATGAATATTCTGTTTCATTGTACTCAGTGAGGATAAATGTAAATGTATTTATAGATTCATGGGTGGAATAAGAACCAACATGTAGTTGTGTTGCACATAGAATCTACTGATATATTGAGAATTTCTTAGACTAACTGTTAGGGGGGGATTTGCAACCCATGAGGGTTGCGTTGCCGATCCACGGCAAGATAACTGTCAAATGTTAATGCGGAAATGTACGCATTTTGATTTAAATTAATGTAAAGCTACTGCCTAGCGTTGATAGTATGATACTTTCAATATGGCGCCCGCGGAATCACAGCAGGCGATACCCCTCTTCTATGTCTATGAATTGTCTATCTTTAAATGGCGCCGCGTCTTACATGTGTGTTGAGAAATCGAGAAAGGGAGCTTTCCCGAAACGCGTCTGTCTGATTTAATAAATCTTTCGTGAGTACTGGAGTGTCCTGGGTGTGCTGCCTTTCTTTTCCAAGGATTTGGGAGGAGTCGGAGCATTGATATATATATTAAACATTAAACATTTGGGGAATACCGGCGCCCATTTATGGTTTTACCTAAAGAGCGGACTTCAAGAACCAGAATCCCTCGAGGCACACGCCCACATGGGCGGGATACTTAACGTGCTCACAGGACTGCTCTGCTGATATTTCCTTGCCAGTGATCAAGGGCGATTCTCGCCCGAAACGCGTTTGGCTGACATTTGTGCGCTCTGCCTGGCTTGCGCAATCCTTGAAATAAACGGAGTTTACACGCTGGGAGTGGCTTCATCCTTGGAGGCAAATCGTGGAATGATGTTTAGCGGCTGGCCTGGCCGCGATGAGGCCCCACTGCACACACATGCAGGACCTCCGTGCAGGATACCGAGAAGCACGTGAGGGACATTGTGTCCAGTTCAAGGAGGGTGACATAGTATGCAAGCCGGGCTGCAGGGCACATACCCACTTGGGAACATTAAACATTTGGGGAATACCGGCGCCCATTTATGGTTTTACCTAAAGAGCGGACTTCAAGAACCAGAATCCCTCGAGGCACACGCCCACATGGGCGGGATACTTAACGTGCTCACAGGACTGTTCTGCTGATATTTCCTTGCCAGTGATCAAGGGCGATTCTCGCCCGAAACGCGTTTGGCTGACATTTGTGCGCTCTGCCTGGCTTGCGCAATCCTTGAAATAAACGGAGTTTACACGCTGGGAGTGGCTTCATCCTTGGAGGCAAATCGTGGAATGATGTTTAGCGGCTGGCCTGGCCGCGATGAGGCCCCACAGCACACACATGCAGGACCTCCGTGCAGGATACCGAGAAGCACGTGAGGGACATCGTGTCCAGTTCAAGGAGGGTGACATAGTATGCAAGCCGGGCTGCAGGGAACATACCCACTTGGGAACATTAAACATTTGGGGAATACCGGCGCCCATTTATGGTTTTACCTAAAGAGCGGACTTCAAGAACCAGAATCCCTCGAGGCACACGCCCACATGGGCGGGATACTTAACGTGCTCACAGGACTGCTCTGCTGATATTTCCTTGCCAGTGATCAAGGGCGATTCTCGCCCGAAACGCGTTTGGCTGACATTTGTGCGCTCTGCCTGGCTTGCGCAATCCTTGAAATAAACGGAGTTTACACGCTGGGAGTGGCTTCATCCTTGGAGGCAAATCGTGGAATGATGTTTAGCGGCTGGCCTGGCCGCGATGAGGCCCCACAGCACACACATGCAGGACCTCCGTGCAGGATACCGAGAAGCACGTGAGGGACATCGTGTCCAGTTCAAGGAGGGTGGCATAGTATGCAAGCCGGGCTGCAGGGCACATACCCACTTGGGAACATTAAACATTTGGGGAATACCGGCGCCCATTTATGGTTTTACCTAAAGAGCGGACTTCAAGAACCAGAATCCCTCGAGGCACACGCCCACATGGGCGGGATACTTAACGTGCTCACAGGACTGCTCTGCTGATATTTCCTTGCCAGTGATCAAGGGCGATTCTCGCCCGAAACGCGTTTGGCTGACATTTGTGCGCTCTACCTGGCTTGCGCAATCCTTGAAATAAACGGAGTTTACACGCTGGGAGTGGCTTCATCCTTGGAAGCAAATCGTGGAATGATATATATATATCCACCTCTTGAGTAGCACACGAGCAGCAGCTTGATTTATGTGTAGGTGAGGACGGGGATCCGCTTGTAGATGCCGCTCCGTAATGGATCTGCCCGATGCGTTTCGAAGCTCCATCTGCTTCTCTTCAGGGGCTTTAACGGAAGCGGTGTGCGCACCCGCTGACACACTTCTCCAATTTCCATATAACACACCCGCCGATGGGAGGCTCCGATGAGACTGTGCATTATGGGAAGTGTGGTGCGGAAAGCACACAATCAAGTCCTGTATGGACTCCACAAGTGGGCCCGTCCTCGATCCCATGTACGGCTGCTGTTTCACTTCCGTGACCCCCAAGGATAACGGGGTGGTGCATACTCCGCGGCTGGACTGCCGCGTGTAAATTGTCGCTCCAGGTTGTCCACCTCTTGAGTAGCACACGAGCAGCAGCTTGATTTATGTGTAGGTGAGGACGGGGATCCGCTTGTAGATGCCGCTCCGTAATGGATCTGCCCGACGCGTTTCGAAGCTCCATCTGCTTCTCTTCAGGGGCTTTAACGGAAGCGGTGTGCGCACCCGCTGACACACTTCTCCAATTTCCATATGACACACCCGCCGATGGGAGGCTCCGATGAGACTGTGCATTATGGGAAGTGTGGTGCGGAAAGCACACAATCAAGTCCTGTATGGACTCCACAAGTGGGCCCGTCCTCGATCCCATGTACGGCTGCTGTTTCACTTCCGTGACCCCCAAGGATAACGGTGTGGTGCATACTCCGCGGCTGGACTGCCGCGTGTAAATTGTCGCTCCAGGTTGTCCACCTCTTGAGTAGCACACGAGCAGCAGCTTGATTTATGTATAGGTGAGGACGGGGATCCGCTTGTAGATGCCGCTCCGTAATGGATCTGCCCGACGCGTTTCAAAGCTCCATCTGCTTCTCTTCAGGGGCTTTAACGGAAGCGGTGTGCGCACCCGCTGACACACTTCTCCAATTTCCATATGACACACCCGCCGATGGGAGGCTCCGATGAGACTGTGCATTATGGGAAGTGTGGTGCGGAAAGCACACAATCAAGTCCTGTATGGACTCCACAAGTGGGCCCGTCCTCGATCCCATGTACGGCTGCTGTTTCACTTCCGTGACCCCCAAGGATAACGGGGTGGTGCATACTCAGCGGCTGGACTGCCGCGTGTAAATTGTCGCTCCAGGTTGTCTACCTCTTGAGTAGCACACGAGCAGCAGCTTGATTTATGTGTACGTGAGGACGGGGATCCGCTTGTAGATGCCGCTCCGTAATGGATCTGCCCGACGCGTTTCGAAGTTCCATCTGCTTCTCTTCAGGGGCTTTAACGGAAGCGGTGTGCGCACCCGCTGACACACTTCTCCAATTTCCATATGACACACCCGCCGATGGGAGGCTCCGATGAGACTGTGCATTATGGGAAGTGTGGTGCGGAAAGCACACAATCAAGTCCTGTATGGACTCCACAAGTGGGCCCGTCCTCGATCCCATGTACGGCTGCTGTTTCACTTCCGTGACCCCCAAGGATAACGGGGTGGTGCATACTCCGGGGCTGGACTGCCGCGTGTAAATTGTCGCTCCAGGTTGTCCACCTCTTGAGTAGCACACGAGCAGCAGCTTGATTTATGTGTAGGTGAGGACGGGGATCCGCTTGTAGATGCCGCTCCGTAATGGATCTGCCCGACGCGTTTCGAAGCTCCATCTGCTTCTCTTCAGGGGCTTTAACGGAAGCGGTGTGCGCACCCGCTGACACACTTCTCCAATTTCCATATGACACACCCGCCGATGGGAGGCTCCGATGAGACTGTGCATTATGGGAAGTGTGGTGCGGAAAGCACACAATCAAGTCCTGTATGGACTCCACAAGTGGGCCCGTCCTCGATCCCATGTACGGCTGCTGTTTCACTTCCGTGACCCCCAAGGTTAACGGGGTGGTGCATACTCAGCGGCTGGACTGCCGCGTGTAAATTGTCGCTCCAGGTTGTCTACCTCTTGAGTAGCACACGAGCAGCAGCTTGATTTATGTGTACGTGAGGACGGGGATCCGCTTGTAGATGCCGCTCCGTAATGGATCTGCCCGACGCGTTTCAAAGCTCCATCTGCTTCTCTTCAGGGGCTTTAACGGAAGCGGTGTGCGCACCCGCTGACACACTTCTCCAATTTCCATATGACACACCCGCCGATGGGAGGCTCCGATGAGACTGTGCATTATGGGAAGTGTGGTGCGGAAAGCACACAATCAAGTCCTGTATGGACTCCACAAGTGGGCCCGTCCTCGATCCCATGTACGGCTGCTGTTTCACTTCCGTGACCCCCAAGGATAACGGGGTGGTGCATACTCAGCAGCTGGACTGCCGCGTGTAAATTGTCGCTCCAGGTTGTCTACCTCTTGAGTAGCACACGAGCAGCAGCTTGATTTATGTGTACGTGAGGACGGGGATCCGCTTGTAGATGCCGCTCCGTAATGGATCTGCCCGACGCGTTTCGAAGTTCCATCTGCTTCTCTTCAGGGGCTTTAACGGAAGCGGTGTGCGCACCCGCTGACACACTTCTCCAATTTCCATATGACACACCCGCCGATGGGAGGCTCCGATGAGACTGTGCATTATGGGAAGTGTGGTGCGGAAAGCACACAATCAAGTCCTGTATGGACTCCACAAGTGGGCCCGTCCTCGATCCCATGTACGGCTGCTGTTTCACTTCCGTGACCCCCAAGGATAACGGGGTGGTGCATACTCCGCGGCTGGACTGCCGCGTGTAAATTGTCGCTCCAGGTTGTCCACCTCTTGAGTAGCACACGAGCAGCAGCTTGATTTATGTGTAGGTGAGGACGGGGATCCGCTTGTAGATGCCGCTCCGTAATGGATCTGCCCGCGCGTTTCGAAGCTCCATCTGCTTCTCTTCAGGGGCTTTAACGGAAGCGGTGTGCGCACCCGCTGACACACTTCTCCAATTTCCATATGACACACCCGCCGATGGGAGGCTCCGATGAGACTGTGCATTATGGGAAGTGTGGTGCGGAAAGCACACAATCAAGTCCTGTATGGACTCCACAAGTGGGCCCGTCCTCGATCCCATGTACGGCTGCTGTTTCACTTCCGTGACCCCCAAGGATAACGGGGTGGTGCATACTCCGGGGCTGGACTGCCGCGTGTAAATTGTCGCTCCAGGTTGTCCACCTCTTGAGTAGCACACGAGCAGCAGCTTGATTTATGTGTAGGTGAGGACGGGGATCTGCTTGTGGATGCCGCTCCGTAATGGATCTGCCCGACGCGTTTCGAAGCTCCATCTGCTTCTCTTCAGGGGCTTTAACGGAAGCGGTGTGCGCACCCGCTGACACACTTCTCCAATTTCCATATGACACACCCGCCGATGGGAGGCTCCGATGAGACTGTGCATTATGGGAAGTGTGGTGCGGAAAGCACACAATCAAGTCCTGTATGGACTCCACAAGTGGGCCCGTCCTCGATCCCATGTACGGCTGCTGTTTCACTTCCGTGACCCCCAAGGATAACGGGGTGGTGCATACTCCGCGGCTGGACTGCCGCGTGTAAATTGTCGCTCCAGGTTGTCCACCTCTTGAGTAGCACACGAGCAGCAGCTTGATTTATGTGTAGGTGAGGACGGGGATCCGCTTGTAGATGCCGCTCCGTAATGGATCTGCCCGACGCGTTTCGAAGCTCCATCTGCTTCTCTTCAGGGGCTTTAACGGAAGCGGTGTGTGCACCCGCTGACACACTTCTCCAATTTCCATATGACACACCCGCCGATGGGAGGCTCCGATGAGACTGTGCATTATGGGAAGTGTGGTGCGGAAAGCACACAATCAAGTCCTGTATGGACTCCACAAGTGGGCCCGTCCTCGATCCCATGTACGGCTGCTGTTTCACTTCCGTGACCCCCAAGGATAACTGGGTGGTGCATACTCCGCGGCTGGACTGCCGCGTGTAAATTGTCGCTCCAGGTTGTCCACCTCTTGAGTAGTACACAAGCAGCAGCTTGATTTATGTGTAGGTGAGGACGGGGATCCGCTTGTAGATGCCGCTCCGTAATGGATCTGCCCGACGCGTTTCGAAGCTCCATCTGCTTCTCTTCAGGGGCTTTAACGGAAGCGGTGTGCGCACCCGCTGACACACTTCTCCAATTTCCATATGACACACCCGCCGATGGGAGGCTCCGATGAGACTGTGCATTATGGGAAGTGTGGTGCGGAAAGCACACAATCAAGTCCTGTATGGACTCCACAAGTGGGCCCGTCCTCGATCCCATGTACGGCTGCTGTTTCACTTCCGTGACCCCCAAGGATAACGGGGTGGTGCATACTCCGCGGCTGGACTGCCGCGTGTAAATTGTCGCTCCAGGTTGTCCACCTCTTGAGTAGCACACGAGCAGCAGCTTGATTTATGTGTAGGTGAGGACGGGGATCCGCTTGTAGACGCCGCTCCGTAATGGATCTGCCCGACGCGTTTCGAAGCTCCATCTGCTTCTCTTCAGGGGCTTTAACGGAAGCGGTGTGCGCACCCGCTGACACACTTCTCCAATTTCCATATGACACACCCGCCGATGGAAGGCTCCGATGAGACTGTGCATTATGGGAAGTGTGGTGCGGAAAGCACACAATCAAGTCCTGTATGGACTCCACAAGTGGGCCCGTCCTCGATCCCATGTACGGCTGCTGTTTCACTTCCGTGACCCCCAAGGACATGTAGTTGTGTTGCACATAGAATCTAATGATATATTGAGAATTTCTTAGAATAACTGTTAGGGGGGGATTTGCAACCCATGAGGGTTGCGTTGCCGATCCACGGCAAGATAACTGTCAAATGTTAATGCGGAAATGTACGCATTTTGATTTAAATAATGTAAAGCTACTGCCTAGCGTTGATAGTATGATACTTTCAATATGGCGCCCGCGGAATCACAGCAGGCGATACCCCACTTCTATGTCTATGAATTGTCTATCTTTAAATGGCGCCGCGTCTTACATGTGTGATGAGACATCGAGAAAGGGAGCTTTCCCGAAACGCGTCTGTCTGATTTAATAAATCTTTCGTGAGTACTGGAGTGTCCTGGGCGTGTTGCCTTTCTTTTCCAAGGATTTGGGAGGAGTCGGAGCATTGATATATATATATATATATATATATATATATATATATATATATATATAGATAGATAGATAGATAGATAGATAGATAGATAGATAGAGATATATATATATATATATATATATATATATATATATATATATATATATATATATATATATATATATATATATATATATTTATATACATATATATATATATGTATCACACTAGCTGTCACCCGTAGGTAGTTATAGTTAGGACCTTTTTTTGTTTTGCTAATAACTTTGGCTCCATTTGACGAGTCTACAAAAGTTTTAAAGCTAGTTTACCATTCAATTCAGCTACTGACTGGAAAGCTTTGGGGTCATTCGTCAGTAGAGGTCGAGTAAAAGGGTGGTCCCAAAATGCCTTTTCCCCATGCGTTTTCCCATAGGGGTTTTAGACATGACTACAGCTCGGACCGCTGCACAGAATAATACCAAATTTGGCAGCAAGCTAGAGCTTGGACCAGAAAGATCTCATTTTGTAATTTGGTGCAAATCCATTGATTCGTTTTTAAGTAATTAAAAAGAAAAAGATTTAGCAGCATGACCGTATCACGGCAGCACCTTGCAGCGCTCTCCTCCTTGATCAGCGGACAGCCCCGCTTCAGCCATGCTTCAGCCCCTGGGCCCCCTCTACATGCTGAGCTGCATGGGAGCCCCCAGGTAATTGTTGCACTTTGCATCCGGGTCTGCATGTGCTTATGGCAGAGCACGGATAGGGCACTGGGACTGGCAGTCTCAATGACCGTGTGCTTCGGGGGGGGTAGTACTTGTTTTTGTGCATGTTAACAGAGGTGAAAGGTGCTTGCTGCTTTTAGGGCTTGCAGTGACCTGCCTGCTCTGTTAGATCCGCTGTCTGAGTGCAAAGTAAATCCCTGCATATTCAGGGTCAGCGAACTGACAGGAGCGCAGTGTACGCTTCCTAGCAACCAAACTGACGACGTGGGCCACGTAGCGGTGCATGCACATCCCACAAACACAGAGGTTAGCATCCCACACCTAATCTTTGTGCTGACACACACAGGAACAAAAAAAGTACTGAGCAGTGCATGTTTCCTATGCATATAGGATCTTGGTAGTCACATATGGTTGGCTGTGACATTTCTGCTATAACTAGCAGTAGCAATTAATCATGCATGCATAACTAAACCGTGCATTCTCTCAATATTTGTTTGATTATTTGTTATAAAAGTCAAGCTCATTTCATTTACTGTACCCTTCTGCACACTGCAGTACCTTGCATGCTCACTGTACTTTGCTGTATTACACACTCCTGAGCAATACATGGTTCCTTGAGTGCAATTTAGCGCCGTGGCGAGCCATGCATCCCTAAACACCACTATTGTGACCCCTCTGCTGAGCACTGCATGCTTCCAGTCAGACGCTCACGGCTGAACTTGCATACTTCTATTCACTGTAATGGGGCAATCACTGCTGAGCCAAACATGCTTCGCATACTGGGTAGTTGTGCACACTGCTGAACCACGCTTGCTTCATCTTCATTTCAATTATGCCCACACTGATGAGCCGTGAATAATTTCTATATGGCACAATTGCGCACACCCTCTGCTGTGCCTTTCTTAACCAGGCATTCTTATGATACTGTGCAGTTATGCACACTTCTGAGCTGTGCCCTCAATGCATTCTATTGCCAAATGTGCAACACTCTCTCTTGCCTTGCAAGCTTCGTTTAAGGTGCAGTTGTGCATAGTGTTCGGCTGTAAATGCTTACCATGGAAATAATTTTTGCATACTGCTGAGCCATGCTTTCTTTTTACACAGTACAATGGTACACACACTTTAGTACCATACATGCTTTACATAGTGTGCTGTGCTTCGTGAGTATAGAGTTACATCTTGCATGCTTCCTGTATGGTGCAGTTCTACACACTGTTAACTCCTACCTGGTTTGCTGTACAGGTCATTTGTGCACATTACAACACAGTACAATTGTGCACACTGTTGCGCCATCCAGCTTTCAACTGCTGTGCATGAAGTTTCACACACACACACACACTGCCACACCTTGTATGGTACTGATACAGCGCAGTTGTGCAAAAGACTGTTGATCTATGCTTGCTGTGTTTGTATCCTCTACAGCACAACTGTGTGTGCACACAGACGAGCCATGCACGAATTTTACACAGCATAAGTGTGTGCATGCATGCACAGAAATCGCCTCTCATTCTTCCTACATAGAGTATATCTGTGATGCTAGAATCCTTCTGCCTGCATGCAATGCAACAGTGTGATAGTGCACACTGCTGAGCCATGCATTCTTCAGATATATTTCTGCTCTGATTCCGGAGTCATGCATGCCTCTTTAGGGTTTTTGCAGACAGACTGCTGAGCCATGCATCCTTCAGATATATTTTTTCCCTGATTGCTGAGTCATGCATGCCTCTTAAGGATTTTTGCAGACAGGCTGCTGAGCCATCCATCCTTCAGATATGTTTGTGCTCTGATTCCGGAGTCATGCATGCCTCTTAAGGGTTTTTGCAGACGGACTGCTGAGCCATGCATCCTTCAGATGCATTTGTGCTCTGATTCCGGAGTCATGCATGCCTCTTTAGGGTTTTTGCAGACAGACTGCTGAGCCATGCATCCTTCAGATATATTTGTGCTCTGATTGCTGAGCCATGCATGCCTCTTAAGGGTTGTTGCAGACAGTCTGCTGAGCCATCCATCCTTCAGAATAATTTGTGTTATGATTCCGGAGTCATGCATGCCTCTTAAGGGTTTTTGCAGACGGACTGCTGAGCCATGCATCCTTCAGATGCATTTGTGCTCTGATTCCTGAGTCATGCATGCCTCTTAAGAGGTTTTGCAGACAGGCTGCTGAGCCGTGCATCCTTCAGATACATTTGTGCTCTGATTCCGGAGTCATGCATGCCTCTTAAGGGTTTTTGCAGACAGACTGCTGAGCCATGCATCCTTCAGATGCATTTGTGCTCTGATTCCTGAGTCATGCATGCCTCTTAAGGGTTTTTTCAGACAGGCTGCTGAGCCGTGCATCCTTCAGGTACATTTGTGCTCTGATTGCTGCGTTATGCATGCCTCTTAAGGGTTTTTGCAGACAGGCTGCTGAGCCGTGCATTCTTCAGATATATTTGTGCTCTACTTGCTGCATCATGCATGCCTCTTAAGGGTTTTTACAGACAGGCTGCTGAGCCGTGCATTCTTCAGATATATTTGTGCTCTGATTGCTGAGTCATGCATGCCTCTCAAGGTTTTTGCAGACAGGGTACTGAGCCGCGCATCCTTCAGGTATATGTGTGCTCTGATTGCTGCGTCATGCATGCCTCTTCAGGGTTTTTGCAAACAGGGTACTGAGCCGTGCATCCTTCAGGTATTTGTGTGCTCTGATTGCTGCATCATGCATGCCTCTTAAGGGTTTTTGCAGACAGGCTGCTGAGCCGTGCATTCTCCAGATATATTTGTGCTCTGATTGCTGAGTCATGAATGCCTCTTCAGGGTTTTTGCAGACAGACTGCTGAGCCATGCATTCTTCAGATACACTTGTGCTCTGATTACTGAGTCATGCATGCCTCTTCGAGGGTTTTTGCAGACAGAATGCTGAGCCATGCATTCTTCAGATGTATTTGTGCTCTGATTGCTGCATCATGCCTGCCTCTTAAGGGTTTTTGCAGACGGACTGCCGAGCTATGCATCCTTCAGATATATTTCTGCTCTGATTCCGGAGTCATGCATGCCTCTTAAGGGTTTTTGCAGACAGGCTGCTGAGCCGTGCATCCTTCAGATACATTTCTGCTCTGATTCCGGAGTCATGCATGCCTCTTAAGGGTTTTTGCAGACAGGGTACTGAGCCGCGCATCCTTCAGGTATATGTGTGCTCTGATTTCTGCATCATGCATGCCTCTTAAGGGTTTTTGCAGACAGGCTGCTGAGCCGCGCATCCTTCAGGTATATGTGTGCTCTGATTGCTGCTTCATGCATGCCTCTTCAGGGTTTTTGCAGACAGAATGCTGAGCCATGCTTCCTTCAGATATATGTGTGCTCTGATTGCATCGTCATGCATGCCTCTTCAGGGTTTTTGCAGACAGAATGCTGAGCCAAGCATCCTTCAGATATATTTGTGCTCTGATTGCTGTGTCATGCTTGCCTCTTAAGGGTTATTGCAGACAGACTGCTGAGCCATGCATCCTTCAGATATATTTGTGCTCTGATTGCCGTGTCATGCATGCCTCTTAAGGGTTTTTGCAGACAGACTGCTGAGACATACATCCTTCAGATATATTTGTGCTCTGATTGCTGCGTCATGCATGCCTCTTAAGGGTTTTTGCAGACAGACTGCTGAGCCATGCATCCTTCAGATATATTTGTGCTCTGATTGCTGCGTCATGCATGCCTCTTAAAGGTTTTTGCAGACAGACTGCTAACCCATGCATTCTTTAGATATATTTGTGCTCTGATTGCTGCATTATGCATGCCTCTTCAGGGTTTTGCAGATAGACCGCTGAGCCATGTATTCTTCAGATATATTTGTGCTCTGATTGCTGCGTCATGCATGCCTCTTCAGGCTTTTTGCAGACAGAATGCTGAGCCATGCATTCTTCAGATATATTTGTGCTCTGATTGCTGAGTCATGCATGCCTATTCAGGCTTTTTGCAGACCGACTGCTGAGCCATGCATTCTTCAGATAAACTTGAGCTCTGATTACTGAGTCATCCATGCATCGTCAGGCTTTTTGCATACAGACTGCTGAACCATGCATCCTTCAGATATATTTCTGCTCTGATTGCTGCGTCATGCATGCCTCTTAAGGGTGTTTGCAGATAGACTGCTGAGCCATACATTCTTCATATATATTTGTGCTCTGATTCCGGAGTCATGCATGCCTCTTAAGGGTTTTTGCAGACAGGCTGCTAAGCCATGCATCCTTCAGATATATTTCTGCTCTGATTGCTGCGTCATGCATGCCTCTTAATGGTTTTTGCAGACAGACTGCTGAGCCATGCATTCTTCAGATATGTTTGTGTTCTGATTGCTGAGTCATGCATGCCTCTTAAGGGTGGTTGCAGATAGACTGATGAGCCATACATTCTTCGGATATATTTATGCTCTGATTTTTGAGTCATGCATGCCTCTTTAGGGTTTTTGCAGACAGGCTGCTGAGCCGTGCATCCTTCAGATATATTTCTGCTCTGATTGCTGCGTCATGCATGCCTCTAAAGGGTGTTTGCAGATAGACTGCTGAGCCATACATTCTTCATATATATTTGTGCTCTGATTCCGGAGTCATGCATGCCTCTTAAGGGTTTTTGCAGACAGGATGCTGAGCCATGCATCCTTCAGATATATTTCTGCTCTGATTGCTGAGTCATGCATGCCTCTTAAGGGTGGTTGCAGATAGACTGCTGAGCCGTGCATCATTCAGATATATTTCTGCTCAGATTCCGGAGTCATGCATGCCTCTTAAGGGTTTTTGCAGACGGACTGCTGAGCCATGCATCCTTCAGATGCATTTGTGCTCTGATTCCTGAATCATGCATGCCTCTTAAGAGGTTTTGCAAACAGGCTGCTGAGCCGTGCATCCTTCAGATACATTTCTGCTCTGATTCCGGAGTCATGCATGCCTCTTAAGGATTTTTGCAGACAGGGTACTGAGCCGCGCATCCTTCAGGTATATGTGTGCTCTGATTGCTGCGTCCTGCATGCCTCTTCAGGGTTTTTGCAGACAGGGTACTGAGCCGCGCATCCTTCAGGTATATGTGTGCTCTGATTGCTGCATCATGCATGCCTCTTAAGGGTTTTTGCAGACAGGCTGCTGAGCCGTGCATTCCTCAGATATATTTGTGCTCTGATTGCTGCGTCATGCATGCCTCTTCAGGGTTTTGCAGACAGACTGCTGAGCCGCGCATCCTTCAGGTATATGTGTGCTCTGATTGCTGCTTCATGCATGCCTCTTCAGGGTTTTTGCAGACAGAATGCTGAGCCGTGCTTCCTTCAGATATATTTGTGCTCTGATTGATGTGTCATGCTTGCCTCTTAAGAGTTATTGCAGACAGACTGCTGAGCCATGCATCCTTCAGATAAATTTGTGCTCTGATTGCCGCGTCATGCATGCCTCTTAAGGGTTTTTGCAGACTGACGGCTGAGACATGCATCCTTCAGATATATTTGTGCTCTGATTGCTACGTCATGCATGCCTCTTAAGGGTTTTTGCAGACAGACTGCTGAGCCATGCATCCTTCAGATATATTTGTGCTCTGATTGCTGCGTCATGCACGCCTCTTAAGGGCTTTTGCAGACAGACTGCTAACCCATGCATTCTTCAGATATATTTGTGCTCTGATTGCTGAGTCATGCATGCCTATTCAGGCTTTTTGCAGACCGACTGCTGAGCCATGCATTCTTCAGATACACTTGTGCTCTGATTACTGAGTCATGCATGCCTCTTCAGGCTTTTTGCATACAGACTGCTGAGCCATGCATCCTTCAGATATATTTCTGCTTTGATTGCTGCGTCATGCATGCCTCTTAAGGGTGTTTGCAGATAGACTGCTGAGCCATACATTCTTCATATATATTTGTGCTCTGATTCCGGAGTCATGCATGCCTCTTAAGGGTTTTTGCAGACAGGCTGCTGAGCCATGCATCCTTCAGATATATTTCTGCTCTGATTGCTGCGTCATGCATGCCTCTTAAGGGTTTTTGCAGTCAGACTGCTGAGCCATGCATTCTTCAGATATATTTGTGTTCTGATTGCTGAGTCATGCATGCCTCTTAAGTTTGGTTGCAGATAGACTGCTGAGCCATACATTCTTCAGATATATTTATGCTCTGATTTTTGAGTCATGCATGCCTCTTTAGGGTTTTTGCAGATAGACTGCTGAGCCGTGCATCCTTCGGATATATTTCTGCTCTGATTTCGGAGTCACGCATGCCTCTTTAGGGTTTTTGCAGACAGACTGCTGAGCCATGCATTCTTCAGATACATCTGTGCTCTGATTCCTGAGTCATGCATGCCTCTTAAGGGTTTTTGCAGACAGGCTGCTGAGCCGTGCGTCCTTCAGATACATTTGTGCTCTGATTGTTGCATCATGCGTGCCTCTTAAGCGTTTTTGCAGACAGGCTGCTGAGCCGTGCATTCTTCAGATATATTTGTGCTCTGATTGCTGCTGCATCATGCATGCCTCTTAAGGGTTTTTGCAGACAGGGTGCTGAGCCGCGCATCCTTCAGGTATATGTGTGCTCTGATTGCTGAGTCATGCATGCCTCTTCAGGGTTTTTGCAGACAGAATGCTGAGCCGTGCTTCCTTCAGATATATGTGTGCTCCGATTGCTGCGTGATGCATGCCTCTTCAGGGTTTTTGCAGACAGAATGCTGAGCCATGCATTCTTCAGATGTATTTGTGCTCTGATTGCTGCATCATGCATGCGTCTTCAGGTTTTTTGCAGACAGAATGTGGAGCCATGCATCCTTCAGATATATTTCTGCTCTGATTCCGGAGTCATGCATGCCTCTTAAGGGTTTTTGCAGACGGACTGCTGAGCCATGCATCCTTCAGATGCATTTGTGCTCTGATTCCTGAGTCATGCATGCCTCTTAAGAGGTTTTGCAGACAGGCTGCTGAGCCGTGCATCCTTCAGATACATTTCTGCTCTGATTCCAGAGTCATGCATGCCTCTTAAGGGTTTTTGCAGACAGACTGCTGAGCCATGCATCCTTCAGATGCATTTGTGGTCTGATTCCCGAGTCATGCATGCCTCTTAAGGGTTTTTGAAGACAGGCTGCTGAGCCGTGCATCCTTCAGATACATTTGTGCTCTGATTGCTGCGTTATGCATGCCTCTTAAGGGTTTTTGCAGACAGGCTGCTGAGCCGTGCATTCTTCAGATATATTTGTGCTCTGATTGCTGCATCATGCATGCCTCTTAAGGGTTTTTGCAGACAGGCTGCTGAGCCGTGCATTCTTCAGATATATTTGTGCTCTGATTGCTGAGTCATGCATGGCTCTTCAGGGTTATTGCAGACAGGGTACTGAGCCGCGCATCCTTCAGGTATATGTGTACTCTGATTGCTGCGTCATGCATTCCTCTTCAGGGTTTTTGCAGACAGGGTACTGAGCCGTGCATCCTTCAGGTATTTGTGTGCTCTGATTGCTGCATCATGCATGCCTCTTAAGGGTTTTTGCAGACAGGCTGCTGAGCCGTGCATTCTTCAGATACACTTGTGCTCTGATCACTGAGTCATGCATGCCTCTTCAGGGTTTTTGCAGACAGAATGCTGAGCCATGCATTCTTCAGATGTATTTGTGCTCTGATTGCTGCGTCATGCATGCCTCTTCAGGGTTTTTGCAGACAGAATGCTGAGCCATGCATCCTTCAGATGTATTTGTGCTCTGATTGCTGCATCACGCATGCCTCTTAAGGGTTTTTGCAGACGGACTGTTGAGCTATGCATCCTTCAGATATATTTCTTCTCTGATTCCGGAGTCATGCATGCCTCTTAAGGGTTTTTGCAGACGGACTGCTGAGCCATGCATCCTTCAGATGCATTTGTGCTCTGATTCCTGAATCATGCATGCCTCTTAAGAGGTTTTGCAGACGGACTGCTGAGCCATGCATCCTTCAGATGCATTTGTGCTCTGATTCCGGAGTCATGCATGCCTCTTAAGGGTTTTTGCAGACAGGGTACTGAGCCGCGCATCCTTCAGGTATATGTGTGCTCTGATTGCTGCGTCATGCATGCCTCTTAAGGGTTTTTGCAGACAGGCTGCTGAGCCATGCATTCTTCAGATATATTTGTGCTCTGATTGCTGCGTCATGCATGCCTCTTCAGGGGTTTGCAGACAGACTGCTGAGCCGCGCATCCTTCAGGTATATGTGTGCTCTGATTGCTGCTTCATGCATGCCTCTTCAGGGTTTTTGCAGACAGAATGCTGAGCCGTGCTTCCTTCAGATATATGTGTGGTCTGATTGCTGCGTCATGCATGCCTCTTCAGGGTTTTTGCAGACAGAATGCTGAGCCAAGCATCCTTCAGATATATTTGTGCTCTGATTGCTGTGTCATGCTTGCCTCTTAAGGGTTATTGCAGACAGACTGCTGAGCCATGCATCCTTCAGATATATTTGTGCTCTGATTGCCGCGTCATGCATGCCTCTTAAGGGTTTTTGCAGACAGACTGCTGAGACATGCATTATTTAGATATAGTTGTGCTCTGAATCCTGCGTTATGCATGCCTCTTCAGGGTTTTGCAGACAGACTGCTGAGCCATGTATTCTTCAGATATATTTGTGCTCTGATTGCTGCGTCATGCATGCCTCTTCAGGCTTTTTGCAGACAGAATGCTGAGCCATGCATTCTTCAGATATATTTGTGCTCTGATTGCTGAGTCATGCATGCCTATTCAGGCTTTTTGCAGACCGACTGCTGAGCCATGCATTCTTCAGATACACTTGTGCTCTGATTACTGAGTCATGCATGCCTCTTCAGGCTTTTTGCATACAGACTGCTGAGCCATGCATCCTTCAGATATATTTCTGCTCTGATTGCTGCGTCATGCATGCCTCTTAAAGGTGTTTGCAGATAGACTGCTGAGCCATACATTCTTCATATATATTTGTGCTCTGATTCCGGAGTCATGCATGCCTCTTAAGGGTTATTGCAGACAGATTGCTGAGCCATGCATCCTTCAGATATATTTGTGCTCTGATTGCCGCGTCATGCATGCCTCTTAAGGGTTTTTGCAGACAGACTGCTGAGACATGCATCCTTCAGATATATTTGTGCTCTGATTGCTGCGTCATGCATGCCTCTTAAGGGTTTTTGCAGACAGACTGCTAACCCATGCATTATTTAGATATAGTTGTGCTCTGAATCCTGCGTTATGCATGCCTCTTCAGGGTTTTGCAGACAGACTGCTGAGCCATGTATTCTTCAGATATATTTGTGCTCTGATTGCTGCGTCATGCATGCCTCTTCAGGCTTTTTGCAGACCGACTGCTGAGCCATGCATTCTTCAGATACACTTGTGCTCTGATTACTGAGTCATGCATGCCTCTTCAGGCTTTTTGCATACAGACTGCTGAGCCATGCATCCTCCAGATATATTTCTGCTCTGATTGCTGCGTCATGCATGCCTCTTAAAGGTGTTTGCAGATAGACTGCTGAGCCATACATTCTTCATATATATTTGTGCTCTGATTCCGGAGTCATGCATGCCTCTTAAGGGTTTTTGCAGACAGGCTGCTGAACCGTGCATTCTTCAGATATATTTGTGCTCTGATTGCTGCGTCATGCATGCCTCTTCAGGGTTTTTGTAGACAGGGTGCTGAGCCGCGCATCCTTCAGGTATAAGTGTGCTCTGATTGCTGAGTCATGCATGCCTCTTCAGGGTTTTTGGAGACAGAATGCTGAGCCGTGCTTCCTTCAGATATATGTGTGCTCCGATTGCTGCGTGATGCATGCCTCTTCAGGGTTTTTGCAGACAGAATGCTGAGCCATGCATTCTTCAGATGTATTTGTGCTCTGATTGCTGCATCATTCATGCGTCTTCAGGTTTTCTGCAGACAGAATGCTGAGCCATGCATCCTACGTCATGCCTGCCTCTTAATGGTGTTTCTAGACAGAATGCTGAGCCATGCATTCTTTAGATATATTTGTGCTCTGATTGCTGCGTTATGCATGCCTCTTCAGGGTTTTGCAGACAGACTGCTGAGCCATGTATTCTTCAGATATATGTGTGCTCTGATTTCTGTGTCATGCATGCCTCTTCAGGCTTTTTGCATACAGACTGCTGAGCTATGCATTCTTCAGATATATTTCTGCTCTGATTTCTGGTCATGGATGCCTCTTAAGGGTTTTTGCAGACAGACCAGAGCTGAGCCATGCATCCTTCAGATATATTTTTGCTATGATTGCTACGTCATGCCTGCCTCTTAATGGTGTTTGCAGACAGAATGCTGAGCCATGCATTCTTTAGATATATTTGTGCTCTGATTGCTGCCTTATGCATGCCTCTTCAGGGTTTTGCAGACAGAATGCTGAGCCATGCATTCTTCAGATATATTTGTGCTCTGATTGTTGAGTCATGCATGCCTATTCAGGCTTTTTGCAGACCGACTGCTGAGCCATGCATTCTTCAGATACACTTGTGCTCTGATTACTGAGTCTTGCATGCCTCTTCAGGCTTTTTGCATACAGACTGCTGAGCTATGCATTCTTCAGATATATTTCTGCTCTGATTTCTGGTCATGCATGCCTCTTAAGGGTTTTTGCAGACAGACTGCTGAGCCAGGCATTCTTCAGATATATTTCTGCTCTGATTAATGCGCCATGCATGGCTCTTAAGGGTTTTTGCAGGCAGACTGCTGAGCCATGCATTCTTCAGATATATTTCTGCTCTGATTTCTGCATCATGCATGCCTCCTAAGGGTTTTTACAGACAGAATGCTGAGCCATGCATTCTTCAGATACATGTGTGCTCTGATTCCTGAGTCATGCATGTGTCTTAAGGGTTTTTGCAGACAGGCTGCTGAGCCATGCATGCTTCAGATATATTTGTGCTCTGATTGCTGTGTCATCCATGCCTTTTAAGGTTTTTTACGGACAGGCTGCTGAGCCATACATTCTTCAGAAATATTTGTGCTCTGAATGCGGTGTCATGCATGCCTCTTAAGCGTTTTTGCAGACAGGCTGCTGAGTCGTTGCATTCTCCAGATATATTTGTGCTCTGATTGATGTGTCATGCATGCCTCTTAAGGGTCTTTACAGACAGACTGCTGAGCCATGCTTTCTTCAGATACACTTGTGCTCTGATTGCTGAGTCATGCATGCCTCTTAAGGGGTTTTGAAGACAGACTGCTGAGCTATGCATTCTTCAGATACACTTGTGCTCTGATTGCTGAGTCATGCATTCCTCTTAAGGTTTTTGCAGACAGACTGCTGCGCCATGCATTCTTCAGATATATTTGTGCTCTGATTGATGTGTCATGCATGCCTCTTAAGGGTCTTTACAGACAGACTGCTGAGCCATGCTTTCTTCAGATACACTTGTGCTCTGATTGCTGAGTCATGCATGCCTCTTAAGGGGTTTTGAAGACAGACTGCTGAGCTATGCATTCTTCAGATACACTTGTGCTCTGATTGCTGAGTCATGCATTCCTCTTAAGGTTTTTGCAGACAGACTGCTGCGCCATGCATTCTTCAGATATATTTGTGCTCTGATTTCTGCATCATGCATGCCTCTTAAGGATTTTTGCAGACAGGCTGCTGAGCCATGCATTCATCTATACTACTATTATAAAGAGAGAACTGTGACCTTTGAGCCAGGTAACCTCGAAAAGTACACCACCAATCCAAATACCCAAGACATATTTGAAAACTTCAGGGCAAGCTGAAGGACATAGGCTATATAAAAATAAAAAATATACGTTGTTTAAAAAATTTAGAAATAAAAATAAAGTAGTGCCTTACAAGTAGCGCCGGCCGCGACGTCTGCGTGATGACATCGGGAGCGCGGGGAGGAGCGGCGTTCAGGAGCAACAGGAAAAGCGGAGTACATGAGCTCGGGGAGGAGCGGCGAGCGGCGGTCAAGCGGTGAGGAGCAGCGAGAAGCAGAGGAGCGATGGAGCGGTAACATCAGCAGTGCAGGGAGGAGCGGCGGGTGAGGTAAGTGAATCAGCCAAGAGCTGCGGGTGCACACCGAGGGACGGGCGGAGGGACGGGCGGGAGCCATGAGTGCACACAAGCCCAAAATGCTGCCCCCAGCCCCCTTCTGCCCCGGGCAACGCCGGCGGGTGAGGTAAGTGAAGCAGCCAAGAGCCGCGGGTGTGCACAGAGGGACGGGCGGGAGCCTTGAGTGCACGCAAGCCTGAAATGCTGCCCCCAGCCCCCTTCTGCCCCGGGCAACGCCGGGGCGGGCTGCTAGTCAGATATATTTGTGCTCTGATTGCTGAGTCATGCATGCCTCTTAAGGGTTTTTGCAGACAGACTGCTGAGCCATGCATTCTTCAGATACTCTTGTGCTCTGATTGCCGAGTCATGCATGCCTCTTCAGGCTTTTTGCAGACAGACTGCTGAGCCATGCATCCTTCAGATGTATTTGTGCTCTGATTGCTGCATCATGCAGGCCTCTTTAGGGTTTTTGCAGATAGGACTGCTGAGCCATGCATCCTTCAGATATATTTGTGCTCTGATTGCTGAGTCAAGAATGCCTCTTTAGGGTTTTTGCAGGCAGACTGCTGAGCCATGAATTCTTCAGATACACTTGTGCTCTGATTGCTGAGTCATGCATGCCTCTTCAGGGTGTTTGCAGACAGACTGCTGAGCCATACATTCTTCGCCCCTGCAAGATACTGTACTGCGCTAGCACTATCCAGTGCTTTTACACAACGGGTGCAATTCGGGCCAATGTAGGCGTCGCGTGTAGAATCGCCTCTAAGCTTGGATGGTGCTTGCATTGCTTTTGTTGCAGTTTATCCAAGAGTGTTGCTCACACCGAGGCATGAGACAAAGCATTGTTTGTTGTGTGCTCCTGGAAGCCTTCAGTGGCTTCCAGGAATAGATAACCACTTAGTGCTTTGATTCTTCTTGCGAGACCTGGTGTACACAATAATAATTATACATTAACAATAACAATAACAACTACTGAAATGAGTCTAATAACTGCAACAACAACACAAAGAGAGCTCAGTTTACACATCCTCCCATTCTGAACACTCAATGCTTTTTAAGTGCATTATTGCACCTAATAAGACTGACATTTTCGACACTGCCCCCATTTCTGGCCCCTTATCTGTTCTTCTTGCCCGTCTATTGAAGGGCAAGAAGAAAAGATAATGGGACCAGAAAACAAGCTAATGTTTATGCCTGGCGTTCTCCTGGTGTTCCTCGTTCACCCTCTTCACTTTTCCATGTGCCTGTTCGCCTTATTATTATTAGTATTATTATTTATTGAATTTGTGAGGCGCGACGCCTACCCAAAAAGGGTTTCCCGGCACCTGGACGAAGCAAAATACAGAGAAGTAGTGATGAAAGACGTTACTGGTCAAACAACCAAGTCTTTAATGATTTGCGGAAGCTGGTATAGATGGTTTCTTTGCGAATAGTGATCGGAAGGGTGTTCCAGAGCATTGGGCCAAGATAAGAAAAGGACCGGCCACCCATCCTAGCAAGATTGAACCTCGGGACCGTAACATTTTCAAGAGTGGCAGAACGAAGGTGGCGTGTAGGGATGTAAGGCTGAGCAAGAGGCTGCAAGTATTGTGGAACAGAACCCCATTTGATCGTAAAAATGTAGCTGAGAGCTTTGAATTTTATGCGGTTTTCCACTCTGAGCCATTGCAGATCGCGGAGATGGCCAGAAATGGAAGTGGAACTAGGGACTCTGCAAAGAAGTCTAGCTGCAGAGTTTTGTACCAGCTGCAGTCTACGGGTTACAGCCTTATTCGTGCCCAGAAAGAGGACATTCCCATAGTCCAGCCGTGAGGTGATAAGGGAATGGACCACAGTTTTCTGGGTGGCATTAGGTAGCATCCAAAGGATATTCCCAAGCCATTGTAAGATGGTGAAGCAAACAGCTGTGACCTTGACTGCATGATATGCATGGACAGGGAGTCATCGATGTGAACAGCAAAGTTCCGGACATGGCTGGAAGGCCGCGGAGGTGTACCCATCTCAGCGGGCCAGTGAAGCGGACCCCATAGATTTTTTCTCCTTACCAATGATAAGGACCTCTGTTTTTTCCCCGTTTAGTTTCACATAGTTCTGGCTCATCCATGCTGTGATCCGCCTGAGACCCAGCTGAAGACAGGATGTGGAGTAGGGGTCAGAGTGTGAAAGTGAAAAGATGATCTGAGAATCATCAGCGTAAATAAAAAGGGTCAGACCGGTCTGTTCTGCAATGTCTTTTTTTGCAAGGCTTTCACAATGGCTTGATGTCTCTCTAACGTTGTATGAACTAAAAAGGATTTATACAGCACAAACAAATGCCCAAAGGCATCAAGGCGCTGATAGTAGTTAGTCCTAAACAAGGAAAAAAAGATGGAAATAGAAATTCCATGCTCTCAAGCCCCGAAAACATCCATGACAGAATAATAAGTCAGGTTTTAAGGCCTTACGACATGGGGTGTGAGCCTGAAGACTGGAGATGGAATGGAGAAGAGAGTTCCATAGCTTGAATATGGCCACAGAAAAGGCGCTGGACTCCCCAACTTGCCTTTTGGTATTTAGGAACAATTACAAGATTTTGACTTGAGGATTGAAGCTGCCTGGAGGGAATATATCATTGAAACATTTCTTTAATTTCTCCAGGCCCAGTGTTATGCAGTGCCTTGTGAACAATGCATAAAGTTTGAAGGTAATAGGTGTGTCACAGGTAGCCAATTGAGCTTCAGAGTATCTGACAAAAATGATTGAGATTTAGGAATATCAAGAATCAATCTTGCTGCCACATTTTGGACCAGCTGCAGTTTGGCTCTTACAGTCTTGTTGATAGCCAAGTGGAGCTCATTGCAGTAGTCTAACCTGGATGAGATCAGTGCCCAGGCCATTTGCTTAAGTGCCGGGAGGGAAATTTAAGGGTCTCTCCTTCTCCAGGTGCCCTTTCTCTTCCTCCCCTCGCACTTCTTCTTCCTGGCTTTCCCTCTCTCTCGAATCTTTATTGCTGTTCCTCGTTTCCGTCTTGTCACCCCCACTACGCTTCCCGCCCATTGAATACGGACCACAAGGGCTTCAGGAGGAACCATGGCTGGTGAAGGCGACCTCTGTGCTCTGTCCTTGTGTATAGTTAAAGCTCTGTTATTATTATTATTAATATTAATGCAGTTTATAAAGCGCACGGCTACCTCCGACGGAGGTGTCCCAGAGCGAACAGCAGCAGCAGCGGCATGACCAGGTGATTAGGTGGGCGTAAGAAATGTTTTCAATGCTTTCCTGAACAATCGTTCCGACTTGGCCTTCCGAAGATGTTCTGGCATAGAATCCCATAGCAAGGCTGTTCTTACAGAGAAAGCTCGTCCACCAGTCCAAGTTTCCTAAAACGCAGAGTCACCAGTAACGTCTGGTGGTTTGACCATAGGACCCTCGTTTGATACTATTTCCGAAGTCTTTGAGTAAGGTATTGTGGACCAGAGCCTCTGATTGCTCTGTAAGCCACAGTCAACGCCTCAAACTCAATTCTTCTTTTGACAGGCGGCCAATGTAGGCTTTGGAGAACTGGTGAGATATGGTGGCGGAATGGCACTTTCCTAATTAGCCTTGCTGCCGCATTTTGTATAGTCTGCAGTTTCCTGATTAGATAATCTGGCATACCCAAGAACAGACTATTTGCATAGTCCAGCTGTGAGATGACTAATGCATGGACCACTGACTTTCTACATTCCATCGGCAGAAGATGTAAAAATCTTCTCAAGGCTTTCAACTTCAAAAAACATGTGGAAGAGACCTGGCATATTTGAGATTTGCCAGTTAGATTGGAATCAAAACTAAACCCAAGGTTCCTAGCTGATGTAGCCGGAGAAGGTGGAGGATTTAGCTCTGAAGGCCACCAAAGGTCAGGCTTGGGAGGAGAGGATTGATTAAAAAAATGACCTCTGTTTTATCTGCATTTGACTTCATGCAGCTATCAGCATACACCGCTTAAAGTTTATAAATACAGCCTTTGAGTCTTCCCTGAAGGAGAACACAGCTAAGTGTCATCAGCATATCATATGACCTTCACCCCTAGTTGTTCAATGATTGGAGCTAAAGGGGCCAGAGATACAGTAAAGAGAGTAGGGCTCAAGGCTGAGCCCTGCGGGACTCCACATACTAAGGGGCTGGAAGACGACACGTGTGGTTATAGGAACACTTTTTGGGACCGTCCCTCCAAGAAGAAGTGGAACTGTAGTGTAGTTCCTATATTCCCAATAGGCTCTGTGCATTGGAATAACATAAACAGCAGTTTAGACGTAGGACTGAGGTCATCTAGGTCACTACTGACTATGTTAGACTTCATTAGGTTTGCCAGCTAGCTCAGAGGTCACTAGAAACTTTCTCGAATGTTCAGGAAGGAGTTAACTTTCCTGATTAAACAAGAAGGGATTCGTTTCTGACAACCGCATAAACATGACAACTTTGCTCCCTCAGAATAAAGAGTATATCTCCAGAGTCGTGTGAAAACAATAGACAACTATTTCACTCAGTCAATCGTGCATGCTTAATTTCACCAGAGTGCAGAGAAATAGAGAGACAGGCGTTTTCAATAAAAAGTGTTATTTTTTGAGCAGTCCTCTTTCTCATGCAAGAGAAGTGAATTGCCACAAATGCAATACTTATCATGAAGTAAAGTGCGTACAGTAAAAAGGAGTATTATGAAATAATACTGTAAAAGCATTGATATGGTTTCTGAGCCATATGATACTTTAAAACATATAAAATATATACATACATAAAATCATTGACTAAATGTACTCAACTGGTGCTTCTAAGATACGCCTACCCCAGTGTACCTAACCTAAGCCTAGTACGTGGGAAGGAGTAAGTGAGCTGCAGTTTAAGTTAAGTTTGTTTTTGCCAAGAATCTGAATCAAGAATTCTCTCAAGGTTTTAATCAGCTCCGTACCTTGGTTCTAGAATGAAGGAGGTCTTGTATCTCTCTCTCGGGACTCGATCTCCCAGCAACCCGCACGGGTGACTGGAAACACTGGAGCTGGAATTTCTCGGCTGGAGAAAAGACAGCGTCTCTCTCAGTGGGACAGTCGGCTTCCTTCGGCACTCGCATCAGCTGGGCGTCGGGCAAGTAGATAGCCACTCTGCTCCAAACCACCGTGTGTTTACTTAAGGCAACGTTGGTATATTTATACCTGAAAGGTGCCGAGTTTGACGTAAGGTTGGACATAAGACGTCACTAAGAACTAACAGTTCTTTCTGGACTCCAGGAGTTCTTGTTCAAATCAAAACAAAAGCAGGGGGATTTCCCAGGCTGCTGGAGGCTTGGTTTGTTTAAAGAACGCGTTGTACTTTCTAGGAGTCTATGGGAGTAGCCTTGCCGTATTTGGACTGCATTGGCTATTACTAAATATGGACATGATTCTTATGCCCTTTATAAGGATATGTTTTGTTATAACCACATAAGGGCATGAATCGGGGTTATCTAATTAGGGTCCTAGATAGATTCACAACACCCACTCCACATATTAATGTCCATCATTACTAAATACTAAGTAATACTAAACATATAACGATGCATGTGTTTTCCTACCCACCCCAAAATACATAAATTGCATTTGAAATGGTGTATGGTATATACACAAAAATGAGTATTTATACTGTACATTTTTCAAGCAGTGTTATCATTCAGGAAATGCATATATAAATATTGGCTGAATGAATTGCGAAAATTACATTTATGAAATGGCTCTTAATACAGAAAAGAAGGTCGAGACCATTTCATCACATATTTATACAATACTGTATAAATATTGTCTCTAGTGTCTCTAAAAATAGAAGCTCTGTTCTCTAAGAATAGTTCTACTTTAAGCAGAGTACCATGTGCCAGAAAAAAGTA
The DNA here is from genome assembly GCF_964263255.1 of Lissotriton vulgaris. Lineage (NCBI taxonomy): Eukaryota > Metazoa > Chordata > Amphibia > Caudata > Salamandridae > Lissotriton > Lissotriton vulgaris. The sequence goes on along the minus strand of NC_141685.1, from coordinate 122,981,475 downwards.
CATATTTTGGAAGTGGAAAAATAATTTCGCTATCAAGGGAAAAAATAGTTCCAAATGTTTTTCAGTAGTGTTGTTTATCAAAAACTGAAGGCCGAATTCAGAGTTCAGGGAACGCTGTGTGCTCGTTGTTTTAAAAGTTATTCTCTTTGTTGGGAGAGAACATCAAATCAGACAGGCTTTCGAAAAATTGGTCTACAACAGTAGGTGAGAGTTCGACCAAGTTCGAAAAAGCTGAAATTGTGCATATGTGAGAATGATTGCTATCATCGATGTCTGGATCAGCAATGCTCACAGAAGGTTGTACCTGTGTGGTGCTGCTTTCATCTTGTACTTCACCGCCACCTAATCGTAATGGTGAAGTCTCAACGAATGCCGTCATCAGAATAGGTAGCCGCTGGGGACAACACGTTGCATCAGCCGTTACCGAACCAAGCAAAGTATCGATATCCATAGGTACTGCTGATGGTAGTGTAAGACAGACGTCCAACACGCATTCTTCTCCGCATAGCAGACATCGAAGCACAGGTAAGATGCAATCTTGCCAGATTGGTCTGAATGAAAGAAACCAGGTAGTACTCAGATCTCTTAGCCGAGGACTTTAGTGATTCGGTCTCGGTAGCGCATTGCTAGGATCGTTTCTTCCATCGTAGCTGGAGTTTTGTATGTGGCTTGGCTTGCCATGTCAGAGCAGAAGGATCAAAAATAAAATTCCTGCTACGAGTCCCAAAAATGCCCAGAACTGTTTCAAATGGTGCTAACAGTCCCGAAAAAATTGTCTTAAATACATGTGCGATGCCACTGGTATCATACATGTTTATAATTTGACCTAACAATTCTACGAAATGCACGGGGCAATTCGTTGATAATAGGGTATGTATCTCTGCCGCTGTCCTTGCAACTTGCAGATCATACGTCCCTTTGGACGAGGTTAAAGGCACATTTGTCTGTAAAAGAATAGACTTCATTCACGGCACGGAGACAGCCCTTCTTTCTATGGTCGAACATCTGCGTTCTGTGCTTGATGCGGGTCGGACGGCGGCGCTACTGCTATTAGATCTTAGTTCGACACGGTCTCGCACAGGATTCTGCTTCAGCGACTTGCGGAAGTGGGCGTCTCGGGCTCCGCCCTATGCTGGTTTCGATCTTTTCTTGCCGAAAGGTCATTCCAGGTGGCGATCCCGCCCAGTAAATCGAAATCTTATCCGCTAGATCTGGGGGTCCCACAGGGTTCGTCGCTGAGTCCCACTCTTTTCAACCTTTACGTGAGACCGCTGGCTGTGGTCGTCAAGCAGTGGGGCCTGACGATAGTCTCATATGCAGACGACACGCAGCTGGCGGTCACATTGAGTGGGGACTCAGACATGGAGGCTCCCAAATTCTGTGACGGCTTACGGGCAGTGGCTAACTGGATGAATTCCAACTGTCTCCAGTTAAACACCAAGAAGACGGAGATTATGGTGGTCGGCAAGCAGGTGGCATTGTGGGGTGACAAGTGGTGGCCTTCTGAATTGGGTGTGACTCCTTCCCCAGCATCAGAGATAAAAAATCTGGGGGTATGGCTTGACCCGTCCCTCAGTTTTGTCTGTCACACCAAGAAGGTGGCGGCTTCTTGCTATGGCATTATTAGAGGACTTAGACCGATCCTCAAATTCTTTGATGCTTCCACTAGACAATTGGTGGTTCAAGCATCAGTGTTGTCTCGGTTGGACTATGCCAGTTCTCTATTGGCCGGGATCAATAAATCGGAACTCTCTCGGTTGCAGCGAGTCCAAAATGCTGCAGCCCGAGCGGTGATAGGTCTGCCAAGGCGCAGCTCGGTATCTAAATCTTTGCGCTCCCTCCATTGGCTCCCTGTGCACCAGAGGATTAAATTCAAGGTTCTCTGCCTTGCGTTTAAAATTCTTAAGGGCACATCTCCCCAAATCTTGGAGAATCTGTTGACACCATACGTCCCTTCGCGTACCTTGAGTTCCCTGGGTCAGAATTTAGCACTGGTCCCGCGTTTTAGACTGAGTAGAGCCGGTGGCCGCTCTTTCAGAGTTTTGGAGGCAAGTTGGTGGAACTCTCTTCCCATGCATATCCGGGCCATCGATGAGCTTCTCCAGTTCAGACGGGCCATCAAGACCTTTTTATTTGTCTAGCTTTCAAGCTGTGGTCTAATCCTCTGAGTTTCTTTAGTGTTGTGTTGTGCTTGCCTTGTCAAAGCGCCAGGACGCCCCTTTGCTGGGGCAGCTGTGCGCGGTATAAGTAAAAATAACATAACATAACATAACATTCTGCTTAAAGTATCAATTTGAATAGAAGAGATATTCAAAGAAGGACATATTGCCGCCTCCATGTCTGGATTGCTGTTTGGATACAATACTTGCATACAGCAAATGACCCTGGACGTAACGGTTACGAGATAGGCTTTTCCTGGCACCATGCCACAACAGCTGTAGTCACTTATTAGAACGTAGCTGCCGTTGGAAAGCTGTCTGAAAAATGGCTCTATCTGTGTTGCAGGAGTGCCATGCAGGTGACATGAAAGGTTATTTGATGAACCTTCGCAGGCTCCATGCAAGTTAATACCTTGACACAGAAGTGTACCGCTTACTGATTTTTTACAATTGTTACCACTAAGAAATACCTCCTTTTTCCCTTCACTATAACATTTGTGTGTATAAGGTAAATTCCAGGTTGACTTGATGTATCCTTTACCCAACCTTTCATACAGGCCTGTTGGTATATATTTTTGGCAATACTTAAACTGGAAAGTTGTTATTGGAATTGTAATTGTTCCGTGTATTATCCATTCAATGACAGGTCTCTCTGACATTGTCAATGGTAATCTCTCAAGTTTTTCAATGCTCAGAATCGTATAGTCTGCTCCTTTTTTTGCCAAACTGATTTGTTTATCAGTAAGGTTAAAGATAGAAAATAATGATGTTGTGTTGATTAGACGCCATGGCACGTAGCCTGAACGCAAGTTTTTTAACGTCCAGCCTAGCTGTACAATAGAACGTAATTGGGACTGACCATGTTGTAACATTAGCAAGTCCTGCTCTATTAAATCAATAGCAGATGATACAATGCTGTCCAGTAAAAATATTCTGGAGGACAGAGTCGTTAACCCATTGTCTACTACAAAAAGTGATTTTTCCAAATTAATACGATCAATTCCTCGTATTTTTTCTGCAGTTTCAATTTGTGTTACTTTCCAAGCTTCGTTGTAAGCAGCGTATATACCGGCGTATACGAAACGTTTTTGACGCTGTTTGCGAGGTCCCAGTATGAAATCTCGCAAGTCAGCACCTTCTTTAAGTGCAGTCAAGTGTTGCTTAATTTCAGCCAGTGTGGATTTCTGTAGCCACTCGAGGCATAGTTTCCCTACACTGTATGTTGTAACTATCCCTGGATGTTGTCTCTGGGAATATCTTGGGTCTGGCCTGGTCTGTTTGAACTCCTGTATTTTGTTCAGGAATCTATCTTGACAGTTATTTGTGTCTGTGGGCCAGATCAACTATTTTTTCTAATCAGGATTTGTTCTGTTTTGGTGTAAAATATGGGATACGTCTACAGCTCAGAGGGAAGGGCCCCGCCATCTTGGAAGGAGTCCACAATTGTGCTTATATTGAAACCTGGGAAAGATCCTCTTAAAGCAGACTCCTTCAGGCCTATCTCCCTGCTAAATGCAGACTACAAGATCTTTACTAGTGTTTTGGCAGGGAGATTGGATAAGCAGGCCCCTCTACTCATCAACCCAGATCAAAGGGGTTTTATACCTGGTAGATTCATTCAAGAGCTGACCCTGCAATTAATAGGAAGCTTAGATCTGGCAGTGGCACGGTCGGAGCCCTTGGCGGTGGCAGCATATGATGCCGCCAAGGCCTTTGACCGTGTTAATTGGGGCTTCCTCTGGGATCTTCTGAGTACCATGGGTTCGGTACAATCTTTATCCAGACGCTGAGAGGGTGCTATGAGGGGGCTACAGCTGCGATCCTAGTGAATGGGTTTCTGACTACTCGCTTCAGTATAGGGAGGGGAACTAGGCAGGGGTGCCCTCTGTCGCCCCTCCTGTTTGACATCTATATAGAGCCTCTGGCGCAGGCATTGAGGATAGATGAACTGATTACACCTTTTACAGTTAAGGAATATAGTTGCCAGCTGGCGTTATATGCAGATGATTTGCTTGTCTACACTAGCAATCCAGCCGAGGTGTTTCCCAGAGTAGAGGAGATTATGAGTGACTTTGGTCAGTATTCTGGTTATTTGATTAATGCCTCGAAGACTGAAACAATGAGCTGGGGAGTGGATAATTGGGGTGCTGCGCAAAATACCCAGTTCAGATACTTAGGCATAATAATAACGTCAGAGCTAAACATTTAGTGCAGATAAACATAAAAAGGGTAGATAAGGACATAGATCATCTCTTTCTGCGTTGGCAGAACCTCCCTCTTACAATCTATGGCCGTGTTAACCTGGTCAAGATGGTTATTTTGCCTAAATTGACGTACCTATTTAATACGATACCCCTGATCTTCCACGATAAAATCTTGGGGAAAATTGAGAGGAAAATAGGTAGTTTCATATGGGCAAACAAAACGTCCAGAATATCATGGAAAAAACTCAAAAGGAAATTGCTAAAGGGGGGTCTTGCGCTCCCAGATGTCCTTTGGTATGCCTTTGCGTTTCAGTTAAAAAATATTCGAAGCCTCCTTACTAGTCCCGATAATTCTAATTGGGGACAGATTCTGAATATAATGGTGGATCTAGAGGGGGGTGGGCCCGGTTTCCTGTATAAATTCAGCTCACCCAGATACTACAAAAAGGTGCGCCTTAAGGTTTTAAAACTCGCCTTTTCAGTATGGAGGAGAGCAAAAGCAAAATGGGGCATAAAATACTACTCTGATTTTGCCCCAATTTGGGAGTCGCTGGGACTGCCACTCTGTCTAAGGGACGGTCTGTACCTTCCCATCAGGAGAGCTGGAATAACAATCTGGTCGGATCTGATAACATCAGAGGGGGTTCTCCCGTGGGAGGTGTTGAGATCTAAGATTGGGGACTCCCTTTCCAAATTTAAATATATTCAACTTTGCTCATGGTATTCTGCTGAGAAGGATAACATTGGTGGCAATTGGGATATTGAGCTCGCCCTTCAAACTCCTGGGTATAAAAAGAAGGAAGTGGGTTTCTGGTACAAAAAAACCCTAGAGGCAGAGGAAACCCATGCCCCGCCACTCGATCTGGTTTGGAGCTTGTCATCTTTGGAGGCCGCCTCAGTCACCCTGTATGATACATCTCTCCAATATTTGTATAAATATGTTAGATCTGCCTCACTTAAGAATAACAATTTTTATGTAATCAATAGGCTATATTATACGCCAAAAAAAATTGCGAAATTTATTAGCCCGCCCCCGGGGTGCCCAAGTTGTGGTTTAATCGAGGCAGATGACATCCGTATCTTTTATGACTGTCCAATCTTGGGCCCCTACTGGTCAAGTGTGGAGAAGGCAATGGAGAGTATTTTCAAGATTAGATTTACCTTAAATACAGTTAGAGTGATGTTCTGTTTAGATGCTGATCTTATTTGCTTACTTAGGGTGGCACAGGTGGCTTTATTTTTTAATTGTATTATTATTGCACGTAGGGAGATATGTAAGGTATGGAAGTATACTAGTCCTCCCTTGTACGAAAGTTGGCTTCAAGCTGCACTCAGAATAGCACGATTTGAATCTGTCATGGCACTCAATGTAAATAGTATTGTTTGGGCACCCTTAATGGAATGGGGGAAAGAAATGAGGCTGATATGATATGATGTCTTAAACTGTCCTATGATTACACCATGCCTCGGAACAAAAAGGGGCAGGCTGGGTCGGCCCAGGTAAAGCAAGAACTTCACCCCTGGGCGCCCCGGACGGTATGGGGATGCTAGTGTTCATATGCACTCACCTTGGTGTAATGAGGACAAAAAAAAAATGGCATACGTCTATCTCCACATCTGTAGTGCTATTACTATCAGGTATGGGCTTTGGAATAGACGGATTGTTTAAGTCTTTTATCTTGGCTAAATCAAGACAGGTTGTTTGCTGAATGGTGTCATTCAGGAATATTATCTGTTCTGGGATCATGCAGGTTCTAAATAATGCTTCTAGACCTTGTACCTGCCAGTCTTTTGTACCCCAGATGGTTTTTGTTTCAATGTTGTTTTCCAAAATTCAAAACCAAATGTAACCATTTTTTCATAAAATGTTTCAGAATAAATCAATTTAGTATTTGTCAACATATTTTCCAATCCTGTCTTATTTAACATTTTGAAATAAAACGTTTCTGGATCAGTTGTGTTAAACCCTGAGAAGTATGGGAATTTCTCATAAAATGCTTTCGAGCTGCCTTTTGGCGGCGTTGTACAATGTTCCCATTGATTATAAGTAAAAACATTTCTAGGATTAGCAGATTTAAGCAAATAGTGATGACCATAATGATTATAGCTATACATTTCTTCATAGTTTGCTGAACCCTGCAAATAATCTTGTTCTGTGAATTTTGCTGACATTACTAAATCTGACATCATATTATTAATATTTTCAAGGTCCCAATCATCAGAGAAAGTACTTGGTGTCACAAAGTCACTTAATGAAACCTTGAACTGATGTAGATATTTTAAGAGCTCAATCGGGCCATAGATTTCATAATCCGTTTTGTCCCATGCTACCCCACCGGGTATTGGATTGGCTGTGATGTTCACTGATGACAGTTCTCTTTTTCGATGTGAGATGATTTGTGTGGCTTTAGGACCAAGTTGATGTTCTGACTTGCTGTGTCCATTGTACTATATTTTCCATCAATAAATCTACCCAAACATAAAATCATGATGAGCCAAAGTAGGAGGGAAAGTACACCTAACACAATCCATAATTCAATCCATGTTGAAATCAGATATGTTTCTTTGAGTTGATGAAAGAGTTCAGTCATTTTTTGTTTAAACGTTTTTGTTGCTGCCGTTTCTTCATGTTCACTTGGATCATCAGAAAAGTCATCGAAATTGATGAAGTAGCCAGATGCAGTTCTGTCAATTGTTGGAATTGCTTCCGGATTTTCTTTAGTCTTTGAATCTTCTTTTGTCACATTAGTATAGTCTGAAGCTACATCATTGTAGACAGTTGTTTCATGACGAACTGTTGCAATTCGGGTTTCAAGAGGCACAAGTTCCATGGCTTTGTTGCATAGTCCTTTTTTATTTACTGCAGGTTTATCAAAAGTGATTAGTCTCTCAGTTTGAACCTCTTGGATTGTAGCAAGGTTTGGTCTTCTGCTACTTCTTGGGAGTCCACTGGGCCTACTACTTATTATTGGCCACATGATTGTGGTTTTACCAGGTCGATTGATGCAACTCTGTTCTCCATTTTACCAGCAAGGGGCGGTAGTACTACTGATCTTGTTTCGCTGACAGCTAAGACAGGTAATGCTTTTCTGTAAGAAAGCCCAAATTCCTTCTTCACTGCGATCTTCTCTCTGACTAGATCCCCAATCTTTGGAATCCAGACAGGTCTTGCTGGGACAGGTGGTTTTTCTTCAGTGGCTGTTGGCTTTAACTTTGTGTTACTTAGACGTCTTCTTGTTTCATTTAAGTCCTGTAAAACAGCCAAACGATCTTTGATATCAAAGGCTTTTTCTTTCACAACTGAAGTCTGACAATCTAAGTCCTGGATTTTCATTCTAGTGCCGAACAATAGTTCGTAAGGAGTGATACCTTTTAGAGAATTTCTTGGCAGATTGTTAAGACTACCTTGGAAACTTGTTAGATGTTTGACCCACCCATCACCAGAACCTAATACCCTCGCCGTTATAGATTGCTTTATGTCACGGTTTTTTCTTTCCACTACCGCATTTCCCTCAGGATGGAAGGGAGAAGAGTACCGCAATGCAATGCCCATGCTGGCCATGGCCTCTTTGTAAGCTCGAGAGCTAAACGCAGGACCCTGGTCAGAATGTAGCATGCCAATTGCGTATGTGCCGATAAAGACTCGCAAATCTTTTATAACAGTTCTGGCGTCAGCCGAGCGCTGGGGCCACATCTTAAGTGAATTTTGTCTTAATAATTATGGGACCGCCTTTTTCCTTCTGGATTTTTGCGTATAGATAGCCTGATGCTTTCTAATAAAGGTATCTGGGCTGGTGTCTCGTCCGGTTCCCCACTGCAATCTCTATTGCAGTTCTGACAATTAGTTGCAAAGTTGTACATTTGCACGCACATCCCCGGCCACCAGTATTGTGATTGTAATTCTATTACAGATGTCAAAATATCTTGGTGCCTCAGACCCTGTCCCATATGTGCTTCTTGAATCAAGTAAGCCCTCCGGTCTGGTTTGGAATTACTCTATCCCCCACTCCAAGGATTTGAGCAAAAGGAACGGAGTTCGCATCAATTATGTATTTATTTCCAAGTGGATAAATTAGAGGTAACGCCGCATAGTTGCCTTTCATTGAGGCTTTTACTGCTTGTAGCGTTTCACCGTCTATTTGTTTTTTAGCACACTTTTTTGTGACTACGTAAGCCGGTTGAACCGCTGCCGCTGTGGCTCTGTTAGCCAATGAATTCCCTGCAACGTGAATGCCATCACGCTGATGACTCAGTGTATGTATCACGTGAGTCTTTGGTAGTTCTTTCTGCAAAAGAACTACTTGTTCCCAAAGTTTTTTAAGCTTTATTGTGGCACCTGTGTCATTCTTGTAACCGTTTTGAATCCAGGTCTGCATGTTCTTATTGTAAGACTGGACGCAGTAATGCGAATCGCACACTATTAGTGTCGGGAATTTGAGATCGGCATTTTCAAGCGCCATCTTTAAAGATCTTATTTCAGCTCGCTGAGCTGTATAGTTTCTGAGTGATTCAGTTTTGGTGATTATCAGCCTGAATTTACCAAAGCGCCAGCGACCTTTAACAATCGCGCACGCTGCATTATAGGAGTTTTTTATCCTCGGCGTAGTGTTGTGCAAATCTATCCGTGTAGATTACACAGGTATACTGTTTTAGAGGCAGAATTTCGATTGGCAGAGGATATTCATGTCCGTATTCCAGATTTTCTAGTTTTTTCATTTTCAGATCAAATGCGTGTTTCACGTCTTCTGCAGCAAGATCATTTTCCCATTGTATCCATTTTGGTTCTAATGCCACAGCATTCAGATTGCGTGGTCTTGTTACTGCCTCAAGGGCTGATTCTGCTGTTAATACAGATATGTTTCTCCCTTGGACTAGGGTTCTTTCTTTTGCTACAGCAGTTTGAACCGCAGTTAGAATTTTTTCAGTAGAACTGAATTTCATTTCTGCTTGTGTGTACAAGTGTGATTTGTAAGCTATTGGTACAGTTTCTCCCTCATTAGAGGTCAGGTACGTGAATCCGCATCTTCCTGGGATAACTCGGATTACAAGGTTGCGTTCGTTTGCGCGTGTTTGCAGTTTTGTTTTAGTTAACATATCTGTTTGTAATGATCTTAAAATTTCTGTGTGTTTCTGAGTCCAATTAATTTGTTTGAAATCAGGTTTTATTAATTCTTTTAACCCTCTTTGCATAATTTAGAGTGTATGTTCTTCCAAAATTCAGGAAACCTAGTATTGATTGTAAATTCTTCAGCGTTTTTGGTGCTTGGAGTACAGCACACTTCTCTAAGAAGTTGTCTGGTAGGCTTTTGCCTTCCCTTGATAATTCATATCCTAAAAACAGGACAGTTAGATGAGCAATTCGTGACTTTTTAAAGTTGAATTTGTACCCTTCAGCTGCGAACCCAAGTATTATGGTGTTCACTCTTTTCAAGTGTGTCTCCAGGTCATCATCTGTGAGATAGATGTCATCGACATAAGATAATGCCTCATCATCATATATTTGTAGTAACTCTGTTACCCTTGCTGAGAATAATCCTGGGCAATTCTTGAGTCCCTGTGGGAGTCGACAGAATTGTTTTTGTGACCCCATTGTTGAGAAAGCGGTCAAATACCTGCTTTCAGGTGCAATGTTTTGACAAAAGAAGCCATTTGAGATATCTAATGTCGTTTTATATTTTTTGCGCCCAATGTTATTCATTAGTGCTGCACTGTGTGAGTTTTGTACTGCAAATGTTTTGCAACAGGAGTTTAAGTGTCTGTAGTCCAAAACTAGACGATATGAATCGTCTGGCTTGGAGACAGGAAATAAAGGATTGTTCATTTGTGAGGTGCATGTTTAAATCACCCCCTGATATTCAAGTTGATCTAAGATCTCTCTGACTTGTTTTTTAGCTTCTTGCTTAACAGGATACTGCCTTTGTGCAGTAGGTTGATTTATTAACTGGATTTTGTGGGGAGGAGAATCCTCATCCCATCCTACATGATTTTTATATGATGCAGGAGCTTGGGCCACTGCCCATTTTCTTGCAAATGTGTATTTTTTATGAATTGGAATATGATTTGAGAAGGCAGGCATAATCATTTATTCGCCATGAGGGCACTCCCCGACAAACTCTGGTGGCCAGTCTTTCTCAGATAACAGGATATCATAGCCTTTAGATAAGTTATCTCAAAAAACACCTCTTATTTTCCTAGTTTTGTCCCCCTCTGTACGCAATGTTATTTCATATAATTTATGGGGTTTGCTAACTCTGGTGTCCGCAGTTTCCACCTGAATGTATTCATTCGTGTCCACTGTCTCCAGAAGATTCATCAGGATCTTGCGAGCTATGGTTACTTCTGCTGCGCTGTCTAGCATTGTCTGGGCCCACTCTCCGTTTTTCAGTTGTGTCCTCAGAATCCTCGGCATGTTTTATTTTAATACTGGCTACCTTCTTTTTTGTAAATTGTAATTTTTTACTTTGATGAGCAGGTTCCTTGTCTTTGGACTTGACGTGCTCTTCCTTGTGTTCTGACCATCCTCTTCTTTCCGATTTCTGTGAGGAAGTCTGAAAAGATCGAGAGGGACGTGTATCAATATCTTGATATCTGTCAGGTTTTTTCAATTTATCCCTATCTCTAAGGTTGTAACTTTTCTCAGAGGGCTCTTTTTGGGGAGTCTTGCTTCCTCTTTCTAGAGATCTATCTCTTCGCTGAGGAGACCTTCCTCTGGACTGAAAATGTTTTTTTTTCTGGGAGTGGATTGTTTATTACCCTCCCAACTCTTTTTTGGAGTATTCAGATTATTTTTAATAAAAGTTTTTTCAGGATTTTCAATTAGTTGTGGTTTTAGTGGTTTCCCACCCAAACTATCTCTACCTAGTTCTTCATAGGATTTTTCTATGATTCTGGCAAGTTCAAAAGGTTGTTCTGCTATATCTGTCTCTTTCAATTTCTGGCAGATCGCCACAGATGCTGCTTCTCCTTTTATGTTGGCTAATAATATAGCCGAGACCTGCTTAAAGTCTTTCAGTAATTTCATACCCAGAGTTAAAGCAGGTTCTGGACCGTATTAATTTTGAATCTGTCTTAGTACATCTGGTATAACCGCCATAGACGGAACACAATGTGTTTTTGTGTAAATCTAAGCAAAGACTGTGCCCCAAGTGTCACAGTCCTCGACATGTGGTGCGATCCCCATTGGAAGGCAGATAGTCAGAATTCTGTGTTTCTCATGAGGTGTAGTATCAGCAAATACTGCCTCTATTTGAGTGATTTTTTGAGCTAACCAGAATGGAATTTGTTCACATTTTGCGGGTATTTTGCCAATAGCTGATTGTATATTCTGTGGTGTGATTTTATTTGTGTTCCCCTGATGAGGGGTGTGCTGTGGAATTTTAATTGCTGGTTGGACTGTTGAAGTCCTCATGACATATTGGACCAATTGTCTTTGTATTTTAATTAGTAGTTTTAGCTGAGCTAAAAGTTCCCGGTCTGGCATTTTTTCAATGTCGGGATGTGGTATGTAGCTGGCTAGAACCGGCCATGTGGCTCCTGGTCTACCTAGTGGACCGAGCCTGGTAATGTGATTTTGATGTTTTAGGGCGCCATTAAACCAGAGCAGGTGCTCTTGGTATGTTAGTGGAATTTCAACGTCCTCGAAAGGAGCGTATTCCTCTGGAGATTCTTCTATTTTGCAATAGTGGAATTCATGTGTCACAGCATGTGCTGCTGGAAAATTTATCCAGGAATAGAATACCACTGTCTGACGATATTCATGGGCCTCTACCACAAATATGACTGTACCACCTCTCGATGATAGTCCATTTTCTATAAGTTTAATAGTTATAGTTTTTCTTACATTTACTGGAATGATTATAGCATTCGGGTCATCATTTTGGAGACTTGTGTCATCTGCTAGGAGTTGAGCTGCTATTCTAGCTTTCTCCCTTTCGTCTTCACTATCCGACATTTTTCTGACAGAAAGTTTTTTGTTGCAGAGCAAGTTTCAAGGAAACAAAGATTAGGTGCACTATATTTTGGAACACTGTATCCTTCAACGTTGACTAAACCAAAAACTAATACATAGAAATCTGTTCCTACTAAGTTGCAGCGGATATTAACCTTTTACCCACTCCAGACGTCTATTGGAGTTTTTACGGGAAAAAGGGGTCTGTGTGAAAAAGCACGACTGAGTTACTCTAATGTCTTGCGTTAGATTATCGCCTTACCAAACGTTGGGCGCCATGTAGTGTAGTTCCTATATTCCCAATAGGCTCTGCGCATTGGAATAACATAAACAGCAGTTTAGACGTAGGACTGAGGTCATCTAGGTCTCTACTGACTATGTTAGACTTAATTAGTTTTGCCAGCTAGCTCAGAGGTCACTAGAAACTTTCTCGAATGTTCAGGAAGGAGTTAACTTTCCTGATTAGACAAGGGATTCGTTTCTGACAACCGCATAAACATGACAACTTTGCTCCCTCAGAATAAATAGTATATCTCTAGAGTCGTGTGAAAACAATAGACAACTTTTTGCTGACTTAACGACAACTTTAGATGAAACTAATAGTCACCCCCCAAAGGTGGGTAGTGTTCCCATAAGCAACCTGCTTTACGCTGATGACCTAGTGCTTCTCAGTCTAACACGTGTTGGTTTACAAAGGCTCCTGGTAAAATTATACAATTACACCACTGCAAACCTGTTAGAGGTTAACCTAAAGAAAACTCAAGTGGTTACCTTTGGAAAAAAAAGGAAAGTCGGGGGAGGATGGTCATATAACAACATGACCATTGCAGTAGGAAGTGTATACAAATACCTAGGGGTCAATCTCGACTCAAGGGGCAATTTTGCGAAACAGCGTAAGGAGATATCTGCTAAAGCTGTGACCCTACAGGTGACCTTCTCCAAGCTCTCAAAAAAATTGTCTGGCCCAAGTTTAACTCCTCTACTAGAGGTCATGAGAGCAAAAATAGGCCCAACACTGTCATATGGTAATGAGATTTTCAGGGGTAAACTGAACATGAATTTAAACCAACATGTGACCAAAATTTATAAAAAAGTCCTTTGTTTGCCCAAAAATGCCTCTGCTGCCCAGATTAGGCTAGAATTTGGTTTATTAAACTATGAAGCCTCCAGCATTGGCACATTTCTAAATCTCTGCCACAAATTCAGACAAGCAGACATAGGCTCATTGGAGTCACTAGTTTGGCAAGACATCTTTGTGAAAAACCCAGGGGGCACGTATGGGCGCCTCTTTAAGGAGTACATTCAAGAACTCTCTGCGGGTGACCTATGGGATCTCAACCCCAGTATGACAGTATTTAAATCCACCATTAAGAAAAGCGTCCGAATAAGTTCCCTCATTATGGATAAAAATCACTTTGCCAAACGCAGACACGCCTGGGCCATTATGAACTCGTACGGGCGTTTAGCTCCTGCAACCTATCTGTCCTGCACCTACTCCCTGCACCTAAAACTCAGTTTTATGGCTATCAGACTTGGTGACTGGCAATTTTTAAAAGATCTGCCAGGCTGGCGTCGCACGTCAGATGAAATATGGTGCAGAGGGTGCGGCAGGACGGCTGAAACTCTGGAGCACGTGGTTTGTCTTTGCCCAGCACTCATGGCACAGCGCAGACGTAAATTGAAAGTGGAATGGAATAGGTTGGGAATCCGGTCCTGCAGACAGGCAATCATTGCGGCCTTATGCCCAGAAAACACGGCTTTAAATATCGGCCTTATACTGTTTATACGCTTTGCATACCGCAATTTTTTGCATGCTCCCCTCATGTTGGGAGCAGCCTAAACCAAGTTGTATCATCTGTATATTTATTTTATTTACCTTTGCACTATCATGATTTGCTGCTATTGACCTGCTGTTGCTATTTTATCTGATCTCTTTTTTAACATTTGTAATTATTTATTAACGGCGGGTGGGCCTACAAGTTCAACACGGTAAATCACTGTATAACAAACTCCGTATCTTTTATCTTCTTTAAAAAAAATAAAATAAAATGTCATTTTTAAACGTCACTTGGATTGTTCAATAGGGAACTGCACAATGCAATGTGGGAACTTTTATCCACTTAAGTTGATCATTGATGTTATTTTTGTTCTTACAATGTGTATTGCTGTTGGCACTTCTTTTAAGGATGTTATTTTATATCCAAATAAAGATTATTATTATTAAAATAGACAACTATTTCACGCAGTCAATCGTGCATGCTTAGTTTCACCAGGAGTGCAGAGAAACAGAGAGACGGACATTTTCAATAAAACGTGTTATTTATTGAGCAGTCCTCTTTCTCATGCAAGAGAAGTGAATTGCCACAAATGCAATACTTATCATGAAGTAAAGTGCGTATGGTTTCTGAGCATATGATACTTTAAAACGGATAAAATATATACAGACATAAAATCATTGACTAAACGTACTCAACTGGTGCTTCTAAGATACGCCTACCCCGGTGTACCTAACCTAAGCCTAGTACGTGGGAAGGAGTAAGTGAGCTGCAGTTTAAGTTAAGTTAGTTTTTGCCAAGAATCTGAATCAAGAATTCTCTCAAGGTTTTAATCAGCTTCGTACCTTGGTTCTAGAATGAAGGAGGTCTTGTATCTCTCTCTCGGGACTCGATCTCCCAGCAACCCGCAAGGGCGACTGGAAACACCGGAGCTGGAATTTCTCGGCTGGAGAAAAGACAGCGTCTCTCTCAGCGAGTCAAATGGGAGGGTCGGCTTCCTTCGGCACTCGCATCAGCTGGGCGTCGGCCAAGTAGATAGCCGCTCTGCACCAAACCACCGTGTGTTTGCTTAAGGCAACGTTGGTATATTTATACCTCAAAGGTGCCGAGTTTGAGGTAAGGTTGGACATAAGACGTCACTAAAAACTAACAGTTCTTTCTTGACTCCAGGATTTCTTGTTCAAATCAAAATAAAAGCAGGGGGATTTCCCAGGCTGCTGGAGGCTTGGTTTGTTTAAAGAACGCGTTGTACTTTCTAGGAGTCTATGGGAGTAGCCTTGCTGTATTTGGACTGCATTAGCTATTACTAAATATGGACATGATTCTTATGCCTTTATAAGGATATGTTTGTTATAACCACATAAGGGCATGAATCGGGGATATATAATTAGGGTCCTAGATAGATTCACAACAGAACCATTTTAACATTATATATATGCTGGCTCCATTCATGGAAAATCTGCAGCTCACCCCTCCAATCTTACTGCCCAAGCTAAACTCCTGCCTGCCAGTGTCTCGTTATTACCTATTTACTTCAGTGTTATTGAGGTGTGTGCTGTTTACGTGTGTGAGTGTCTTTTAGCCTGTGTGTTTGTCTATGTGTGCATGTTTGTGTGCATCTATTTGAATATCTGTTTGTGGGTGTTATTTTATTCTATTTGTATTTATGTGTTTATGGGTTGTTAGGTGTCTGTGTGTTCATGTGTGGGGTGTGTGTTTGTGGGTCTGTGCATCTCTTTGTATGTGTATTTCTTTGTGGGAGCACTCTTTCTGTCTTTATCAATGTAGATTACAGTAAATTACATTAGCACACACTCAATTTTGTATGTATTCACAATCAATTAGTAGGATACCATTTTCAGTGTAAAGACTGTACTTGTAAATCATTATTTTTTATCTCAAACACAAATTGTTTATCCTCCACTCCAACTTTTAAACACAACACGTAAACTAGAGGCGTATCTTCCATTGGTGCAGCAGGTGCAGTGGCACCAAGGCCCACTGAACCCTAATTATTGCTGTATTTCACAGTTCAAACAGGGACCAAAGACGGCATTTCTTTCCTTTCACTTGGGGCCCTGACACACTGGCTACTGCCGTCATCTAGCCTTGCTGGATGCTGTATGAAAGAGTGAAGACTCTTTGGATATTGATCTACTCGTGAAATACACCTGCTTTAGAGTTGGAAATGATTATCAGCCCGTCAGTGGCGGGAAGTTCCATCGGGGAGCATGGCAGTGCCTAACAGGACTGAATGTGAACACAGCTAATTACAAGAGGCTGCCGGTTCATTACAGGTGCCTGTATATTCTAGGCCATGTCATAATGTTTGGAAAACTTTGAGACACGGCGATCTCCATATGTGCTGCAAACAAGTACACTATCCCGCCAAGATATTAAGGCATAAAGAGCCTTGTTCCTTGGGGAAGTTTACTTGCGAACCATAGAGACTCGAAGAGAGAGAGATAGCTAGATAGATATTTTCACTGAAAAAAGCAAAGGTTACAGGGACGATATAGGTAGGAAATAGCATTAAAAACTTTAGAAATACATGGAAAAAAACAAAGGTTACAGGGGCGTTTTCCTTAGGTTCACATTTTACATACTCAAAACCATAGAAACTGAGCAGTTATAGTTACCTGGGGTAACCTTAGCTTAGACTACCCAAAATGCACAGCTTATGAAGCGGTCAGAGAAACACATGAAAACATTGCTCCTGCCCGTAGAGTGCAGGATTTTAAGCTGCTCCCTACGGGTAGGAACAATGGTGGCTCCAGCTGGCATCATGGGGGCTTTGGGACCCCCTCTGGCCCCCAACAATAATGATTTGGGTGCCCTGGGTGGCTCAAGGGCACCCACCCTTTACCGGCAGGGCCATTTTTGTAAATCTTTCATTATTCGTGCTCAAGGCATATGCATGGTAAAGACTTGTGTGGTAAAGGGGGTACGTGGTCAAGGCATATGCATGGTAAAGACTTACGTGGAAAAGCTGTTACGTGGTTTTTGTTGGAATGTATGACATTATAATTAGTCTAATCCTGCACTATCTCTTGACTTGAAACTAAACCCTGGGCCTTGAAAAACTGGACACAGACAGCTCAAAAAAAGTGTAAAAGCACGTGTAGGAATGTCATGTCACATTGTCATCACATGCCATTTTCCCAGTGCATTGTACCATTCCCCCAGTTTTGCCCGGATAAATGGTGCTATGAACTGTATAGCACTACTCGCTACCACGTTTTGAGGGTGATCCATTTCTCTTCCTACCCTGGAAAGAGAGTTACTCCAGCATTTTGTTGAAGTGAAACTCTAACTGTTTCCAATGACAGAAATAGTCAGATTGGGGTCTGTGAATGCTCACTTGCTCACAAACTGATAAGGTGAATCATGCATGCAGTACAGTTACTACTGTGTGATTCTACACATGCAAAACATGTACACCTGGCAGCTATCATCTGACTAGTTTTGTTTTCAAACATTGTTGAAAGAGCTGAGGACACAGACAAGCCCACTGACACCAAGAGAGAAACAGTAATACCAGTTATTCACAATCCCTGGCAAAACCCCTAGGCCTGCTCAACATGAGACCAATCTCCCTCCCAACATTCTTGCTAAACTATTCACAGGCATTCTGGCACACAACATAGTCCATTCAAAATGGCCTTATGACTGCAAGCCACAGCAGTGGTGAGTTAATATTGTGCTGTTAATAAAATTGATAATTTCCAACACTGAGAAGACACTGGGTGTAGGAAGGTGGATATATGACTATATGGTTACCCCAACTTTTTGCCTTGTGTTTTGCTGGTTTTCGACTTAGTTGGCCTGGGATCCTGCTATTCAGGGCTCCAGGCTATCTGCTCTCCCTATAAATGGACTCCATGTACTTTAGGTACATAACAGATTGGGTATTGGGTCACCTCTGTGAGCCCCTGTGTAGTGTACCATAGGTACCCAGGGCATAGGTGCATCCAAGGCCTACCATGGGCTGAAGCATGTATTATGCCACCCCTGGCTGGCCATCCAAACTGACACCACAGGTTGATCACTCAGCTTGAGTAAGGTGGTATAATCACCCCTTACTTAGATATAGTATACCTATATCTACCTTTATATATAGACACATATGCACCTATAAGTCACTCCCATGGTAGGCCTCGACAATCCTCGAGGCAGAGTGCTTGGTTTTATGTGAGAGGGTGCCCTAGCATGAGCTGAGCCCCTCTGCAGCTTTCAGAACCATGTCCTAATAGCTGTTCTATGATATAGCCATACCATATACTCTTAAGTGCATTACAATCCTCGTGGTTAAATGCTAACTTTGGTGTGGCTTTATCAAAACACGTGGTGTAAGGTGTCAAACACTTTGGAATACTACCCCTCCCCCCCACCAATTACGGCGGTGGGGGTAGCATTCCACCCTTCTAGAGGAAAAAGACATGTATGTTACTGCTTTACCCGGTTAAAGTTAAACAGAGCTTCAGCATCACAAAATGGATGCTGCTGCCAGAGACACGAGTCTGACCTCCTGCTGCTGGACGAAACTCCAGCAAGGGAGGCCTGGACAATGGTTTTCCTGTTGAGGGAGGTGCTAGCACCTCCCCAGACAGCCTGTAGTGTATTGGGGCAGGGTGGGTTGAATGGAACAATGCTTTTCCAGGCACTGCCTGGGGCACACAAGATGCTCCATGCATAGCCCGGTGCAAACCAGTTGCTGGAGCACTCCAGCCCCGCTCTGGCGCGATACTGGACAAAGGGTAAGGGGTGTAACCACCCCCTTCCCAGGTCCACCCATAGGAGGGACCTAGCGGGTAATCCAGCCCATTTTCTTAATATAAAGATAGGTGCTGTGTCCCCAGGACTTTAGATTATCCTGGAACGAAACTCTGAAATGAAACTCCTGGACCTTCGACATTCTATACCGACTAGAAGACTGAAGACATCTCCCTTGTGGTCAAGGAGTGACCACCCTGTGTAAACAGGGACCCCTGTCTTTAGTAACAAGCAAGGTAAAGGCGGCAATTGGCATTTGAGCTGATCCAGTGTGAACAGGAAAGCATTTTGGAAAAAGATATCCGGAGTTACTTTTGTCATATATACTTCCTGAAGAGTTACCTTTGTTATACAGTTCATAAAGAGTTACCTTTGTTGTACACTTCCTGAAGAGTTACCTTTGTTATACACTTCCTGAAGAGCTACCTTTGGTAGATACTTCCTGAAACTGAATTAATGGCAGCGCTTCCTGATTCCTCTCTTTTTCCACAATCTGTTCTGTTTAAATGAAATCTTATCCATGTGTTTCTACCCAAAACTGTACCTGTAGCACATGAGTGCTCTGTAGCTGACCTTTCCTTAGTAATTTACTCTGAACAATGGTAAATCACTGCCTTTTCAGAAGTAAATAAGATGTGACATGTTCAACCACAGTTTTCATGAAATATCCATGTATGGTAAAATGTTCCTTACTAAATTTCAAATATGGTAGAGAAGAGATGTCTTATCCAGCTGGTTAAATATTGTGTATTCACATTGTATTACATTTGCATTTAGTAATATTACATTTCTTTACATCCAACAGAAAATAAGCCTTAAATGCACGGATTGATTATGAATAAAGAAGATAACACATCAAACCAGCAAAAATTGTCAAAAAAAAGGAGCTCCAAAAACATCAGTGCAATCAGAGGCAGAGGACAAATCCAGGAAGAAGCAGTCAAAGTCAATTCAGTGAGTGTACGAGTCTGAGCTCTGCACCTCGACACCCCAAGACGAATAAATGACCTCAACAAAACCAAGACAACAAAACTGACAAGCCACCGGCTGTATAAACAAGTGTCCAACACCAGCTTTGATCATGAGGCCGGTATGAGAGTTGGAGGAAGGTCTCGTGTCTATTTGGGATCCATAGCTTGGAGCAAACTCCCTCTTCAGCTTTGAGCTGTTAGTAACATGATAATGTTTAAAAAAAAGTTGAAAACTTGGCTTTTTGTTCATGTTTGAAACAACCAGATTTACTTTCTTTTCTGACCTGTGCTTGGCCCCAGGACACTCTTTGGAGTAGCTGTACACATTACGAGTCGCTTCACCATCATGATATGGCTAGAGCAGTGCTTCGCTATCAAAACTGGCAACAGACCACCATTCAGTGCTCTTAGTGTATTGTTAACTGTTTCTAGCCAAACCACAGGCACCAGGGAAAAGCACAACGAAGTGGAGCCAAACAACTGAAGGCTAAAGGAAAGCGGAGTTCTGCTCTCTGAAGTACAGAGTATTGTCCCAATTTGCACCTACTGGAAGGAAGATTAAGCTTTACCCGCAAGCATGCGAAGCCATTATCCATTCTAAAGATGCCATCACCCACAAGGAAGCCTTACTGATATTATGAATGTGGCAGGTATTTAGTGAATCTTGTATTTTATTGTTAAATCGGAAATCAAGCATCCAAAATATCACACACATACAGGGAATGTGAAAATAATGCAAGTGGTTTATTAATTATGCTGACCCTTCAGGAAAGACGGTCAGGAGAAAAATCTGGCAATTGCACGGAATATGTCAAGAACTTTAGCCAGTTAGAAACCATAAAAGAGCACCAGCGAATACAAACAGGGGAAAAACCATACCATTGCACTGAATGTGTGAAGAGCTTCAGTCGGTTATCACATCTCCAAACACATCAGCGAACACACACAGGGGAAAAACCATACCATTGCACTGAATGTGTGAAGAGCTTCAGTTGGTTATCACACCTCCAAACACATCAGGGAACACACACAGGGGAAAAACCATACCATTGCAGTGAATGTGTGAAGAGTTTCAGTCACATTTCAAACCTCCACAGACATCAGAAAATACACACAGGGGAAAAACCATACCAGTGCAGTGAATGTGTAAAGAGCTTCTGCCGGTTACAAGAACTCCACACACATCAGAGAATACACACAGGGGAAAAACCATACCATTGCAAGGAATGTGTGCAGAGCTTCAGTCGGTTATCACACCTCCAAACACATCAGGGAACACACACAGGGGAAAAACCATACCATTGCAGTGAATGTGTGAAGAGTTTCAGTCACATTTCAAACCTCCACAGACATCAGAAAATACACACAGGGGAAAAACCATACCAGTGCAGTGAATGTGTAAAGAGCTTCTGCCGGTTACAAGAACTCCAAACACATCAGCGAACCCACACAGGGGAAAAACCATACCATTGCAAGGAATGTGTAAAGAGCTTCAGTCAAATTTCACAGCTCCACGCACATCAGAGAATACACACAGGGGAAAAACCATATCATTGCACTGAATGTGTGAAGAGCTTCAGTTGGTTAACAAACCTCCGAAGACATCAGCGAACACACACGGGGGAAAAACCATACCATTGCAATGAATGTGTGAAGAGCTTCAGTCAGTTATCAGTCCTCCAAAGACATCAGAGAATACATACAGGGGAAAAACAATACCAGTGCAGTGAATGTGTGAAGAGCTTCAGTCGGTTATCACATCTCCAATCACATCAGCGAACACACACAGGGGAAAAACCATACCATTGCAAGGAATGTGTAAAGAGCTTCTGCCGGTTACAAGAACTCCAAACACATCAGCGAACCCACACAGGGGAAAAACCATACCATTGCAAGGAATGTGTAAAGAGCTTCAGTCAAATTTCACAGCTCCACGCACATCAGAGAATACACACAGGGGAAAAACCATACCAGTGCAGTGAATGTGTGAAGAGCTTCAGTCGGTTATCATATCTCCAAACACATCAGCGAACACACACAGGGGAAAAACCATATCATTGCACTGAATGTGTGAAGAGCTTGAGTCGGTTAACAAACCTCCGAAGACATCAGCGAACACACACGGGGGAAAAACCATACCATTGCAATGAATGTGTGAAGAGCTTCAGTCAGTTATCAGAGCTCCAAAGACATCAGAGAATACATACAGGGGAAAAACAATACCATTGCAAGGAATGTGTGCAGAGCTTCAGTCGGTTATCACACCTCCAAAAACATCAGCGAATACACACAGGGGAAAAACCATACCATTGCAAGGAATGTGTAAAGAGCTTCAGTCAAATTTCAAACCTCCACAGACATCAGAAAATACACGCAGGGGAAAAACCATACCATTGCAAGGAATGTGTAAAGAGCTTCAGTCAAATTTCACAGCTCCATGCACATGAGAGAATACACACAGGGGAAAAACCATACCAGTGCAGTGAATGTGTAAAGAGCTTCAGTCAAATTTCACAGCTCCACGCACATCAGAGAATACACACAGGGGAAAAACCATACCAGTGCAGTTAATGTGTAAAGAGCTTCAGTCAGTTAACAAGCCTCCGGAGACATCAGCGAATACACATTGGGGAAAACCCATACCATTGCAGTGAATGTGGCAGTAGTTTTACTTACTTTTCAGCATTAAGAAATCATCAGTGAGCTCACAAAGGGGAAACAAATCTTTTAAATGCCATGAATGCTTGAAAAGCTGAAGTCCATTATCAATCCTAAACAGGCATCAGCGAACACACGCAGAAGAAAAGCCTTCAAGTGCGATGAATGTGTGAATAAATGTAGTCAATTATCAAGCCTATATAGACATCAGCTTACACACACTCTGTAAATACCATACAACTGTAGTGAGTGTAGAAGTACCTTTAGGAAATCTTCCGCATTAAGGATTCATCAGTTAATGCACACTGAGAAAAATCCTTTCAGGTGCAGTGAATGTGTGAATATCTTCTGTAAGTTATTAAACCTACGGATACATCAACTAACACACACAGAGTAAACATGGGCATTGCAATGAATGTCAGAAGTGATTTTGTCAATTACGAACACACCTGGGCTAAACCTTACAATTGCACTAAAAGTGTGACAAGCTTTTGTCAATTTCTGATCCTACATAGCCTCAGCGAACACACACCTTCATTTAACTC
The DNA here is from genome assembly GCF_964263255.1 of Lissotriton vulgaris. NCBI lineage: Eukaryota > Metazoa > Chordata > Amphibia > Caudata > Salamandridae > Lissotriton > Lissotriton vulgaris. The sequence goes on along the minus strand of NC_141685.1, from coordinate 122,958,442 downwards.
ACTTAGAAATAATCTTCGAGAGGCAGTGAATTCAAAAAGAACTTAAGAACATTAACTATAATATTGACTCATCTGAGGACATAAACAGGAGCAGAACAGTGCAGTTATTTTGACATGAAGGAATTATAGGAACAAATATATAATTATGTGGGTTATTCAAATACCAGATGAATGAAGACTCGACTAGAAGAAATGAAGAAAACGAAAGATTTGTAGAATAATAAAAGTGTCTGTTCCCAGGGATTGTTCACTTCGGTACACATAGAAAAAACGTGATATAACAGGAAATCCACTGGGAGACTAGCACAATGTGGATTAAAAGAAAAGAAACACTGGTGGTTTTTATTTGGCGATGAAGAGTTACAAAATAAAACATCCTAGTGTTCCTGTTCATGCTACCTGTAAAAGTGTAGGGACGAATACGATTCTGCCTTCACACATTGCTATATAAGCATAAATGAGTTAGTTGCGAAAACGCCATTTTGCTGCTTTTGCACATGACACTACGTCTCTGTTTTTATAAAGACCAACTTCTTGCTTTTCCTTCACATGAGAATGGTCTGTTTTTCATATCTCTAGACTCACACTGCGACCTCAAGTCTGCACAAAGTGTTCAAGGTTAAAATAACAATGTATGTGTTGATGCAGGTTGATCGGCCCACGCTCTAGACACAACACAAACACAGCTGCTCATTTCTGAAACTAGGGTGCTTTTATTATTGCACTGCATGCATGAGTCTAGCACTTGGGAAAAACCTTTCAATCGACAAAGAGCTGTGCTGATCTGGTATGTGATTCACTTCACCTGACTTTGGAGGTATGGGGTTCCCGGTTTTAACCTAGAGATCTTCTATTATTATAATACCTAGCTCCTAGCAAGGGGAGGGTGGTACACAAGGCGCTATAGACATGGTTCCACTATCATTATAATATGATTTCTCCCTTTGTATTTTATGGAATTGTAACAATGTTGATTTTATTGATTTTATGCATCTTTTTACTTATGTTAATAAAGATACTGCATCTTAGAGCACGTAGTTGAAATAAACATTTTAAACTATACAGTGTCTCTGATTGCTCACGTTGTGGACATTTATGAGAATAAAAACAAAAGAGTGTTCTTGATTCCCACTAAACCTGAGAGGTCCCAAAGTCGCTTGTTCATTGGTAGCTTCGCTGTAGTACGGAGAATGAATGAGACACTGTTGCTAGTCGGATAGGGGTTCTGGGCACTGAGGTGGATTTTTGGTACACCACAATACACTGAGGTCCTGGTTTCCTGTGCATAGTTCTGCGCATGAGCATAATTCCCGCAACATGGCGCCCAAAGTCTTGATTAGTGCTCGTATCTGTCCACAATACCCTCAACACCTTTTCCGGTTAACAGGCGTGACAGATTAACCTACTTATACGAATGTGTTATAGTTTAATTCGATGAGGACACCATAGCCGAGGCATACAGAACAACGCCATCAATACTAACCAACCCTCCTGTCTCCACATCTGGTACATCTTCCGATGAATGGACAACCCTGACGGAGATGAAAAAAGAACTTATAAGAATTACGATCCACGGGATCATGATGACGGATTATTTGAGGAGCAACATAGCCCCACAGGGCTTAATTGTCAACATAATCCCAAGACTATTCTTGGAAGACAAACGTTTTAAAGTAGACTGGTGCCAGGTATCCTGGAAATGCACCAAGGATCTACTATTTTTGATCACTCAAACAGCAAAGCGCCTCTCTGACGCCTTGTTAGAAAAGATCTCAGCCCTAGAGGCCACCATGAAGAACGCAACTTCCAAGAATAATAAAACGGCTTTCACCACTAAGTTAGCTGAGATCAATCAAGAAATGTCTGACCATCATGAGTTCTTATTAAAACAAAAGACAACAAAACTTGAGAAAGACATTGCCAAGTTTGAGAAAGAAAAAGTCTATCCCTATCTCAAAGACGGTTTTAAAGGGAAAAAGAATAACTATTCATCTGATGACAACTCAGGCAGTGACAGCAGACGTGGATCGACAAGCAGCGATTCCAGTGGTGGTTATCCCTCTAGGAATCCATGAGCCCCACCACGCACTTGGCAACAAGGTTACCAACAAGGCCCAGTATTCCACGGCCCACCTCATATGACACCAGCGTGGCAATACCCTTTCTTCCCGCAAGGCCCCCCGCAATTTTACCCCCTCAATCCGCCACCTTTTCAAGGCAGAGGTTGGGGCAGAGGAAGAGGGCGAAAGCGAGGCGGGCAGAAAGGAGTACAATGGCAAGATCAGCCGCCAATATCAACAGCAATGGAGACCAGGAGCACAGCAGCCAGGGGGAGACGAGTCTGATCGTTAATCTGTCAAAGAAAATTCTTTCACCAACGGAGAAGAGTGTTTTGGAAAAAGGTCTCGGGTTTGTTCCCACCCGACCCCTGATAGTTTCCAAGAAATGATTGAGCTTAAACAATTTTTCAGGAAAATACGTCTCCGGGCGTTCTTCGAGAATCGACCTGAGCTTCCCAGTCAAGATACTGGTTTGAAAAAACCATCCACCTTCACCCCGACTGATGGGATGGTTCCACCGGAAGTCTTAACTTTCGAACGAGCGGTTCTGACGAGCCTGCGGAATAAACCAATTGTCAAACCCTTCCACAATTTAACAGCTGCGGAAAGACAAGCATCCATTGATTTGGGCAGGGATGATTCTATTGTCATCAAACAGGCAGACAAAGGGGGAGCCACGTTTATACAAAATTATGAGGACTATGACCTTGAATGCATACGACAACTGTCGAACACTACACATTACAGACCACTCATGGAGGATCCCACAAAACGGCTTACTACAACCATCACAAGTCTTGTTATTGAAGCCAAGACCAACGAGTGGATCAGCAAGAAGGAAGCTGAGTTCCTGGTGACAACGGACCCTGTCACACCTTATTTTTACACCCTCCCCAAAATTCACAAGGGTACCACCCCAGTCCCAGGGAGACCAATTGTCTCTGGCATCGGATCACTGTTGGAGCCCTTGTCCCAATTTTGTGACGCCTTTTTCCAACCTTTGGTGAAGCAAATTCCGTCGTATTTACAAGACACCAAAGACGTCCTCCGTCTGATTAATGACATCGATGGAAGAGAAGACGTCGATCTACTCCTAACCCTAGACGTAGAGGCGTTGTATACCAACATTCCGCAACAAGCCACATTAGAAGCTGTGGACTCACTGATGCGACAGGAAGAATGGATCTCCCCTACCCCAATAGCCTTCATCATGGAGCTAGCCCACATAGCCCTGACTGAGAATTTCTTCAGATACGAATTACAACTGTATCATCAGGTCCGCGGAACCTCGATGGGTTCGACGTTTGCACCGAGCCTGGCCTGTATCTACATGGCCACTTTTGAAAAGAATCACATCTACCCTCCGGAACAAAACCCCTTTCGAGAGAATCTTACACTCTGGCGTCGATATATCGATGACATTTTGATTTTCTGGAAGGGTGATCGCCCTAGCTGTGAGGCCTTCTGTACATGGATCAACCAGCAGGACCCATTCTTAAAGTTCACGGGCACTATCTCTGAAACATCTATACCCTTCTTAGATCTGACCATTCAATTAGATCCCTCAGCGATCACTACTACTCTGTTTAAGAAGGAGACTGATAGAAACAGTCTACTCTTGTATAATAGTCATCATACGAGAGCCCTGAGGGAGAACTTGCCATTTGGGCAATTTCTCCGCCTTCGGAGAAACTGCAGTTCTGTCCAAGACTACAAACAAGAAGCGAGTATCCTGCAACATAAGCTCCAGGACAGGGGATACCCCACACGACTCCTAAAGACATCACTCAAAAGAGCACTAAATAACAACAGAGAGTCATTGCTTGAAGTCCACACCAAAGAAAAAGATGACACGATCACATGTGTGACATCCTACACCAAGCATTCCACGTTCATAAAAAAGACTGTGAGCTCACACTGGGGGATTCTCAACACAGCGGGCATGGAACTGCCTCGCCCCCGCTTTGCATTTAAGAGAACAGCGAATCTTAAAGACACTTTGATTCACACTCACCCTAAAAAATCGAGTACCCGCCCTGTTAATACCTTATGGGACCTTCCACCGGTTACGGGACACCACCGTTGTGGATCCTGTGTAGTTTGCCCCCAAACTATCCAGGGTAAAACTATAGAACTGCCGAGGGACTTCACCTGGAACATCAATAAACACACTAATTGCAATAGCTCAAGGTGTATTTATGTACTTATATGCCCCTGCAGGATGATCTATATTGGGATGACGATGCGTCCTGTGAAACAACGCATCATGGAGCATAATAGCAACATCCGCTGTAAAAAGACCCACACAAGACTATATGACCACTGCAGAGAACAGAATCATCTGGCAGAGAATATGCAATGGACTATCCTGGAATGCCATCCCTCAATAAGTCAACAAGCCCTCTTTAAAATGGAACAAAGATGGGTACATTGTTTGCAAACTGATGAACTTGGCCTGAATGATGCTGTGCCCTGGACTATGCTGGCCAGATAACATAAACTCGGACTTCACTATCTTTGTCCGAGCAGACATTAACTCTAACATTGAATCACCCTTGCCTAAAAACCCGTTCCAAGATGGCGCCTGCCTTTATCAACCCATCCACGCGTGGTAATCCTCCCTTTCTACACCCTACCGCGTCGCGCTGCCTAGCCACACTCACTGGACACGCCCATCACGGCGCCCGCGCAACTCGCTATCTTAAGCGGCTGGGTCGCACAATGGATCGACCGGATGTCCTGCGAGTTTACCGATGTGGGCTGGGTAGGTGACTACATGCCCTATGCCAGAAGCGAGTAAGGTAAGGTGCGATGTACCGAGGCATGACTCACCAACGGCATCGGTTCACGATCGCCATGGTATAACACCGATTGGTACCGCAAATAATGGTAAGCTTTACCGCTAACTAGCCCCATGACAAGTGGTGAAATTGCTTCCTTTTAGGTGACTTTCACACAGCTCTGGCCCCACCAGGACAGTCTGTGGGATTACCGACCAGGGACTGCGGGTAAGATCTTCTTGTTCATTACCTACCCGGGTTGATTCAACACGAAAAACTCCAATTTAGGAGTATCACCATATTGGTGCTAGCTATGATATGCCTAGTTTTTAAGCAGTTAGTGTGTTTTAATGGTTCTTTCTTCTATTTCAATTTTTGGTGTGAATGCACACACCTACCGCTGCCTGCATGACACACATGTGTTAGTTAGCATGGTGTGGCACGCCATTTATGTGAATAAAAATAATGCATGTCAATTGCTGATCACATATGGCGGGTGCAGGACGCAGTTCCACCTCGTTCTTCCTTCACTCAATTTTTAACCCTCTCTGACACGAGTGTTATCAGTTTAATGGGGTTGTGATCCCCTTCACCACAACTCTATCAGCATGTTATTATCACATGTAATAGCATCCTCAGAAACAGACATACTATTGACTGTACCCTTCTTTTGTCTCCTTTCCTAGTCCCAGGGAGGGCCTCAATGAAGGGTTGATCCCGCGACACAATACAGGTCGTATACTCGATTCCTCCAATCACTGGGGGAATCTGTAGCAATTTGATGAGCACTTTGGTCCTGAAGAATTGCCTTAGAGGCATGAAACATGTCGACCACACCTTGATTGAGGGTTGAATGAGGCTTGATCACCCCAATTGTCACGCCTCAATACCCCTCATTTTTCACTTATTTTTAATAAGGCAGTGAGCCATGTTATTAAAGTTTTTCCTAATGGACTCTACTGACCTTTTTTAAACCCCACTCACGCTCACCATTGCACTTTCTTCCTAGGCCCCTCACACACATGCACCCATTGGCAAAGGAATAAAAGAACTCCGCTAAAGTGTAGCACCTAGTGCTGCCCGACGGGCATTGCATCGCCAGCCTGCCGCAGGAGCAGGAAGCCAATGATGACACTGGACGATCATCGGGTGGGATGGCAACAGTCGTCCAACCTTTGACTTGTGTGAGGCATCCTTAATTCCGCAAAGGGATTATCACATTCCCTGCCATATACACTCCTTAAGAGAGAGGTTCTATTTAGTTACTTTAGTTTACCCATTGTGGGGAACTCTGTACAATTGTTGTTGTTTTCATAGTTTAATTCAAGCATGAGATTTATGAAAAGGTTCACATTTTGAATTACTAGCCTTTGTTGTACTGCAATTTATATAAATTGTTTTTATTCTCTATGTCCTCATGGGTGATATTGACATAGCTCAGCATAGTTGGGCAGCGCTCTGGCATCATCTGACGCAGTTTGGAGTACCAGACGATGGTATGTCTGTTATCTTTGTTGTGAGGGCTGATTCGGCGTTCCCCTTTGAGCTTTTCTTCTCTTGGGTCACGTTTCCTGCAATAAATGCGGATGAGGATACGTTTCATACATACACTCACACTGCGATTCCTGTGAACGATACTCAATATAGGACACAAGAGATTCCAATTTCGGCATGGCAGCATCGTGTTTGGTTGTATGGCACCCTCCCCCACACCGTAATTCCGGTGCGGTTAGGTCCCTTGTCAATTCCTGGGGCCACTTGGCCAGTCTTAGCCGGGTTCACACCATATCCACGTTATCTCAATGCCCCAATTGACGACTTGTGTCAACTTTATACCTTTTTTGTTGGGGTACATAGTGCTTTAGTTCAATATGTTTCTTGCAGCGGAACAAGTTGGACCGGCCGGGATGTAGATTAGTCCAGTCATGGTTAATTCGGTTAATTCGGTAATGGGCAAGCACCCTCAAACTAAGTACGATATCTCTTATTGGCTTGCTGAGAAATTTGACCAACTGGAAGCAGTGTTTCCTAATACCACTCCTTTGGAAAAACACAGGATTCTCATAATTAGTTTGCAGAAAGACTTATTGCCAGAGGTAACAGATTGTGAGATTTGGGGTAAAGTATTTGCAGCAGAATATGGGAAGTGTTTCTGCACGCCGTCTATGAATGTCTTGCCCTCTGTGATCAAGCATGTTCCGGATGAGCACATTGCGGAGGTGGCTGTCGAGTTGAGAATGAGGCTCGTTGAAGTGTTTGACGTAGTTGCTGATCTCATCTTTTGTAATGTAAAGGGAGATGCGGTTAACTTTCAGGTGTGGAATGCTTTGCGCCTTGTCCAAGACGTCGACAAACCCCGAGCGTTACCATGAATTATTGCGGAGGCTTATAAGACCATTGGCCGCAATAGTTTGGATGTTAAGCCTTTTGCTAAAACGGCAACTCAACCGCAGACTCAGATAGCAAAGTCTACTAAAGACGACCATCCAAATTTTCCAAAACAGAATTGGAAGAATAAAAATCAGGGGAAGCAGCAATAGAAACAGGGGTCGCGTCCGGCGTCGCAGATACCAGCGTCTACTGAGCGCACTTATGATTTGTGCGACCACGCAAGAATTAGGTCTCCTGATAGATTTCAGGTTCCTGAGCAACGTTCTTCTCGTTCTTCACAGGAAACATCGCGCGCAAGCTGGTGGAGGAGAACACGGCAGGGGTCGGGGTGCCCCACAAGGACGTGAGCAGCCCCACCCATCTGATGGTAAAGGCAAGCTGGAAGACTTGCCACGTTAATGCCCTCATTTTCAGAAAAAGAAAGTTGCTGCGTTAACCGTAAGGTATGCCACGGATAGTGAGAACACAGCTTCGGATCCTGACATGGGCATTAACGCTGCTCGACAGCGCAGCGGAGGTTACAATAGTGCGCAAGCACTGCGTCCATATCTGAATGCGACAGCAACTGACACTTTTATCACAATGGAAACTGCTGACAGTAGGGTGGCTCCCCCTGACAGACTATATGATATAGTTCTTTTAATAGAAGGGGATATCCAACGTGTAATAAAAGGGATTTTTTGGGAACATCTGACCTCTACATATGACATTCTGTTAGCTGAGTCAGACTGGCCCCGCTTTTCATTTTGGCCGCTCCAAGAGGGGAGGAGGTCACCCTCCCCAGCTTTCCGCACACCGTACCCCAGGAGCAGTCCGCAGAACTTTGCAGAAGAGTGTGCTCTGGTGCTTGCACCTGCGTTGTACCATACTCAAGTCGGGTGGGCTAAACTTTCACCCAGACACGAGATTCCATTGCGGTGTATGCCACAGCCACCACCCCGCTATCCCATGCGGCGAGTGGCTAAAGCCTCCATTGCGGAAATCCTTGAACAATTAGAATATCAAGGTGTGATTGAGCCATGTGTGTCACCCATGAATAAACCTCATTTCACTGTTACCAAACCTGATGGGTCGTACTGCCTTGTTTTGGATTATCTTTGTGAAACAAAGGAGTTAGGTCCATGTAGGGTATGGGGTAGACTGGATAGTAATAAACTAGAAAACGCAAGAATATGTCTACACCCAATTAATTTCCAAAAACGTATTTCAGATCATAGGAGAAACACAAACGTATTGAGTTTGACCCGGTATTTTTATTTATACCTGTCTATTTCTTCTTCTTTTGAAAGTTTCGCAAAAAAGGAGAAAACTGTACATTCAATACATTTAAATTCCAACATCTAACTATTTACAAACAAAATATTTACAATTCATTTACACAATTATCATACATTCCACAAAAAATTCACTATACAAACACAAACAATTGAAATTTTCAATAAAGTTAATCTGAATTCATAAATCAAATAAATAATGTCAAATAATGTAATGTTTATTGTTTAGTTAATTAAAGCCATAACAATTTTAAAACAAGAACCAAAAAACGGATAAAAAACAGTATTGTACAAAGGTTAATAAGACAAGAATTCAAATATACAGTCACTTCATCTCTACATAGGATCTCTGAAATGACCATTGTTAGTAGAATACGAAAAAAGTCTGTTCCGTGAGTTAGCCCTCACTTGGGCATGCTTCCGACCCCTTTTAGCACAGCTTTGTAAACACTTTGAGAAATGTAATCAGTCTGCCATTCAATGTGGGATCAGAGGGGTTTAGGCACGCTGTTATTGCAGCTCTGCAAGATCTAATGCCCCTCTGATTGAAGCATGTTTTTAAAAGGAGCGCTCGCTCCTCCTGTAGTTTCCTGCATGTGCAGATTACGTGGATAAGATCTTCTTTGTAGAAGTTGCACAGCCGGCATGTTTTGGGGCCTGTATGCAACCACGCGGGCTGGTCAGCCAAGGATGGTAAGATTCCAAAACGTAGTGTCATAAGTTGCATTTTTACATTAATTGAAAATGTTTTGCTCAGGTATGCCACCGGTGCAAGGGACTTATAGTGGTTTAACACCATCCAGGCATGCGACCTTGATCTAAAAATGTTTTTATCCAAAAGAGACAAATGGCTTTTTGACGCCTTATTTACAGCTTGCTTGAAAGATTGGTACGGCAAATTTGTGTTCAATAATTCCATTGTGCATGTAGTGGAGAGGGATTTGGTGAGGTATTGATTAAAAAGAGAAGTTTTATCCTCATTTAATTCACACCAAAGAGCTTCGTTGATTTCTGATGTGGCTGCATTTAGTTTCAGGCGATACCAGGTTTTCACAGTTGCATACATTCTTCCTATTTCTTCATTTATTAGACCAAATTCAAGGCGGACCTGCGCTGGAGAGGCCGACCTTTGTATGTGGAATACTTTTTTGTAGATGGAAGCTATTAGTTTGTTTATGAGCTCTCCGTCCTCGCCATGGAAGGCAGCGCTGGCATATGATAGAGTTGGCAGGATTTTTGCCTTCATTAAAGCAAGCAAGGGTTTATAGGAGGGACCCTTCAGCTTTTTAGCCAGTAAACTGAAGGCAAAAGTTAAGGCACTTGTTCTCTGAGACATATACTTTTTTTGCTCGGTGACATTTTTAGAGTTGTCAATGTAGAGGCCTAGTTATTCTTATTTTTTTACCTCCTCTAGCTGGGTTCCATTAAGCCAAATTGTCTGTTTTCTTTGCTTTTTGCTACCAATCACCATAGTTTTAGTTTTGATGTGTTTATTTCAAGTTTATTTTCTGAAATATAAGATGACATTTCGTTAAGGCATCTTTGTAGACCGATCTTTGTTTGGCTCATTAACACCACGTCGTCCGCATACGAAAGATGCGAAAGCCTCAATTCACCAAGCTTTGGTGGATGGGAGTTAATACTGTCCAGCCTTTGAGAGAGGTCTGATAGAAACAGATTGAAAAGGTGTGGGGCCAGGACGCACCATTGTTTTAAGCCTCTGGTGGTCAGCAGCTTCCTCGATAGCCTGGACCCATCACCTATCTTGATCCATAGCCAGGTATTTGAATAAAATAGCAATATGCCTTTTAATACCCTGTCAGGTATGTCCCAGGCTCGCAGCTTTTTCCACAGTAGGTGACGATCGACACTATCAAAGGCTGCTTTTAGGTCTACAAAGCAGAGGTAGAGATGTAATTTCCTCTGCTTGTACTTGTTCGCAATTAGTGGTAGACCTAAGATGTTCGTCGTCATCCCTAAGCCTTGCCTGAAACGCGTTTGGTTAGCCGGGATAAGGTTAAGGTTGTCAGACCATGCCTTGAGATCTTCTAGCACCCGGGTGGCATAGTATTTCGCCTCTATGTCCAGCAGGGCTATCAACCTATAATGAGCTGGATTTGCTCTGTCGCCTCCTTTAAATATTGGAGTCAAGATCGAACCTTTCCAATTTTCTGGTATTGTATTTATATTCTCTATTTCTTGGTATAGATTAGAGAGGTAATTACCCCAAAACGAGATGTCGTGTTTAAAAATTGCTTGCGGGATGCCGCTGGGGCCTGGTGCACCGTCGTTTCTGCCTTTCTTGATTATGCGTGTGACTCCTTCACTTGAGGGGGACATGTAGTTTGTAGGTGGTGTCAGAGAGGCGTTTCCCTCTATTGGGTTTATTTCGACATTTATCTGGTCTTTTTTTTGTGGAGTAAACGCGTCTTTTGGGCTGGTAATTTCTATGGCCCCTTTGAGTTTGCCATTTCCCTCTACTGAATCGTAGGAGTTTCTTTTACTTCTTTCTTGATAGAATGTTTCTGAAAACCTCATGGTTGAAAATTCCGCCCAACTCCGATTCTAGTATATTTGAGGATAAAGCTTTTGCTGGCCGGTTCAAATTGTTTATAATTATCCAAAACTGTTTTGAGTTGGTTTTCTTTGAGCTACAGAGGAGTTCTGCCCAGAATTTATCATTGCTCTTTCTTTTATCGTCCCAGAGATCTTTTTTATAGCTTTTCCTGAGCTGCCTTGCCCTATCTCATGCAGCTGTATCAGGGGTTGTTCTTTTTAACATCCTTTTTTAAAAAAAAATCTTTATTTATAAAGTTTTCTCGATGAACATCACAAAGAAGAAACAACCAGTTAGGTTACACAGGTACACATTGCAATCATTTGATAATCATATAGGCACTTTACACGGGCAGGCGATCAGATCGGGCCGGAAGTACTCATACATCACAACTTACTCATTACATTGGAGCAGATACTGCACAGTAAGAAACAGTAATGCCCCGGTTACTTACCGGTAATCTTCATTACTCCGAGTATAGTCTTCCTCGCCACATGACTTACATAGTGAGCTTCAGCTCCACACCAGAACCCTCCAAAGCAAAAGTTAGCCTCCCATGCCTCCCATCCCCTCCCAAGATGGCCGACCCATTACCACCTGACCTCTATAAGAGGTGGGCCGGCCCAACCATCAGCCTGAAACCACCAAGCACAAACATGAAGCCGATAGCCAGACAGGGAGGGAGGGATGGGAACTCATGTGGCGAGGAAGACTATACTCGGAGTAATGAAGATTACCGGTAAGTAACCGGGGCATTACCTCCTCGCCACATGACTTACATAGTGAGCACATACCAAAGCCAAGCGGCTTCATGGAACACACAAGGAACAACAGACCAGAAGGGGATGACCACGAAAGAGGGCAAACCCAACAGACCAGCACGAGCGGAAGGACCACCCAGGAGAGAGGCAACCACGAGTAGGAGAACCAACCCGGGACCGAAGACACCGGGAAGGCCGAAAAACAAACCGGACCCCAGAGACACCAAGAGTCGGCAGGAAAACTGCCCCAACCGAAGGAAGGCAGAGAAAGGCACGGGATCAGACCGTACGGAACCATAAAGGCAACAGCAACCAGGGCCAGAACAGAAACGAGCAGGCCCGAACAACACACCAGGGCAGCCCAACAGGCCTCACAAAGCGAGAGGGGAGCAAAAGGCCCAAGAGAGGAACCGAATAAACAGAGGACATCCCCACCACAGCGACCCAATAACAAAAAACACCAGTGGAAAGAGACAACCAGGCCGCCCGAAACAGCAACACCGCAAGGGCGACCAGAAAAACAGGGAAGCGGCATCAGAGCCATCCAACAGACAGGCAAGAGCCGGAAGAATGGAAAAGGGAGCCGAAAAAGGACAGAAGGGGGACCAACCCCCGTCAAACAAAGGACCCCCAGAAGGGACCGCGACTCCAAGGAGAGAACCCAGGGAGGCACCCAGGAAAGGAGCCGGAGGAGAACCAACCATGGAAAGGCGAATAAACTGAAACCCCACAGGCCCGCCCACTGCCAGAAGGGAGAAGAAGAGGCAGAAAGAAGCCAAACGGCCAGGAACGGGAACACCCCGCACAGGGACCAAGCAACCGGCCCAGCAAGAAACACAAGAAGGGAGCGAGCCGCCTAAGAGAGCACCCAGGTGGGCAAACAGACAGCCAGCCCACAACCAGGCCCAGCCCAGCGAGACAAAGAAGAACCGACAGGCACAGGAGCGTGGCAGCAACACACCAAAGGCGTGAAGGACAGAAGGGCAGGGTGAAGACGAGCCCGAGCCATGACAAAACACCCAGGAAGCCACCAGAGCCAACAGGACCCCAAAACCAGGGGAAAGAAACGAGGACACACCCACACCGGAAGCGCAGGGCCCCGCCAGGTAATCCCATAGCACCGCCGGAAACAAAAACAGCCAGCAGGCAAAGGGACCCCAGGAAGCGCAAAGCCGGGAGCCCAAACGAGAAGGCCGAAGAGCCAAAAAAAAACGGAGACCCAAAGGAAGCAGACAAGGCCAGACAGACCCAGGAGACTCCCGAACCAGGCACAAAGAGAGGCCCGACCCACAAACCACCGGAGGAGAGGCGATGAGAACATGAGCACCCAGGGCCAGAAAAGCCACAGCTAAAAATGACCCAGGCAAGGACAGTACCAATGTGCCAAAGAAACAAAAGGGGCGAACCCCGCACACACGCCGGAGCACGAGGCAGGGGAAAAACTCACCACAGGGACCAACAAGCCCCAGTAAGGCAGGGGAAAACCCCAGAGAAGTCAAGGAACAGCAAAAAAGAAGCCAGACGGGAAAAACGACCACAGGGAAACCACCGACCCAGCACAGACCGGGAACCCAAGCATGGCCGGAAGAAGGCACCACCAACACACGGGCAGGTGGAACCCAGCACACCCAGGAGACAGAGCGGGAAGAGTTGGGGGAAAAAGAACCAAGGAAAAGGCCAGAGGCCCCGAGACCAACAGGAAGGGGAGGATCATCGTAAGGACAGACAGGGGCAAGAAAACACCACTAGACCACAAGACCCAAACCACGACCAGAGGAAGGCCCCACCAAGGCAGACAACCCCAACCGGAAAACCCACGAACAGGACCCGGAGAGAAAGCATTAGCGAAACCGCCAAAGCGAGCCCGCAACAAAGAGGCAGGCGCCAAAACCCCGGACCGACCAGGCAGGCACCACACAAAGGAAGCAGAGACACCAAAGGGCCAAAGCACCAAGGGCACTGAAATCCCAGAAGAGAAGGATCGCAACAAACACCGACCCCCAGGGGGCAAGGAGAAGCAAGGAGACAGCAGGAAGTCGACAGGAAAAGGGCGCAAGAGTCGCCCGCCGAGACAGGGGGGAGCGGCAAAGCAGCGGACCCCGATAAGACAAGAAGAGCCCTCCAGGAGCAGAAACAGACAGCAAGAAAACACTGACGCAGCCCAGAGACAGACGGACAGACCCCAACAGCAGGAAGCCCATAACAGACAAGCCGCAGCCCACAGCCCCCGGAAAAAAACGGGAGGACGGACAACAAGGAACCAACCGGGACCGACCCCACACAAAAACAGCGGGGACAGGAGTCCACAGGACAAAAGGACCACAGGCCCAAAGCCCGGAAGGCAACACCGCAAGCACGAAGCAAAAGGCCCCACAACCCAACGCCACAGGCACCGAAAAACAAGCAATCCATAAATGCACCACACAAGGACACACCTAGAACAACGGCAGGGACCGAACCCCGGCCTGAGAATGGCGGGCACCACTCAAGGTACAAGACACACCACCGAGCCAAAGCACCATGGACCCAAGCCAAACCAAGGAACCCTGCGAAAAAGGCAGAGAGAGCAACCCAACGGGAGACTCCAAACACGGAACGCCACACGAAAGAGAGCGACAACCCAGTGCAGGGACCATGCAAATCCTCACTGTAAATATCCAATACCAGGAAATGTGCCGCTGAAGCGAGCACAGAGGAAACATGGAACGCACAACGAATACGCGTGTCAACCACTGGCAAACCGGCAACCCCAGAGCGCCCAGGGGGCAGCCGAAGCGAACACGCCCCAAGAGCACCCACCGAGTATGCGAACCACACACGAGGAAGAGAGCGCAAGGGGAGCCCGGCAAAGGAGCAGGCGAAAACACCGTCCGAAAACCAAATGTCGGGGGACATGGGCACAGCAAAAGCGGGACCCGAACCCAGGCCAGTGCAACCAAATCCAAAGGGACACAACAGCGACCCCAGAAGGAAGAAAGGCAGAGAGAACCCGCCAGGAGCAGAGCCTGTGACCACAAGGCCGAAACATAGGCCCCCACAGAGGAAGCAGTAAACCACTGAGCCACCAGCACACAGCCCCAACGGAATGTGAGAAGCACCCCCCAAAGGAGCCCAAGCAGGCAGAAAAAGAAGAGAGAACAAACACCGGAAAAGCCCAATGCTGCGCCACGAACAGCGTGACAGCAGGAGCGGCAAACAACCAATCATGAGGAAGAGCAGCCATCACAACCGCCAGGACACAGCGCCAAACCAGGGAACCAAGCAACCAAAGGAGGAAGCAGAGGACCCACCAAGACAGAGCACCCACAAAGCGGAGCACAAGCAGGAGGCGAATACCCAGTACACGTGATACCAGAGTAAAAAAACACACAAGGCCAAACACAACGTGACACGAAGCAGGCCACAGGAAGAAGCGAGGCGCCCACCCAACAAGGACCCCAGGAGCAGTGCCACAAGCAGCCAACGGAGCCCATAAAAAGCGACAGCAGAGTGCAAACCCGCAGGAGGCCCAGCAGGGCCCAGAGAACGAAGTGGTGAGCCCAAAATACCCCAGACTGCAAGGACAGCCGTTGAACAGAGAAGGCCAAAAAAGAGGGAAGTCACGGCCCACACCGATCCCCGAGGCATACAGCAGAGACAGTGCTCAACGAAGCGAGAGGGAGAACACACAGCCATGGAGGTGGCCACGCCCCCTCGGGGGCAGAGCAAGAAAAGGCGAGGACAAGCGGCACCCCGCCCCCTAGAAGCCCGGACCGCCCAGCGCGGGAAAATCACGGGAAGAAGAGCCGCACCGGAAAGGCAAACGGCAAGTACAGGGAACAGCCCCGCAGCCGCCCGCCAGCCCCAACGGACCGAGAGCGCAGGGAGCACCGATAGGAAGCGCACACAGAAACGGTGAGGGCACCAGGGGCCCGCAAATGCAATGGGGGCACAGCCGCGGCACGCAGGGTAAACCGCCGGCCTTACCATCAAAGCCTCCGACCCTATTAAAACCATGTATGACGGATCGAACGGATCCGAAGCCATAAACAACTGAGAGCGGGAACCCGCCCATTAAACAGACTTGTGGGGTGCCCGTAGCAATAGCCTACAGCACCTGGAATTCCCAGCGCGGATTCGAAAAATACAATGCCCCATAATCAAGAAGCCAGAGCGCGGCAGGCCACGCGCACAGGGTACAGACAGTCAGCAAGCCCACATGCGTCTACCCGTGGCGAGGACAAGAGAAGCATCACAGCACACATGTCTTGTGTACATGAAGCAGTACCGGGGGGGGGGTCAAAAAAGCAAGGGTTGAAACACACGGCGGGACACCACGCGCAGCAGAGGGGCAGACAGCACTCGGAAAAACAAAGAGCATGCAACAGACATACCCCAACCCAAACCAAGCCACCTGAACAGGGACAAGAACCCCAGAGCCCCCAGTACAAAAACCTGATGCTCAACAGAGCTAATCAGGCACATGAGCCACAGCACCGCGGAGTATAGGACAAAGCCATAACAGAGACAGTGCAAGGCGCGGGGGCAAATGGGAGTAGAACAACAGAGTCCCAGACCACACCGCCCTCCCCCCTATTGACCCTTGGCTCGCTAAGGCAGAGCTTAACCAGCCCCAAAAGAGACCGGGGGAAGGAAGGGGAGAGGTCCAAAAAGCCCCAGAGTCCGCTAGGGCAGGACCACAAACCAAGGACCCATGTTCCTGCAACAGCAGGAACCACTTACCTGAAGACGCATCTGGAGAGTAATGACGCGCAGAACAAAAAAAACAGGCTGATGGTTGGGCCGTCCCGACTCTTATAGAGGTCAGGTGGTAATGGGTCGGCCATCTTGGGAGGGGATGGGAGGCATGGGAGGCTAACTTTTGCTTTGGAGGGTTCTGGTGTGGAGCTGAAGCTCACTATGTAAGTCATGTGGCGAGGAAGACTAACGAGGAGGTAATTGACATTCATATAGTCATGTATCGCAGGCAGTTGAATCAAGCAGACAGGAATCTTTTATACATCACTCCTTATCCAATACAATAGAACAGTGTATGTACAATACCTGCACAGGAAGACTGTAGTGCGTATAGAACCCTGATCTACACCCAAGGCGACGTACAATCTATAATGGGTTCATCCCCGCCCCTTAACCAGTTCTCTATAGTGTCCCGCACTGGTGTCCACTGGTGTATCTCCTGAAGTGTCAATAAAGTGGGTCACATTGAGATGAAAGCTATTGTCCTTGCACTCAGCTGTCGTCATCTGAGTCTGTGGATGTTGCTGCAGTTTGCAACAGATAGGCCTGCAGTGGACCCCAAATATCGTTTGGCCTGCTCCGTACAGGCACCAAATCAGCATAAATATTATTCTGATCCTGACAATAAACCAAGTCATCAATCCACTCCTTAAACTTAGGAGCTCTCCCTCTACCCCAACAACATGCAACTCGTCTCTTAGCCAGTAACAGTGCAACATTTGTGAATCTCCGAATAGACTTAGGCACATTCCGTGTGTATCCTAACAGCATAATTAACGGGTCTCTGTCAATCACCCCTGACGTCATGACCTGTAATGCATCCTGTACCTGTGACCAGTACTCGTAAATTCCTGGACACTCCCATGCTAAGTGGAAGAATCCCGCCCCTTGCTACATTGCAGCGATCACATCTATCGTTATCTGCCAAGTGAAAGCGTAGCTTCCTAACAGGTGTATAATAGAAGCGTTGTAAAAATTTTAAATGAATGATCTTTAACCTACTGCTAGACGAAATATTAGCTGTGATAGCACAACAATAGTTCCATTGGTCGTCAGTAATGTCCCGGTCTAAATCCATACTCCAGTGTTGTCGTGCCGAACTTTCAGGCCCCTTGCGCTGTAACCTAATGTTATTATACAGTCTAGGAACAAGAAGGCGGCCGTCTGACAGCATGGCATGCAGTGATAAAACTACGTCCGGTTCATCCGGAAAACAGGGCAATACTTCCCGCAAGCCCTGTCTAAGTCGGATGTAATCGAATAACCCTAGAGGAGTAGGTGTAACACCCTGAAACAGCTGTTCCCTGGTGCGGAACCGTCCATTTAAGAACAGGTCCCCAAACACGGCAATTTTCGTGCGTTTACACATCAACTGAAAACCCTTCTCCTGCAAGAGCGATATGCGAGGGTGATATGTAAGAGGAAGTACCGGGGAATATAATTGCGGAGCACCAATGACCCCTGCTATCCTACTCCACGCGTCTATGGTGCAAGTCACCATGGTAAACGGTGTGTCTATGTCCTTAACCGTACCCAGTATTAGGCCATTAAGAGGAAGAGGGCACGCGATCCAATCCTCTGCAGCGATTTGTGGCATGAAAGGTGTGGGTGTTAGCCAATAGTAGGCATATTGTGCTTGGGCAGCAACATAATAGATTTTGAAGTCTGGCACATCAAAACCTCCTTTCTCATAAGGCTGG
The DNA here is from genome assembly GCF_964263255.1 of Lissotriton vulgaris. Taxonomy (NCBI): domain Eukaryota; kingdom Metazoa; phylum Chordata; class Amphibia; order Caudata; family Salamandridae; genus Lissotriton; species Lissotriton vulgaris. The sequence continues at coordinate 122,940,182 of NC_141685.1, read as the reverse complement.
TCAGGATGGCCCAACGCAACTGCGGTTGTTTACCCCCCCAAAAGAGACAAATGAGTTCCGATCTTAACTGTTTAAAGAAAAAAACGCCAGGGAAGTAAGGCACATTTTGGAATAGGTATAAGAATTGCGGCAGTACCACCATCTTTATAAGCGATGCCCTTCCCGCCATCGACAACGGCAGTGCCTTCCAGCGTGTGACATTGTCAGCTAATTTCGTGATGGCCACCCAATAATTTAACCTGAGCGTCTCGTCCTTGTTCAGGGATATCACTCTTCCCAGGTATCGAAGATCTGTGTCACACCATTCAAGCGGGTAATCCAGCTGGAATTTCGTAACGGCACTCGTGAGCGGGAAAACCTGTGACTACTTCCAATTTATGTGCACCCCCGATAGCCTACCAAAAACTAGGAACTCTTGTAAAATAGGATTAAGAGTGGATTGAGGGTGTTTCACATAAAGCGTGATATCATCTGCTTATAACGACACCCCAATTTGACGTTGAAAGCAGTTAAAGGCGCTATCTTTGTGCAACTGACGGATTCAACATGCCAGCGGCTCAATCGCCATAGCAAAGAGTAAAGGGGAGAGAGGTCACCCCTGTCTGGTGCCTCTCGTTATCGGCATCGGGGCCGACAGCAATCCGTTAACAACCACTCTAGCAGTCGGTTTGGTATATAACAGCTCTATCCAGTTAACAAACAATTTAGGGAATCCCATCCTATGTAATATAGTAAAGAGGTACGTCCACTCGACCGAATCGAACGCTTTCGTCGCATCTAAAAAGATAGCAGCAACTGGGAGTTCCGGGGCAATCGTCTTTATCAAAGAGAACAATGTTCTAAGATTATGTGTAGTGGCGCGGCCCGGCACGAAACCAGCTTGATCCGGTAACACTATCTTAGACATAATCAGCGAGAGGCGTGTTGCAAGTACCTTAGCAAGGATCTTCGCATCGCAATTGATGAGAGACAGTGGTCTATATGAGTCCGGGTCCGTCGGATCCTTACCCGGTTTCAACAAGGAGGTAATAACCACCTCTCTCATTGATCCCGGCAATTCCCCAACTTCCAATGACTCCTCATAGACTTCCTTAAGGACCGGTGCCATAATATCTATGTAACATTTATAAAACTCCGCAGGGAGTCCATCCAGTCCCGCCGCTTTACCATTAGCAAGTGTCATAATCGCGTCGCGTATCTCATCAATCTCCAATGGTGCACTAAGGAATAGTCTATGCACATCACTGAGCCAGCACATTGCAATATCATCAAGAAAGCTCCCCATTTCAACCTCGGCAGTGTGTTGTGAAGTATATAGCTGCCCATAATGCAACAGAAATTCCTCCTGAATCCTCTTCGTATCCTGACAGCGTGTGCCTTCCGTTGTGACAATTTCTAATATAGTGGCACTAAAGCGTGGCTTTCTCGTTATTGCAGCCAGCACTTTGCCTGGTCGTTCCCCCTTGCAATAACTCTGCGCAGTCCAATACTTTCCCCTGAATTTGACTTCTCTCGCTGCTTCCTCCTCATACTAGGAAAGTTTATCTCTAAATGTTTTGTGCAGCACTGTGTCCCTACTTCTTGCTATCTCAAATTCTAACTCCTTCAACTCGCGCTCTAACTTACCCAACGTCCTTTGGATGTCTCTCAATACCCCTCCACCCTTGGATATGCAAATCCCCCTGACCCTAACCTTGAATGCCTCCCACACCATCTCTACACTATTTACTGAATCCCTGTTCCTGGGGAAGAACTCTTCAATTTCTTCACCTAACTCTGTTTTAAAAACTGTGTCTAGCAGCATAGATGGGAGCAATCTCCATGGAGGTCTTATTCTATCATGTCCTGGAAACGTCAGGGACAGCAATACTGGGCAGTGATCTGAATATGTTCTGGGCAAATGTGTTACCGTACCTATACCCGCACAGAGCCCCCGCGTCACAAAGCAATAGTCCAGCCTAGCCCATGTATTAGTGTGTGATGTAAAATGCGTGCCCTCTCTATGTGCATGATGTGAATATCTCCAACTATCCACTAGCCCTGCTTCCTCTATGATGCCCATCAGCACATCCCTCGCTTGCCTGTTATATTGACCGCAACCATCCGACCTATCCATGCCGGGAACTAATGCAACATTAAAGTCACCCCCCCATATAACATGTGTAGCTCCCGCTCCCAACACATGTCCCCAAATTGTAGTGAAAAATTCCGGAGTGTCAACATTAGGAGCGTAGCAGTTTACTATAGCGACAGTATCTATGCCCAATCTTCCCCACAATATCACATTGCGTCCATCAGGATCAAGGATCTCACCCAACATCTGAAAGGCAATCGATTTTTTGATCAACACAGCAGTACCCCTAGAGTACGAGGAATATGATGAAAATTTCCTGACCGAGGCCCATTTACCAGCAAATTTAGGATCCGATCTGGGGCGGAAATGCGTCTCCTGTAACAAGGCTATATGTACATTATGCCTGTCCAGATAAGCAAGTATATTTCTACCTTTTCTAGAATCGTTGATGCCCCGCACGTTCCAGGACATTATCAACAGTTGGCTCCCTGCTGCATCAGCCATCATCACTGGTAACAGCAGTAGTAATATTTACCCCGCCCGTCCCGACCACCGCCCATACGTGCCAGAACATACCTTCCAATGGATCTGTAATTTCGTGTGTAACCTTTGTCCGGTGCAACCAAACTCCCCTGCCTCCCCCCTTCCCCCATGACTCCCCCAAACCAAGTCAATCATCCCCCAGTTCACCCCCCACCCCCATCTACTTGCCCACTCAGTCCTCGAGTGTGCGATCGGCATCTGAATAATCTCTCCTTCAGCCGACCATTTCCAAACATGCCTTCCCCACACAATCCAGTGATTCCAACTCGTGTCAGTCTGCAACATCTCCCCCCAACAAGGACCTATGTCAAATACAATCCTATCTACTCCCTCCCCAAACCCACCTGAATAATCTATGAACCATAATTTCACCTTTGGACCCACCCCACCCACCACCCACTGAAGTATCCCCAATTCTCCAGCATCCCCTACCCTCCCCCCACCCATCACCGCTAGCAAACACCCCAACAGCTGCAGTGTAACGAACATTGTCAATGGGGTACACCCTAGTAGGGTCATCTAAGGTACACACTTTGCCACCCCCTTTTCCTCGTCCCTCAACTGAACCGCCCTGAGTGGGGCATGTCGAGGGAAGGGGGTGTTGCCTGGCATACGTTACCACCTGTAGTCCCAATGCCGTCCTCATCGCTCTCGGCTATCCATATTATCAGTACATCAACATATTCTCCAGCGCGTTGTCATGATAACATCATGCACTACGATCAGAAACTCAGATCACATCAATTAAGAAGAACTCCCGGCAAACTCCGCACACAGCTCAGTCCTCTTCATTCTCCACATCTCCCTTTGCAGGGCGTTTTCCACGATCACGTTTCAATGTTTTTAGGAAATCCTCAACCTGTTGCGGGTTCAAGAAGAAGTACTGTTTCGCCTGATGCGTGATCCTGAGCTTAGCCGGGTATAGTAAAGCATAGTCTATTTGTAGATCCCTCAGTTTTCTCTTCACTTCCAAAAACTTTCTTCTTTGTTCTTGCACGATGGGCGTGAAGTCTGGTTATAGTGAAAAATTAACCCCATCACACGTCAATTGTTTAGCGTTTCTTGCAGCCCGTAGTGCAGTGTCCCGGTCACGATAATTCAGTAGTCGAGCTATTATCGGTCGAGGCTGAGCTCCAGGTTTGGGCTGAGGACCAAGAGAACGGTGTGCCCGCTCAACGATAAACTGCTTGGAAAAGGCGTCCACCCCTATCGCTGTTTGTAGAATCCGTTCCACATAATCCTCCATACGCCCAGTGTTCGTAGATTCCGGCACACGAACCACGCGGACATTATTGCGGCAACTGCGCGCCTCCAACTCCTCTTTCTTTGCAGCTATCACTTTGAGGATGTTATCCATTCTTGACAGTTAGTAGCATGAGATGCCGTGGTATCATCATTGTCTGAAATCCTTCTCTCCACCTCTGTAATGCGTTCCTCGTGAACGTCCATCTTCTGCACAATAGCGTCCATCCTGGAGGATAAGCGATCAACCTTGTCCACCACCGTCGCGAACCCCTGTTTCATTTCCTGCAGTAGTAGATGCATGTCCGGTGCAGCCGCCTCGCAACTAGTCCCCGCTGCCGGCGGGCACTGAGCCCCATTCGAGTCAGACACCATCCTCACAGTTTTCTTCGATGGCGGGACAGAGTCAAAGGATATTTTCGGCTGTCGATTATCTTGTCGTCCCATGGTGGCACCCTTAGCCGACTTCACCGAGGTTAACGAGGTCGCTCGGATGCTCCAGCCTCGCGGCGATTCAGAGGCCTTGGACATATATTGTTATGCTCTCAGCGTCCAGTTCCCTCGTCCACCAGAAAATCCGCTGATCGTGTCCGTGGCCCTGAGCGACCGCCCACTCCCTTTGGTGCTTATGCACGGACAGCCTTTTTGCTCCAGACCAAGTACTGCTCTATCGCGGCGTGGCCATCCCCCGTTGTATGGTATACCAAAGTCAGTGGGGTCCCGGTGTAAAGGGATCAGCGCCGCCTCCTCGGTGTCACGTATTTTCCAGGCACTGCACACAAGAACTGCAGCGCCTCCTGGGGCGCCAAAAATCTTCTAGGAGCACTACATTTAAACCATTCTACGCTGTCGGGTCAGCACCACGCTATCGTCTATTGTCCGCCACACAATACACTACGTGCAATTCCAAAGTATCCGTAGTGCCAATGTACCAACATTAAACAATTGTGGAGGCCAGGCCACTAATTTCCAGAGCCTGTGGACCCCTTGAGCAAAGCCCGCAGACACACTCACTCTGGTGCTAAGATCTTCCACGTAGTCTTATCTCGGCTACGCGCATACCTTTCTCCAGTATTTGCTAGTGACCCCTGCAGTGCTCTTTATCCCAGCGCAAGTCATAGTTGCCGTGGGCGTCCACTCAAGTCCATAGGGGCGACCAAAATCCCAACGTGGCTCACATACACTGCCCCCACGTTCAGAGATGCAGTCCCACTGCCAGGCCTGCACCAAGGGGCCGCCGTGTGGTCACCTCCAAATCCAGGCCACGCAGCACAATACTCCTCAATCCCGCCCCGGTATGGCGTGCGCAGGATGCCTACCGTCTGCCTCTCTCCGTTCAAGACGACTCCAGAGCAGATCCCGACCACAGGTTACCGGCCGCCGCAGCTATGACGACGGTAACTGCCTCCCTCGGTGTGCGCAGTCTCGCAATCGGCAGTAGGGCTCCCGCGTCTGTGAGTCTCCCACTGGTCAACGCACTGCAGCCCACCTCGCCCGCTCCAGCGGGGGGCACAAACTACCGGTGGGTATGTGAGGCACGTCTACCGGTGCCGGTCTTGTCTCCGCATAGGGTGCGCCTCACCGCATATCTCACCGTCCGTACACCGGTCCGCCACCAGCCAGCACAGTTGCGCCTCCGAGGTCTTTTCTGTCACCGAAGAGCAGTCCGGCTCCTGCAGCCCCTTGTCGTCGCGTTTCTGACTATGAATAGTCGCGGGGAGCACTCCGACCGAGGCCCACATACCTCGTGGGAGCCCCGGAGTCTCGTAGTCGCGGTGCCCGGCCTCGCGGTCATGCAGGCTCCGCCGCCACAGTCGGCTCAGCACTCCCACTGAGATATCTCCTCACCCCAGTGTCCGATTCGCCTCAAACCTGCGACGAGTGGTAAGTCATGGGTCCTCTACAATCACACTGACTTTCAGGGGCATTGGAGGTGGTTAAGGCAGGATAAATATTCGAGATTGGCTCAGGCTGCGAAAGCCTCACAGAAGTGCGGCCATGCTGCTCGTGCGCCCTTCTAGCGCCCTTCTTCTTTTTAACATCCTTATTGATTTTTTAAGGTTACGTTTCAAAGTTCGCAGCGGTGCTGTTGATGTTTTTCCCTGGGCGTTTGTTTGGCTGAGATTGTTTATCTTTTTTTGTCCAGGCGACATTAATGTTGTGAGACCTGCTGTGAAGTTTTCCCACGCTTGTATTTTATTCTGAGCCCCGGCTTTACTTGTAGATAACTTTTCTTTTATTTTTGACTGAAGGTTTTCAATTGAATAGTGTGACCATTTTAGATGTTTTAAGTCAACTGTTTGTATGTTGCCTACTACTGTTGCATTTAACAGATGTTTACTGGTTTGTAGCCTAAAATGGATCAGCTGATATGAGTGGTCGCTCTTGGTTGTATGGTACCAGTGATACTGAGATTGCTGTATAGTCCAGTATTGATCTTGTTTTTCCCCCATGGAATGTAAACTTGGTGGGGAAATCGTCAGGAGTCCGACCATTCATCACTCTTAGCCCGAGAAACTCTAGGGCATTTACGAACCCTTGGCCTGCGTGGTCGACATTTGGTATCGTTGGCTGGTATTGGTGTGGAACAGACCAAATTATATTGTCAGATGCTAGAAATTCGTCCTCATCCGGAGTATGAATTAAGTTTGAATTAAAGTCGACCAAAGGCTTTTAGTTTTGGTGGCTGGGACAGTATAGTGGATGTAATTTGCCAAGGGGAGAGCTTCTAGTGCCCAAGTTTCTTGCAGAGCTATTATGTCGTACGTTTCCCATTTTTTTGAGTGAGCTCCATTCTCCAACCATTTTTTTCCCCCAGCGATGTTCCACGAAAGCATCTGTATGTTGTACGGGTCTTAAGTTGCTGGGATGTTTTCCGTTGGTCAGTGCCATGATTTCGAATTTAGCACTCCTGTCAGCCAATTCATAAAGAATGAAGAGACAAAGTCAAAAGGAAGGAGCACGTCCTAAAATAAGGAGGACTTTTACAACCAGCCAGAGCTAGTTCAAATGCCTAGTGATATTGATTGCTCCCTCAGATGTGCTGACACATTTCTAGTCCGAGGAAACCAGTTCCCAGACTGTCATCAGGGCTTTGTCACTTTTCTGTGTAAAATGCAGAAAAATAATAAAGTTTTAATTATCTAGCTTGAAGCCTCTATTCTTTCTGGTATTGCAGTAAATGATCTAAAATATGTACCTGTTGGTCTCTGATGTCCTGGCCTCTCACGGTATTGTTTGGCTCAGAACACCCACAGTTCAGCTCTCGTTAACAGTCTGATGCAAAAAAGATTTAAGATCACACGAGACATTTCAAATGGCTTTTTTAGTCATAACCTGTCCTCCGTTAGTAGTCAATGGACAGCGTTCTCTTGTTGCGGCAAACAAAAACAATTTAAAAGATTGGCCATTGGCTATAAAAACTGCCCAGGTGTCTTCGCCGCACGTGTCGTCTCTTTCTTAGATGGCATTGATCCTAATGCGTACTCGTACATTGATGATATTTATCTAATGTACGACGAATTATGGCCGCATCTGTGTCGCATTGACCGCATCATAGTTATGTTTGCGGACTTCGGTTATAAATGTATCTTTGCAAAGTCAGACATTGCAGAGTTCACAGTGTTGTTCCTGGGCTCAACAATGAAGGTAGAGGTCTTCACTTCCTGGAGAAATGCGCATGTTTATGGTCTCCTACAACTCTGAAAAAACTACAATCCTTGCTGGGATTTTTGAATTTCGGGCGTACTTATATTCCCGATTATGCCCAGTGTATCAAACCTCTTTATGCTTTGATACAACCAACTTTTACCAAGTCATGCTGGCTGCCTGAACATTCAGCTGTTCTGCAATTTTTGCAGTCGGATCTTCTTGAATCTAAGTACTTATTGACTCATGATAACCACACTAACCTGGTAATAAGAATTGTGCCTGGTGCCGTGGGTTTCACGTACTTGATGTTTAATGAAGGAGATACAGTGCCTATCGCTTACAAGTCACACTTGTAAACTTCGGCTGAAAAGCGATTTTCTTCTGTCGAGAAAGTCTTGACAGCTGTACAGATGGTGATTCTAAAAGAGAGAGCGCAGTCACAAGGAAAACACATGTTGGTTGTTACACCTTATACTGCATTTGAAGCAGTGATGAAAGCCAGTGTACCAAATTCTAAAGTTTTATATCCTATTTGGATACAATGGGCAACTTCGTTGACATCTCCGGATGTCACATTTATCTTTGATCCCTCATTGCAAACTCAGGAGTTCTTACAGTATGAGTTTGTTCATGCTGCTCCTCTGTTCATGCGCATGCTTGAGGATTACCATTGTATCATTTACACTGATGGTTTGGCGCAACCGGTGATAGGATCTAAGCATTCTTATTCAGTGGCCTGCGCAATCGTGGCTGGTACCATTGTGAATGGAGAATTCAAGTCCGATGTCGTGCACACGCAGACATTAGGTGACTGTACCTCCCAGTTGGCAGAGCTACGTGCTCTAGTGCTTGGGTTAGTGAGAATGAGGGGTAAAAGGTCCCAATCCGTTACTAGCCGTTTATTGAGCAATGGTCCTTCTTTTTTGTCAAGCTTGCCCTCGGCATGGGGAAACCCCTAACCCCCTATTATAGCAAAGTTTGAGAAAGGTGTGTTAGGGCAAGCTTTGTTTTTATAGTCTATTATGGAAAAATTCCAATCGCACGAGACGACTCGTACCGGCATTACACCAAAATCAGGGAATTCCTATTTATCCACAGAAAAGAACTCCCAGAAATACTTGTTCAACCTGATTTTTACGCCCTGAAGAAGTCCCAGGCCGGATGGCCATGTAAGGGGTGAAACACGTGTTGGCTGTTCTCCTACGTACTATCACGAATATAGTAACACCTTTATTAAAACAAAAAAATGAACCATCGTGTGATTGGATTTTTTCCATAATAACCTATAAAAAACAAAGCTTCCCTGACACACCTTTCTCAAACTGTGCTCTAGTGTTTGCATTGCAGTTTGCTGACCCTCGTGTGACTAATTTAATTGTGAGTGACTCTTATTACTGTGTTCAGTCCTTCAATAAAAATGTATTCTTTTGGACTCAGAATGACTATCGTGATTCCAAAGGTGGCACAATTAAGCACAAGATGCTATGGGTTTGAGTCGCAGAAATAAAGAACGTCTGCCTCTCGTAAATGTAATTCATACTCTTGGTCACCAGCGTGTAGGAGTACACGCTGTTGGCAACAGTCTTGCTGATGAAGCAGCAAAGACCGCAGTAGCAACATATGTAGTAGCAGCAGTTACAAGATCCAACAGTAAGAATGATGATGACATCTTGGCAGCTATAGCTGCTATGGAGATCGGTGATAATTACCCTAAGGGTTTCCCTTCTAAATACTCTTATCATTTAAGTCCTGATAAAGTTCCCTATGTGAGAATTAACAACGTTGGTGACAGGCTGATTCCTGACGCGGACCGCAGGTTACCCTTGATAACAGTCGCTCACGAAGGCATAGCCTCGGCTCATGCTGACGTTTCAGCGTATGTCTCTATCTTACAGCAGCGTTAGTGGTGGCGTGGATTGTATAAATAAACTTGTGAATATTTCCCTTCTTGTTATGTATGTCAGCAGATTAAACCTTCAACTGCTGCACGGCAGCCACAAATTCAGCTGTACATATCTAATAGACCACTTGGTTGTGTTTATTTAATCACTGCTGACATTTTTCTGCTGATACTGCGTATAAGTATATCTTAGTTGCAGTGGATTCATGCACACGTTTTCTCTGCATTTGGCCACAAAGGAGTGCTGATGCTCGAACTGTCATCCGAGATTTGCATGTCTTTGTGGGAATTTTTGCATGTGGCACCTTCCATTCTGATCAGGTCCAGCGTTCACCTCTAAGGTGTACAAGGAAGCCATGGGGTCTTTTGGGGTGGAGGTGAAATTTTTGTCTCCATACCGGCCTGAGAGCAATTCTGTGGTGGAGCGAATGAACCGTGACTTAAAGCAATCTTTGACAGCTAGGGTTTTAGGTACTACGTGCACTAAATAATCTTCCTAGAATATCTCTGGGTGGGCAGACCCCATACGAAATGCTTTTTGGCATAAATATGTTTGTCCCGGACCTTGATGGTCTAGACATGGCGGCGAAAGCCGTATTCTTTGACGTAGATAATCATTCTGCTGTGTTACAGAACCTACAAGAGACTCGAGACAGTCTTGCAAAGGAACACTTGCCCTCCACATATGGAGCTGAATCTGCTCTACAGATTCCGGTAAATTCCGGTAGTTAGCTGGCTACCCTGAGTCGGTGACCTGGTCAGTGAGAAGGTGGAGAACAAGAAGGAGTTAAGCCCCTCGTATCATGCACCCATTCCAGTGCTTGGCATGCAGGGCACAAGAACATTCATTTTACCACCACTTCCTGGTCACTAGGGAAACAGGTACGACTCCATTGACAATGTCAAACTAGAACGAGTGGCCGATTCTTCTTAGTATGACTCCTGATGTCTCTTGTCCAGCACTGCGGAGAAATTCTGTTTTGGCCTCTGCTGACACCAACATCCCTGACCTTGCTATAGAGATGTCCACAGTCCCTAATCCTTTATTAAATTCGCCAGCTGGCGATCCACATGAAGATACTGAGTATACATATCCCACAGATTTGTCATTGCCTGGTGTGTAAACAAGTCTAGCTGACCAGTCACTTTTTTCCTTTGACTCTGACTCTATAACATCGAGTGTACCATTGAGGTTTTCTATTTTTGTTACTTGGTTTAAAAGACATTTTTTGGTTCTACCTTGTACTTACATGTGGTTGGTTCTCATCTCCATTTTTTTGTTCATGTCGATTGGATTTGTGATGGTATTTTTCCGTCTGGTAAATGGACACTTTATAACTGAACGATCAAAAATCTGATTAATTGATGGAACTTTGGCCCCACTCCTCATCACACATCATGAAAAGAGACCAAACTTTTGTCAGCATCACAGTGTAGCCCGTGCTAGATGTTATTGTATGAGATGCTGTAAAATTTCAAATTCATGGACCCACAGAGGTGGTTAATGTTCCTAATGTACTTCGTGTTTCAATGGGAGATGTTGTGAAACAAAACATACGTTCTGATGATTGGGATGTCCAAGCCATTGAAGCTCTTGTTTCTGATTTGAAATATTATGCTGCCTTTGATGCTGAGGATTTATATTTAGACTCCACAAACTACGCCGGAATTGTGGAAAGCACACAGTATTTGTTGTAAAACAACACCGCTATGACAGAAAATCAATGTCGTTGAAAGAGAACTGCCCACCGGGGACAGAACGTAATTTATTGGTGCTGCAATTATTTGTGTTGCTCCTAGTGCTTGGGATCCCACTTTTGGAAATACCCCTGTTAGCACCCACTGTTTCGAGGAACTCAACACACATAAGGAACTGGGTTGTAACCAGCAATCTTTACTGTTTCTTCTTACCTGACTGGCGGATGGTTGGAGCCTGCTGAAAGTCCTGCGGTCACCTGGGAAGCTGTGCTGGCCATCTGAGGAGGCTGAGTCGTATTGAGTCATCCCCACCTTCACCAGACTGCTGCTGGCCATCGGTGGAGTCTGAGGCGGATGGTTGGAGCCTGCTAAAAGTCCTGCGGTCACCTGGGAAGCTATGCTGGCCATCGGTGGAGTCCGAATCGTCTGGAGTCATCCCCACCTTCACCGGACTGCTGAAGACCGGGTCTGCACTGGGTCTGCACTTGGAGTGCTGGCGTCGATGCCCAGGTGAAGCGTCCGGAGCGGAGCGCTGGGGGCGGACTGGGCAGAGCCTCACGGAGCGGTCCTGGGGCGTTCACGGCAACTCTTATCGAGGCAGGCTGGGCACCCGACCCGAACCCCTGGGTGTGTCATCGCACTGCCTTGACAAAGGCTCTTGCTCCTGACGACGGCATTTTCACCTTCGTCCTGGCCCCCACCTGCCCGCTGCCCGCATTGGCAATCCTGGTCTTTGCTTCGCGGATCTGCCCACTGCCCGCATTACCGATCTTGGCCTTCGCCTCGCGGCTCTGACTTCCCGAGGCCCCCTTGCTGTTCCCGGGACCTTCGGGTGCAGACCCGCAGACTGTGCCCGACGATGCACACAACGATCCCGGTGCTCTCTGCTTTCCGAAGTTCTGGGATCATCGAGAGCTGCATTGAAGCTTCAAAAAAAAAATGCAGCTGACACCAATGATTGCAATGAAATGCCGATGACACCAGGGTACTTGCTACACAGGACAAGGTATTGTCTCTGCTTCATTTTGATTTTGATTTTGATTTTTGTCCATTTACCCCTCTGAGAACTATGGCCCAAATTGGCCGGGGCCATAAACTACAGCAATAAATTGCCTCCATTACTACCAGATGCGCACATGGCTGAACAACAACTCTGCATGGCACTGGGATCACCAAAATAGATATAGGACTTGTCCTCCCCACTTAGAAAGCTAGAAACTGGACTATCTCGATCTGCCCCGGATTAGAAAGCGAAACTGGTCTACTCACCTGGTCTCAAAGCATAAAAACAAACAGAGGACTACAATACTATTCTCTATCTCCCCAACTTTTCGGCCATCTTAGACTAATCATTCCTCATTACTTAACCATGCCTAAGGAGTCGGCCATTTTAGACTAGTTATAATCTCTATTCCTTCATGGCCACTATTTAGCTTAACCACCCACACCTTACACACACTTACTATAGCTCTGTATCTACACCTACCCACACAACCTCCTTCACCTACCTACACCTCTACTCTCAACATGGAACCCACAGGCAAGCACACATATAAAATTAATTACCCCCCCGAGCTCCCCAAAAAAAACGCCAAACGTTTTAAACACAACTTCTTGAAGTCCCACCCTGAAACCCCCTTTGTGGACACTTACTTCTCACTAAACAATGGAGCCAAGAGCACCGATATTATCTTCTACACTATACGTAGAGCACAATGGAGGAAAACGTTCCTCACCTTACTCACTATCTCCGCCACTTGGAAATCCGCTCATGGACTAACACTTTCCACCGCACCATCCCAACTCTTCCCAGCGAGAGCAACCATCACTATCTACAACAACTGTATTATCTTAATTCAATCCACAGACAGGAACCTTGACCTATTCGACAACTTGTTCCCCACTTTCAAAGAATATATCTCCAACCCTCTGACTCCAATCCATCTGACCTCCAAGCCTAGCACCCTTGACTCCACAGCGCCTCCTACCACTAATCGCCTATCCTCCCCACCTTCCCTACTTCTAACCTAGCACAGCATCAGAACGACACACCCCTCCTCCCTCCCCCCAGTATTCTAGTCATTCACCTACCTGTTACAGGAACCTCACACCCCTCAATCCCAGGCGTAGATCACTCCTCTAATTGACAAAAAACAACCTAGGCAACATATACTGACCTATACAATGTATTCAAAGACAAATGGCTACAAAAGGTTAAGAAAATATATGTTTTTTTATTCTGAAGTTATTTTTTTTAAAAAATATACACAACATATAGCGCAATTAACATTGGACATCAATAAAATTTAATATCACACAAGTGAAAATTAAAAAAGTTCATATACTGGTAACAATATACACGAAAATTGAGTTAAAAAAGCAGAAAGTGGCAGATAGGATCTCTACGCGCGTTTCGGCGAACCAGCGCCTTCTTCTGGAGTAGCCACACAAAGCTATGTGATTTTCAGGATTTGCGTCAATGGTCAATAAGACGTACAGATGATGTTTTAGATATTTTCTGGCTAGTTGATATGTTCTCGATGCTCGTATAAGTTGACCAGAGTCTGTAACTCCCGCCTGCCGGATAGGTATTAAGGGTATTGGTGGTTCGATATTGATCAATATGGTAAAGGAATGTTTCTGAATTCAAGTAGGCTCCAGTTGTCGAGTTATTTAAAAGATCTCCCTGCCCGAAATATTTCGGCAGAGCTCTTTAAAATTGAGGTTATGTTTGAACAAGGAAGAGGATCCTCCTTGTAATATAACAGGAACTATTCCTGCATGGTCTGTAGTTTATGAAGCACCTAGGATATGAGGTGGTTCTGTTTTAAAAGATCTCCCTGCCCGAGTGAATCGGCAAGGCTCTTTGTAGATAGTGGAGGGGAGCACCCTTTCTGTGGTTAGCAGCAGGGCAACAACAAGTCCGGCGGCGGGATTGCCGTGAAGGATGTGTATTCGGTCGTGTCGGATGGCGTCCTAGTTTTGCAGGATAGGATTCTGCTTTTTTAACTCAATTTTCGTGTATATTGTTACCAGTATATGAACTTTTTTAATTTTCACTTGTGTGATTTTAAATTTTATTGATGTCCAATGTGAATTGTGCTATATGTTGTGTATATTTTTTTTTTTAAATAACTTCAGAATAAAAAAACATATATTTTCTTAACCTTTTGTAGCCATTTGTCTTTGAATACATTGTATAGGTCAGTATATGTTGCCTAGGTTGTTTTTTGTCAATTGGTTCATTTTCCCTGGCCTAGGAACTTTTGTATCCGAATCCTCAGGGGCTCCTTGTTAAATACACACGTAGATCACTCCTCTTCCTATATCCACCCCACCCTCACTCTCCCCGCCCTCCACCATAACCCTCCCCTCCCACTACCAACTGGACTCTCAGAACACCCCACCTCCTTTAACTCCACTCCCCCTCCCCACAACAGGACCATTTCCCATCCCATCTCCCCCCCCATTATCAGACCCCACTACCACACCTGCACCCCCGCCACCCCTAGCCTACACTCATCCCCCAACTTCCCACCCCCTCCTACCACTAATCCCCACCCCAATAACACCAGCCCCGTCACTATTCCAACCACACCCCTCCCCCCCAACTTCCCTACCTCTCCTACCACCAACGCCCTCACTTATACCACCAACCTCTACCCTAATCCAACCACACCCCTCCCCCCAACTTCCCTCCCCCTCCAACCACCAACCCCCTCACTAATACCACCAACCCCTGCACTAACACCACCACACCCCTCCCCCCCACTCCAGTACCCTTGACACTTACTCACCCTCAGTGCCCAACACCTTTCCTAATCCCACGTTGGACAAGATTATGTCCACCCTCTTCCAAATCAAAGAGGATCTTCACACCTTCAAAGAGTTACTCTTTATACACCCCAGACACCCCCTCCCAACCACTACTTCCTCTCCTAACAAGTCCCCCACCCATCCTACTCACCCTCTCACACAAAACTCCCCACACTGGACCTCAATCCCCGCTCGCAATCCCACCAACCGCTCTCGACATACCATCAATACACTTTCGGAATACGACATATGATCCCTCCTCCGCTCATATGACCCAGTTCCCCAAAACCACATAGCCACCACACACCTTTCCATCCCCACGATTCACTCAAACCCCCTTAGGCCCTCCACACACAACAACAGAGGCTCCCTCCCTAATAACCTTAAAAAAGTTCCCCTCACTCTAGAACCCTCTACCTCCATTATTACCCCTTGGCTCAAGTGCACACTACTCAACTGCAGATCGGCCCCTAGACACCCCTCCGACATTGCTGATCTCATCAAAACAATGGACCTTGACCTGACCATTCTCACTGAAACCTGGTTAACAGAATCTTCTACACCAATCATTGACATTCTAGTTCCCCCCAACTATCACATCATTAGACTTGACAGGACCGGCAAGACAGGTGGTGGAATCGCATGCATTTATAGGAGAAACCTCTCAGTTACTAGAGTCACTTCCCCCTCTCTTACCTCCTGTGAATACATCTGCATCGATTTCATCAGCGAGGGCAAACCTGTATGCTCTCTACACATCATTTACCACCCACCTGGGGACAACCTCATCTTCACCCAACAACTCATGGACACGATCACAACCAATTCCGGACGGCAAAACACTAACATTTTCCTTGGTGATTTCAATCTCCATTGGAACGATCACAATGACGCGCAGGTAAATAGTCTCAAAAACTTCCTCAACGCTCTTGACCTCACCCAAATCTGCAATAGCCCCACCCATGACAAAGGCTCTATCCTCGACCTTATCATCTCCAAAGAGGACTCTACCCAACTTGGATCAATCCAACTCTGTGACTGGTCAGACCAACACATTATCACATTCTTCATCAATGAAAAAGGTAAATTTAATCCACCAAATCCAAGGTCTGAAAAAGGGACCTGAAGAAACTCAACCCCAACTCTTTACCTTCCCCCAGCTGCAATCTCCTCCTTCCCCCTACCGGCACCTCAGACGTTCAAGCTCTGACCGACCACTACCTGAACTCTATGACCTCAATAATCAATGAGGCCGCCCCCTTGCAACTGAAGAGAGTCTCCACTCAGAACTCTAACCCATGGTACGATGGTAGACTCAACGAAGATAGACGTGCCATGCGACTGGCAGAGCGTACCTGGAGATCAGCCCCTTCGGCATTGCACCTTAAAGCCCTTAAGAAAAAGAGAAACGCATACTTTAGGAAAATCAAATGCTCAAAATCAGATTTCTTTAGCCTCCATCTCGACCAAGCAAAAAACCGGCCAAGAAAACTGTTTGAGCTAATCAAAACACAATCCAAGGAACAACCCCAACAATCACATTGCACAATGGGCGATATACCATCCTGTGAAGACTTCTCTGCTTTCTTTAATCTAAAGACTGATAACATCAGGAGCGATGTCCTCAATGACGTAAGCCTTTACTCTAGCCCCCACAGCATAACACCCACTGAACCAAAAAACAATGCCACATGGTCGTCCTTTGACACCTACTCAGAAGAAACAATTGGCAAACTGCTCAGTACATTGAAACATTCTAATCACCTCACAGACCCCCTTGCTGCTAACGCTGTAAAGGACTTCATCCCATTGCTCCTCCCACTTTGGACCAAAATTATGAACAGTTCCCTTCAACAAGGACTCATCCCCGACTCCCTCAAAGTGGGACAAGTCACGCCTATACTCAAGAAACCAACAGCTGACCCTACTGACCTAAACAAATACAGTCCTATTTCTAATATCCCCACCCTGGCCAAACTGTTGGAAAAATGCGTACAACTCCAATTGACAAAACACATTGATCAGTTTGACCTCCTCAACCCTCATCAATCAGGCTTTCGAGCAGGACACAGTACGGAAACAGCTATGACGCACATAATTGAAGACGTCCTCCAAATCCTAGATCAGAACAATACCTGCCTCCTCATCCTACTTGATCTCTCTTCAGCATTTGACACTGTCAAACACGAGAACTTACTCGAGCTGTTAAATATCAGAATGGGTCTATCAGGGACTGTACTCAAGTGGTTTACTTCCTTTCTACATAACCGGTCTCAGAAATTCAAGAGCAACAACTTGATGTCCCCACCTGTGCCTGTAACATTAGGCGTCCCACAAGGATCTTCCCTATCCCCAACATTGTTCAACCTAGTCATGGAGCCACTCACCACTTTGATACAAGCATCTAATGTACACTTTCACATGTACGCTGACGACACCCAACTCTATCTCAAATTACAATCCCCCGAAGACATCAAACTTCTGAACTCAACGCTCAGAAACACCCAATCATGGCTAGCCAAAAATCACCTCAAACTCAATGCTCTGAAAACTGAGTTCCTTCTGATCTCACCTCCCGCGAAAATCTCCACCACTCAAACATGGCTTAAGCACCTAACTGCACTCAATGTCCAACCTACCATCGTGGACTCCGCGATATCCTTAGGCATAACCCTTGACGCCAATCTCAATATGCAACATCATATCAGCAAGGCAACTAAGGGAGCTAATTTCCAAATCAATACTTTGAGGAAACTTAAACCCTTCCTCCCAGCTAAGGACTTCCAAACTGCAGTACAAGCCCTAGTCGTTCCTCGGATAGACTACGGAAGCGTCGCCCTCTGCGGACTCCCCTATCAATAACCGCACCCCTAAGAGCCTCTTTGAACGTTGCTGCGAGGCTTATCACTGGATCAAAAAAACGCTTGCATATTTCCCCTGACTTAAAATCCCTGAACTGGCTGCCTTTTGAAGCCAGAATCCATCTGAAAATCGCCTGCATGACACACATGACTGTACTGATATGATTAGTTAAGCCTATGCACGCCCTATTTAATTTGTTCCACGACTCTCTTGACACAGTTTTTACTTGAGCAGCGTGCTGTTTGGTTAATGGGCAGCCAGCCCGGCAATATGAGCAACAGCTAGTGGAGAACCACTGGTATACCAAACGCACAGCAATATTTAAACGTATTACACATGAAATCACTAGAATTCAAAAATGCACATTTATCATCAGAGAAACATTCTTGAAACCAAAAACTTGTGCGATGTATTCATTGTAATTTTCATGAACAAAATACTGAATTTGGGTATCATAAACAACATTCAACATTAGAAACGAAAGATTCAATACTGTATATTGACAGTACAATTGATTATTTTGAAAACTTGATAAACAACACATAATAATAAAGCCCAATGCATTTATGGAAGTTCTCCCTTCTTCAGGGGCGCTGGTAAGAAAAAGAAAACATATTCAAAGTTTTAATACTAATCCATCATATACTGTTGACTCTATACTCAATTTGATTAAGAGGCTTCTTTCAACAATGGCCAAGTGTACATTTTAACCAGAATGTAAGGGGGCAAAGGGGGTGCTGAAAATGACAGAGTGCTGGCTTTTTACTGCCTTTGTCTCGGTTTACTTCGTACAGCCCTGTGCCGTGAATGCTTCAGTACCGGCAGCAGGCTCCTGCTCACCTCTCCCATCCTACACTGGCACCACCACCCTCTATGACCTCTGAAGAGGTGGTGACTAAGAATAGTACAAAACAAAGAAGCACATTTTCAAAAATGCTTTATTATCGCTAAAATCAAATTTCATGTTGCCAGGTAGCACCCAAACAAACTGTTTTCTTGTGGAAAATGGCTTTGTTTGGCTTATATAACACTGTTATTTATTGCAGAAACATCAAGTTACTGTTTGATGAGATTAGGAACGGGAATGACTGCCTTGCACGGAGGCAACATCTGGACCGTAACAATAAACTAAATAAGTAGAAATGGGCCCCCTGCTGAAACATGAAGCGCGGTGCCCGTGTGGAGAAAAGTTATGCACGCGTTGAAATAAAAGCAGTAGTCCCCAAAGGAGCATATATACAACTACAGCGTAACCAAACTGTAGTTGGCCGGTGCTCCTGAGAGAAGACAGCAAGTGATGTTACAGGAGTGCCAACCAATCAGAAGTCAACAAAGAAGAGTGATGGAGGAGTAAACCAATGGCAAGCAGCCAGGTGGGATCACACTCCTTGTAATGATTACAGCAGGTCTTGCAGACAGCGCAGGCGCTGATGCTCAACCTAAAAAATATGTGAGGGGGCAGAGTGGGCCCACCCGAAAGGAACCCCGCTTTTTAAAAGGCTGGCCACAACATGGACAACATGCCGTGGCAGCTGTTACAGGACTCTTGGACATGGAGTCAATTGAAATGAAAAGATGGTGACAGTTACAATATGATTTATTTGCGGATGGTACCACACTAATTTTAGGAATGGTCTGTTTTAAGGTGATTTTACCCTGTGAAATTAAAGGATGCTAACTGTTACAATATTAATCATTTGTTTTCTGTTCTAAGGTGTTCTAAGCTGATTTTACCCTGTGAAAAATGCTGACCCGCTTATGAGATTTCATAAATCATGTTTAAGAGAAAACAGTTCTTTCATGATTTTCTCGCCGGGGTTATAGAAGGTGCTCCAAAAGCTAAAATGAGAGCAAGCTTCCTGTAAATCCACACTGTCTTTCTCAGCCATGAGAGAATAAAGTCCGACATTCTCAGTACATCACGGACATCCAACCTCAGCAGCAAATGTCAGCTGATATGCAGCGTTCTACTGCAGCCTCCAGGAGTGTTCTAAAGAACAACTAGAGCGCTAACAATGTTACTTATGATAAAACTGTGGCACACCTGAAGCCATCTCGATTGAATCAAACTGATAAACCTAAAAACATTTCATTTAAAAAAGGAACAAAAAGAGGCAGTTCATTTTGTCATAGAAATGATGGTTAGTGCTGTAGAAAGCAAAATTAGAAAACCTTTTAAATGAGTTCTCACATATCTTCTTCTATTTCATTAAAACGTTTTGTCATGCAGACTGAAACATGCACTTTCAACGCCAGCAGCAGACTGCCAGTTAACTCCCTGATGTCAGCAGCTGTACCTCAGTGTTCTAATGAGAAACTAGAGTATTAACTTTCTGAAATTATTCCAAAAGTGCGGCACAGTTGAGATTCATCTCGATGGAATTGAAGTGGAAAACTGAAAGCACTTTCTACTGAGGATACTGCAGTAAGGTAAACATTTCCTAGCTAACGAAAAAGGAAAGTTTAGATTCGATTAAGTACAAAGAGGCGATGATTATGCAAATCTTTCATCACTTTATTAATCCAGCAGCATTCAAAGAACATCTTAATAAAAAACAGCCTTAACTACATTTCCCATGAACCACCAGCGAATCCAAGAAAGGCATCGAGCAGCGCAGAGGAAGCATGGAATCCTAGGAGCAGCATCGAGCAGCGCAGAGGGAGCATGGAATCCAAGGAGCAGCATCGAGCAGCGCCGAGGGAGCATGGAATCCAAGGAGCAGCATTGAGCAGCGCAGAGGGAGCATGGAATCCTAGAATCAGCATTGAGCAGTGCAGAAGGAGCATGGAATCCTAGGAACAGCATTGAGCAGCGCAGAGGGAGTGGGGAATCCAAGGAGTGGTATCAGGCAGCACAGAGGGGTGAAGGAAGTAACCCGTTTAGGGTCACCCGGGTCACTAATGACCACCTCACAGCCTACCACACAAAATGAAGATTCGCTCAGACATTAGAGAATACAAACCAATAACTGTTTATTCAAAGTACACTCAGAGCAGAGCCCGGTCTGCCCAGTCGCTAGGAGTGCTGCAGAGGGACTGACATCAGCAAGCATAAAGATACATTATGTACATTTCAGAACCAATGAAGGCACGCCCATCATGGAATTTTCCAAGCAGATGTAGCTAAACGAACAAGTTACTTACCTTCGGTAACGCTTTTTCTGGTAGATACTATATCTGCCTGTGGATTCCTCACCTTGTGAATATCCCCCTTGCGCCAGCAACATTCGGAAATTCTTTTTCGTAGCCTTGCGCCGACGTGGATAGGACGTCACAGAGACATGGCTCCGCTCGCGACTCCGCTGACGTCACCGACGCCTATAACAGGCCCACGCCGGCGTGATGACATCAGTTCCGCCTTTTTTCCGTGCCATCGAGGCACACGGACGGACCAATGACAGTAGATATATACAAAGCATACACAGTATACAAAAGTCAAGGCAAAACACACAGTGTAAAGCAAATGCAGGAAGCAAATGAAACATTTCCTTGACATCAAAACAAATATACATTACAGTACAATAACTCTGGCATAGAAGAGTGGACAACGGGGAGGCGGGTGGGTCAGTGAGGAATCCACAGGCAGATATAGTATCTACCAAAAAAAGCGTTACCGAAGGTAAGTAACTTGTTCTTCTGATAGATACATCTGCCGTGTGGATTCCTCACCTTGTGAATAGAGTCCCACAGCAGTCCCCACTCCCGGAGGAGGGTGTCCACTCTTCTAAACCAGGAAATCCTGAAGGACAGAGCGCGCAAAGTGGCCGTCCCTCCTGACTTCCGTATCCAAGCAGTAATGCTTCGCGAAAGTATGGAGGGAAGACCAGGTTGCCGCCCTACAAATGTCCTCCACAGGAACACCTCTAGCCAAAGCAGAGGTAGATGACTTAGCTCTAGTGGAATGAGCTCTAATACCCTCCGGAGGCTCCTTACCGGCCAAAGAGTAGCAGATCTTTATGCACAGAACGATCCATCTTGATAAAGTCCTTTTATGGACCGCTCTTCCCTTCTTGCAGCCAGCAAAGCCAATGAAGAGTTGATCGTCCAAGCGACAGTCTCTAGTTCTGTCCAAATAAAAAGACACCGCCCTCTTAGGGTCCAGACGGTGCAACCTCTCCTCCTCCTTGGAAGGGTGTGGGGGAGGATAAAAGGTAGGGAGGGTAATGGATTGACCAAGGTGGAAAGGAGTCACCACCTTAGGAAGAAAAGCAGCCCTGGTCCTTAGAACCATCCGATCAGCATGTATGGTCAGGAACGGGGGCTTGGAACTAAGAGCTTGAAGCTCACTTACCCTCCTTGCCGAGGTAATTGCAACTAGGAAAACTGCCTTAAAGGTTAAAAGCCTCATAGGACATTTATGAAGAGGCTCATAGGGAGAGCCCATCAGAAAAGTCAGAACAAGATTCAAGTCCCACTGAGGTACAATAAAAGGGGTAGGAGGAAACTTATTTACAAGACCCTTCAAAAATCTCAGGACAACAGGTGACTTAAAAAGAGAGGGCTGATCAGGCAAACAAATAAAAGCTGACAGTGCCGAAAGATAGCCCTTAACTGTGGCAACTGCCAGCCCCTGTTGAGCCAAAGAGAGAGCAAACCGGAGCACATCTGATAAATGGGCTCTCAACGGGTCAATATCATTCTCACCACACCAAACAACAAACCTAGACCATCTATAAGAATAGACAGTCTTAGTGGAGTCACGTCTAGCAGACAAAATGACATCCACCACATCAGGTGTGAGAGAATAGGAAATCAGGTTGCCCCGTTCAATCTCCAGGCATGAAGGTGCAATGTCTGGAGGTGGGGGTGTAGAACCTGCCCCTCCATCTGAGAGAGGAGGTCTGCCCTGAGAGGGAGACGGAGCGGCGGGTGAGAGGAGAGGTGGAGTAGATCTGTATACCACACCCTTCTTGGCCAATCCGGGGCGACCAATATAACTTGGGCCCGGTCTTGGCGAATTTTCCTCAGAACCCGAGGAATCAAGGGTATGGGAGGAAACGCGTAAAGGAGTTGACTTCCCCAACACAACTGAAACGCGTCCCCCAAGGCTCCTTGCATCGGATACTGGAGACTGCAGAATGACGGGCAGTGAGCATTCTCGCGAGTGGCAAACAGGTCCACCCGAGGGGTCCCCCACGTCCGAAAGACGTGACGAACCACCTCTGGATGAAGCCTCCACTCGTGGTCGGCAGAGAACTGCCGGCTGAGACTGTCCGCACGTACGTTCAGAACTCCGGCCAGATGATTTGCCATCAGGCAAATCTGGTGGTCCTGAACCCAGGACCAGAGACGCAGAGCCTCTCTGCAGAGACACTGCGACTCCACTCCTCCCTGCTTGTTGATGTACCACATCGCGGTCGTGTTGTCCGTCAGGACTTGGATCGACTGACCGCGAAGGGAAGGGAGGAAGGCCTTGCGCGCCAAACGTATCGCCCGCAACTCTAGAAGGTTGATGTGAAGCAACCTTTCCTCTGGAGACCAAAGACCCTTGACCTCCAGATCCCCCAGATGAGCACCCCACCCTAGAGTGGATGCATCCGTAATCACCGTGGCCACCGATGGAGGTAGATGGAAAGGCTTCCCTTGCGACAGGTTGCCTTCCACGCTCCACCAAGACAGATCCGCTGCAGTTTCTCTGGAAATCTTCACCGACTCCCCGAGATCTCCGTTGTGCTGATACCACTGCCTGCGGAGACACCACTGGAGTGCCCTCATGTGCCAGCGTGCATGGTTGACCAGGAGAATGCAAGAAGCCATCAGACCGAGCAGGCGAAGGACCTTCAGGACTGGAACGACTGCTCCAGGGTAAAACAAAGGAATCATTTCCTGTATGTCGCGAATCCTTTGAGGAGGAGGGAATGCACGACAAACAGTAGTGTCCAGTATGGCACCTATGAACAGGTTGCGCTGGGAGGGCACCAGGTGAGACTTGGGTACATTTATCGAAAAACCCAACCAGAACAACAACTGAGTTGTCTCCTGCAGATGATGGAGCACCTTCTACGACGACTCCGCTTTGATCAGCCAGTCGTCTAGATACGGAAACACAGGTATCCCCGATCTCCTGAGATGAGCTGCCACCACCGCCATCACCTTGGTGAAGACTCGAGGCGCAGTAGTAAGACCAAACGGAAGGACCGTAAACTGGTAGTGCTGCGACCCAACCGTGAAACGGAGATACTTCCTGTGCGACTTCAGGATTGGGATGTGGAAATACGCATCCTGCAAGTCGAGCGACACCATCCAGTCTCCTTCCATCAACGCTTGAAGAACCTGAACAAGGGTGAGCATCTTGAATTTCTCCTGCTTCAGATAGAGATTCAAGATCCTGAGGTCCAGGATAGGACGAAGCCTGCCATCCTTCTTGGGGATCAGGAAATACCGGGAGTAGCATCCCTGACCCCTTTCCTGCTCTGGGACCACCTCTATCGCACCCTTTCGTAACAGAGTTAGAACCTCCTCCTGCAGAAGAGACAGATGTTCCTGGGTGCAAAAACCTTGACAAGGAGGGTAAACAGGGGGGAATTCCCGAAAGGGAAGGGCATACCCATTTTCTACAAGATTGAGAACCCAAAGATCTGACGTAACCGATTCCCAATCCTGTAGAAAATGGGTAAGCCGACCCCCAACCGGACCCACATGATCCTGAATAGCGGATCTAGGGCTGCTTTTCTGCAGCAGGGGGGTTGGAAGAGGTGGAGGAAGAGGAGGGCTGACGTCCACGAGGACGCGCTCTTTGTTTTCCCCTGTACGATCTGTACATTGAATTTTGCTGCTGCTGCTGTTGCTGCTGCTGCTGTTGGCCTTGCCGGAAATTCCGAAAGGAGCGACCAAAGCCCCTGAACCTTCTGCCGGAAGAAGCGCCCCTGATCTGGAGGCCCAATGACTTCGCTGTTGCCCTGCAATCCTTGAACCGCTCAAGAGCAGCATCCGCCTTTTTCCCAAAGAGACCTGAGCCATCAAAGGGGAGATCAAGCAGAGTCGCCTGAACATCAGCCGAAAAGTCCGATGACTTCAACCAGGCAGATCTCCTTGTCGCAACAGCGGTGCCCATAATTCGAGCCACAGAGTCAGCAGTGTCCAGACCACTTTGAATTACCTGGCGGGCAGCCGCCTGAGTGTCATTAATCACCTCCTCAAAATCCTTTCGGTTTGCGTCAGGAATTTTAGGGGCCAGGATACGTAAGGAGTCCATCAGGGCATGAACATACCTCCCCATTAGGCATGTGGCATTAGTTGACTTTAAGGCCATACTAGCCGATGAAAAGGTCTTTTTTGCCACCTGGTCCTGTTTCTTTGCCTCCTTCTCACAAGGAACCTGCGGAAAGGCACTAAGACTCTTCTTTGAACAGGCAGCCTGAATGACCAGGCTCTCCGGCGAAGGATGTGAAGAGAGAAAAGCCGGGTCCTCAGGAGCGGCCCTGTACCTCCTTGCAACACTCTTTGATACCGCAGGAGCAGACAAGGGTTTCTTCCAGACTTCCATAATAGGATCAGTCAAGGCATCATTGAATGGAAGTAAAGGCTCAACCACCGAATTTGGAGAAATCAAGACTTCTGTGAGGAGGTTAGACTTGAACTCCACTGTAGGCAGAGTCAATTGAAGAAGCTCCGCAGCTTTTCTCATAACTAGATGGTAAGGCTGGATATCCTTAGATGGAGCACCTGAGCCTGAGGGCAACTCCCACTCTGGAGAGAAATCAAGGGTCCCAGAATCCGCCAATTCCTCAAAACAGCTCTCCTCTAGCTCACCTTCTTCAACGTCAGACTGAGAGCCCATATAACTCTGCTCCTCCAGAAGGCGTTGTGCTTCTCTTCTGGATCTCTCCTTAACACGCCTCGCAGCCGGATCCACCAGCGGCTTCGACGGATTCGGGGCCGGCGCCGGTATCGAATCCGACGGCACAGAAGAATGCCCTCGAGGATGATCAGGAGCAGGTGACGCCGGAATCGGCGTCGACGACTTCGGCGGAGCCGGGAAATGCCAATGCGGCGTCGGAGCCGGCATGTAGGGCATAAACGGAGCCGGAGGATAGGAGTGAGGAACCCCCAGGCTGAATGCCAATGGACCCGTGGGACCCGAAGGCGCACCAGAGGGGTACCATGCCCTTGAGAAGACACCATACATTGCGTTAAGAAACGCAGAAGGGTCCTGGCCTGGAGCAGGAAAGGGCGGCTGAAAACCATCAGGCCGGTCCTGAAGAGGGATCGGATTCGGCTCTACGACAGGCGCGGAATCCACATCCTCCCGGGCCTCTTCCTCTTCACGGGCCGGGGACGGCGCCGGAGACGGACTCGGAACCGGAGAAGATTTCGGAGCCGGAGATGGAGATCGCCCACGCGACTCAGATGGCGAGGCCTCACCTTCATGCTCGGAGACTTCGAGGGTAACCACCTTCGAACGTACCTTCTTCGGTGACCTCGACCTCGAGCCCGACTCCTTACCAGACCGGCGTCGGGACTCATGTCTCCTCTTCTTGTGCTTTTTCTTCGACTTCGAAACATGATCCGACGCCGACTTCGAAGACGACCTCTCTCGAGAAGCAGATCTCGACCTCGCCCTGGACTTCGACCTCGCCCTTCGAGAACGAGACCTCGACGACTTCTCCTTTCCAGCTTTCACCTTCGCAACCAGAAGTTTGGCTTCTCTCTCTCTCAGGGCCTTCGGATTCATCTTCCGACATGAAGAACAATCCTCCACATCATGGTCGGAACTTAAGCACCAGATGCAGTCTTCATGGGGGTCGGTAATGGACATCATTTTACCGCACTCCCTGCAGGGCTTGAAGCCGGTCTTCTTAGATGACATTTTCGAAGAAACAGGATACAGAGAAGCAGAATTAACCAACAAAATGGCAGCAATGTACCAGTAGGCTACAGAGATTCCCGATAACCGTTAGCGTCGACGACGCGGAAAAAAGGGAACTGATGTCATCACGCCGGCGTGGGCCTGTTATAGGCGTCGGTGACGTCAGCGGAGTCGCGAGCGGAGCCGTGTCTCTGTGACGTCCTATCCACATCGGCGCAAGGCTACGAAAAAGAATTTCCGAATGTTGCTGGCGCAAGGGGGATATTCACAAGGTGAGGAATCCACACGGCAGATGTATCTATCAGAAAGTGAAATACAAGGAGTTAGTTTCCATTCTGAGACCGGGCTCCCATTATCTGCTATTCAAGGTCGTTCTGCCCGTCCCTGCCACTGGACAAGTGGGAGAAGGCATCTATCTGGTAGGAAAGGTATGCGCTAATAAGAACAGCTCCTCATCCATGCACACAAAGCCCTCCACGACGCCGGCCCAGGACACCTCAACAGACGACTCAGCTTCTACACCCCCACCCGCAAGCTCCGCTCTGCTGACCTCGCCCTCGCCGCTGTCCCCCGCATCCGAAGAACGACAGCCGGAGGAAGATCCTTCTCCCACCTCGCAGCCAAGACCTGGAACACCCTCCCCACCCACCTCCGGCAGACCCAAGTCCTACTGGCCTTCAGAAGACTACTCAAGACCTGGCTCTTCAATCAGTAGCAACTCCCTCCGCCCCCAGCGCCTTCAGACCCTCACGGGTATGTAGTGCGCTTTACAAGTGTCCTGATTGATTGATTGATTAATGAAGCAAAACTCAACCCTGGAGCAATGCAACTGAGAAGAGGACATTTCTCAGAAATAGCAAAGGATTAGTTTCATTCATGACTCAAAATGGTTACTGTAATCTGTGCAAGAGAGAATTAGAAATTCTCACTAATTTTTCTAAAAATTCGGATGCTTGGTCCTGCAAGGACTTGCAATATATGCTGTGGATCCCTTTGCTCGAGTGCTTGTTTTGGAATTACTTCATGATAATGTAAATGAGGTTTACACACTTATGCATTGATCAGTAACTTACTTATTGTACAAATATGATTTGTTTTGGAATGCCTTCATGCTAATGTAAATGATGTTCAAGCGCTTATGTATTTATAGGTAATTCACTTTTTGTACAAATATGATCCCGTGGCATTCCTCCATTACTGGCCCCCACCCACTTACAGCTCGCTATAGAGGTTAGCGCTCTAGCAGTAGCCCCCAGTCTCGTCCTCACTTCTGGTTTCCTCCCCCACGCGCATGCGGGTCCGACGTATTGAGCACAAATACTCCAGTCAAGCAGTTTTCTGCCTCTGATCTAAACGCACGAGACGAGCACCGCTGAGACCAGACACCTTTAGGTAAGCGACAACTGCCCCTACCCCCGCTCCCCCCTTGATGTTGCGGCTTCTTACACTTGTCCG
Organism: Lissotriton vulgaris; assembly: GCF_964263255.1. Classification (NCBI taxonomy): domain Eukaryota; kingdom Metazoa; phylum Chordata; class Amphibia; order Caudata; family Salamandridae; genus Lissotriton; species Lissotriton vulgaris. The sequence continues at coordinate 122,912,132 of NC_141685.1, read as the reverse complement.
CAATAGTTCATACACCATGAGCTTATGTCCCCCACTCTTTTTCACCCCACACAGACGCACCCGCATGTGTTTTTCGCCTTCATCCTCAATACGTACCTACGGCCCATGAACTACCCGTCGACCGGGTTGGAATTATCACCGGTTATTTGGTGAGTTCCACAGTGAAACTTCCTTCTCCACCTTCACTGTGTATCCTATATGTTGGGTGCTTTGTCGGCCCCTTACTGACTCCCCGTTCCCTCCGTGTTTTGTTTCCCCCACAGCATCACTCTTCACGCCTACTTCAGGTAATGTTTTGCCACCGTTGTATTTTAACATCCTTCACCGCGTCCAACCCCCTTTTTTTTTTTTTGCATTGCCGCAAACAAGTACAGACGCTCACCACGCTCTGTCGGATGTCTTCCTTTAATGCCGCTTCCACAGGATCATGTTTTAGTCAGACACGTTGAATGTATGCATTTGTAACATGTCAGCCCACTGTTGTGACATACGCCGGATCTTGGTTATAAACCTCTCATATTCTAGTTTGCCGACTGTACTCGCATTATACAATGGTCTATCAATCAATCAATCAATCAATCATTGCATTTATATAGCGCACTACTCACCCAGAGGGTCTCAAGGCGCTGGGGGAGGGGGGTCCGCTACACCTATTATCATTGACTTATAACGTTTCTTATCTCCTTGCGTGTATTTGCTCCGTGATTTTAATATGTTTATGACACAATGTACCTGTCTGTCATGCCATCCACTGCCTATCTCCAGGTTTCGGCCTTAACCAATTGCCACAATATTCCACACTGTTATATTTCTGTCACACCATTAATTACCTTTCTAAAGGTTTTTTTCCCACACCATCGGTGAGTAGTATTCATTACCTCAGTGAGAGGCACACATTGAGCTCTCTTATGTGAGCCCCAATTTTCATGGTCTTTGTCATGATTATGTCTAGATATTGTCGGGAATCTAAATTACCGAGTGTTTTTCTCTACCTATACGTATGCTGCATCATCATGGGGGTGCTTTGTTTTTTCTCCCAAGCCCCTCATTGCACTTTCACCTGGGATTTACTCTGTATTTTGGGTCATCCACGCGTTGTTGAGGTGTTATTCATTCACATGTCCTCTCTTGGGGATATTTCACTTACCAGTAAATCGTGACCCTTGTCGTGCTTTTGTGTATTTACTATTTTCTAATGCCATGATATAATTTCACAGCCCCGATGAGTCACAAGTATCACCCTGTTTGACGAAACACGTGTTGGCTGACGTTGTATGTTCTGAAGAAAAGATCAACATAAAACAACGTGTTTATCACACCACCGGTGTCGACTTTGTTGTAACTCTCCCAGTATCAATACTGTTGTATTGTTCGTGTGCCCAGTACCTGCTATATGATTCAAAATGGTGCCCAAATAGAAAATGGTGCCACAAATGCTAACTTACATATAATAATACATAAACAAAATAACTTCTATTCCAACAGGGGGTTGGGTATCCAAAGAGGGGCATCGAGCAGCTCAGAGTGAGTAGGGAATCCAAAGAGCTGCTCGAGTATAAAATCCAAGGAGCGGCATCGAGCAGAGCAGAGGGTTTAGGGAATCCAAGGAGCGGCATCGAGCAGCGCAGAGGGAGTAGGGATTCCATTAGTTATTGTTGGGGTGCACCTCGCTTGCTGCACTCCACACTGTTCACACTTTTGGAATCACTTCACTAATGCACATTGTACCGATTTCTGTCTCTCTGCTGGTGGCTTTGACTGTGCCCTGCCATACTCTGTCAAACACAGGGGTAATAACAGGTGACATGGGGTGCGGACCAAATCTTTTTGCTGGACATAATATATCTGACATATCTCACTTTTTTCCTGTGAAGAGGCACATACTTTTTGCACGTTTCCTTGCCAAGTCTTCTAACTTCTCATACACTGTCAGAAAGTAAGTTACTATTTCTCTTCCTGGTGAAGACCCTGGTCAGTCCTCTTTCAGAGTGGATGTAGAGTTGGGCCTGGCCTCTCTGGACCTCTCTGTCACCAAACAGAGTGAAGAGCTTGTCCTCTCCAGCCTGGGTCTCCCCTCCGTTACACTGGTTGCAAAGCCTGTTCTCTTTGGGGCTCTCCTCTGACACACTGGGAGTAGAGCCTGGGTTCTCAAGTTCTCTCCTCCATCACACTGGGATCAAGTATGACCTCTCCATATCTCTCCTTCATCCCACTGATGATGGACGTAGTGCTAAAACCTTTCAACCATTCACCCCCAGTCAAGAGATCTGGGTTTAAACCATTCGTCTTTTTCTCAATATATCACCCTAGTTTGGACCCAGGCATGTGCTAATAAGTCTTGACCCTGCTCCTCATGGGAACAGTCCAGCTTGAATTGCCCGACCAGGTCCTCCCTGGACTGGAAACAAGCATCTTGGGACCAGTTTTGGGGTATAACCTCTCATCAGCCAGGATAGCTTGATTCCAGTGGCACAGCGAGCAAAGGACCCACGTCTGGACATACCCATGGCCACTTAGGGCAAACATAGCAAACACAACAAGATGATGGACAGAGTGCCGAAACTTTTCAAACACACACCCCGAGTCAAGAGTTCTGTGTTTAATCCATTGTTCTTTCGCTCACTATACCACCCTAGTTTGGACCCAGCCATGTGCAAATCAGTCCTTACCCTTCTTCTCATGGAAACAGTCCAACCCGAATTGCCAGGCCAGGTCCTCACTGGACCGGAAACAAGCATCTTGGGACTGGTTTCAGGGTATAACCCCTCATCAGCCAGGCGAGCTTGAATCCAGTCGCACAGCGAGCAAGGGACCCACGTCTGGGCATACCCTTGGCCGCGTAAGGCATAGACAGCAAACACAACAAGACAATGAATTGAGTGCTGACAGTTTCTAACCACTCATCCCCAGTCACACTGCTAGCTAAGCCTGACCTCTCCATGTCTTTACTCCATCACACTGGCCACAGAGCCTGGCATATACCGTCACTCTGGGAGAAGAGACTTGAACTTCAAAGGCTTCTCTTTGGTAACACTAGAAGCAGAGCCTGCCTTGTCCACCATCACCCTCAGCGTAGAGCCTGATTGTTTCCCTTTGTATGGAGCGTGTCTCTTCTCCGCCACACTGGGCTCACTGCCTGGGGACTATCCTCTCTAGCAGTGGGTGCAGAGCATGACACCTCTGTGTCTCCATCCTTCACACTGGGTGCATAGACTCCTCTTTCCCCTGAAATATGGGTGCAGAGCCTAGTCTGAAACAGCACCTAAAAAACACACGCTGATGGATTGCTGAATTCCTGTTTGATGACACCCTTTGGTCCAATCTACTGGTCATCTTTGGAAGGCTTTGTAATTTGCTCCTTTAGGATACTCCCTCCAATAGAGATGCATGCTGTGAGTAGCATCATACTGATGTCAGCATTTTCACAGAGAAGTACCAATGAAACACTATGTAATATTTTCGACAAAATATTGTCTACTACATTATAGATGTATACAGCAAGCCTGTGATAAACAACCGACTTTCAATTCACTTCAGTCCATAAACCACAGTACCGCGGCTTCAATTTTACAGCGTGATTTAATAAAATACTGCCAGCAACATCCCAACGCGTTCGGAGCCTTGCGCTCCTTGATCACGGGTAAGGTTACATGTTACTTCTGATTTTTTAGAAGAACTCACCATGTGATATCTGCTTGTGTTAGAAATAGAAAACATCTTTAGTCATTTTCTTACGATAAATTATATAAACTTAAACGCAATTTTGGAGCGACAAAATTAATTCAGCATTTTGTAACATCCTTATTTAGATTTCAAAAGTGATACTTGTAAAATTCACAAAACATTATGTAGTAATCACCGATATGCTACACTTTTAGAATCAATTGGTCCAATCCGCCCTAGTTGGTATACATGAATGTGACTAACTTTGTTAGATAATCCCAATTTTTTGGCACAATTAATAAAGATCAATCGATCATTCAAACAAAATTGATTCATTGTCACATGGTTGCGCCACATCTGACTTTCAACCCTCCGCTGTTGATTAAAATAACTCCTTCAATTTAAATTCTGCCCAAGTGGGACTATTATCATTTGATACGATATATTCAAATTGCATTGTCATAGTTTTGATTCATTAATTTGATTATACTTCACATCCATGTTTTTAACAATAAGAAAATAACATTCCTACTGTACAACACCAGTTAGATATTATAGCTCTCCTGCGTCTCAACGATATCTTCATGTATACTGCAAAAAATAGACAAAAGATAGTGATTAAAATCAAATATGTAGCTATATATTTCAAATAAAAAACATATGAACCTAATAACTATTTCAATCCTTCTGTCAGTAATGATTAACCAAGATGTACCGCTAGTTCTTCATCAAGGCTAAGGCTTGTGGGATGATTTGAAGGGTGTTGTACCTGATGATGATCAATTTTGATTCTAATATTCTTAGTTCTAATATTCTGTTGCCGCCCCATTCTCGAATTGGAACACTATCAAGCACACAGAATTTCAGCAGGTTACAATTCTGGTTCTGGAAGTTTTTCAAATGTCTCGCAATGGGGTATTGTTGATCTTCATTGTGAATAGCTCGCATATGTTCTAATACTCTTTTGTGGCCTTACTCCCGATATAGAATTCATTGCACAGACATTTGAGAGCATATATTGTAAATTCCGTATTGCAAGTAAAATGTTTTAGGATTTTGTGCGCTGCTAGTTTTTTGGATAGTTTAATGGTCTTGCAAATATCGCTAAACTTATATGCCTTGCATTTTCTACAAGTGAAAAATCCTTTGATGTCAGACTTATCCCTTTCCAGATTAAGTAAACAGTGACTCAACATGTCTTTTAGGGATCTCACTTTTCTGAAAGTGATGGCTGGCTTGTCTCCAACAGGTTTTACTAAATCTGGGTCTGTTTTTAAAACTTCCCAGTATTTTTTTAAACTACATTTCACCTGCCAGGCGTGGTTGTTAAAAAGATGGAATTAATCTATTTTGCTTGTCCTCATCCGTCTTTTTCTTTGGTACTAGCAATTCATTACGTTTGAGTTTTTCAACCTTCTTACTAGCTTGTCTAATGGTTTTCTTAGCATACCCTCTCTCAACAAATCTTTGCATTATAAGCACCTTTTCTTTTTGAAATCCCTCTTCAGTGCTACAGTTTCTTTTCGAACGTAATAGCTCTCCGTAAGGGATGCTTTGGATTAGAATGGTAGGGTGGCAGCTGTCCATGTGCAGTAGACTATTGCCCGCTGTTTCTTTTCCTACCTCCTCCAATTTCAGAACTAGAAACTCAATGGTAGTTTTGTTTATGTTGCTACTATATGATAGGTTTAGGGACTTATCATTGAGTATGTTGACAAATTCGTAAGCTTGATTCTGGGTACCCTTCCAGATAAAAAAGATGTCATCTATGTATCTGACCCAGAGGACGACGTGGTCTTCAAAGTGTCTGATGTTACTGACAACTTGCTTCTCCCACCAGCCCAGGTACAACCCAGCAAAGCTGAGGGCGAAGCAAGTTCCCATCACCGTTCCCTGGGTTTGTCTGTACAGTATTTTATTGAAAATGAAGAAATTGTTTATTAGGCAAATGTGTATCCTATCTAAAAACATCTCAGTATGCAGATGATATGAGAGCGATCTTCCCTTAAGGAAGTATCGATAAGGCTCGGGCTGGGCAAACTGGAAAAGATGGTATACATTATAGATGTATCTAAACCTTGGTCCTGAACAAGGTGGAGATGTAAATTGAAGATGTCCATCAAAACGTGGATTGACGTTTTTTAAATTGTCCATTGTTGCCTGACTTCACAGGACAAATGTAAACAATGTATAAAGTCTTGTACTCAACGAAGAGTTTTTCTCTATTTGTGTGATATTTATTTGTGAAGCTCCTTTTTGAGTGTTGTGACAGACATATATCTACACACATGTACACCATTAATTGAAAATGTGTATTGTTTTGAGATTGATTAAAGAAAAACCTTTTTGCACTCTCAGAGGTGACAAGTGTAGTTTTTGTGTATTTTTTGAGTATTCATTGGCACTCTATTTCCTAACCTTTCTCTCTCCCTCTTTGGTTAACTTCAAGCAAACCCTTGGACTGTCCTCTGTTAAACTTAGTAAAGAGTCTGTCCTCTTTGGGTCTCCTAAATCATGCCCTGAGTGCAGTCTGTCGTGTCCCTGACATACTTCATGTAGAGCCCGCCTCTTCTTTCCACACAGGGCTCGGAGCCTGGCATCTCTCATGTGCCACTGGGTGTGTGCAGCAGCTGTCACATTTGGTGCAGGGCCTGTTCTCTCCCACAGGCTTCTTTATGAGAGCCCTGCGTCACTTTTGCACCACGTAACGGGGTACATGCATGACGCAGTGCTCTCAATCGATTTAAGAAGCCGCACAAAGCCTCCCTGCGTAGTTTTAAGTGGCCTCAGAAATCATGAGTCACGCAATGCAGTGCAGGTCACTATGCCGCCTTGATCTGTGCCCAAGAGGCTTTTCTTGGGTGTTGCGGTGGGTTTTCCCATGAGGCTTTTCTTGGGTGTTGCGATGGGTTTTCCCACGAGGCTTTTCTTGGGTGTTGCGGTGGGTTTTCCCACAAGGCTTTCCTTGGGTGTTGCGGTGGGTTTTCCCATGAGGCTTTTCTTGGGTGTTGCGGTGGGTTTTCCCACGAGGCTTTTCTTGGGTGTTGCGGTGGGTTTTCCCACAAGGCTTTTCTTGGGTGTTGCGGTGGGTTTTCCCACGAGGCTTTTCTTGGGTGTGGCGGTGGGTTTTCCCACGTAACACACACAGAATTTAACGCTGCCCCAGATTTACAAAATCATGTCAACCTGGGGAGGTGCCACGTGTGTGCGCCTCCTGAGGTGAGGCGTCGTGAAAAGACATTCTGCAGGAGACACACAAAGAGAAAAACACCTCTTAGCATGGTTTGTGTTCAGGAAAGAGCCCCTGCACAAAAACAACCTTGCATGCAGCGAAGGTACCCTTGCATTGGTGCTGGGCTGCCAAAACGGCGCCAGTGCAGGAAGAAAGGACATGAATGCATCGTATTGCCTTGCTGCACTGCCCTACGCCTAAATCCCATCAATGAGCCCCTGGTTGTCGGACCTGTCACGCTGAGTTCAAATCCTCACTTCTCTGGGTTGACAAAAATATTGCCGCCACCTTAGAAATTCAATCTTCCTTGTCCTACCCTAGTATACAAGTAGTACCACATTCTTTGTATACCTGAATTAAAACACTAAATAATACCGTATTTAAAGGCCCAGTTCAGAATAACATCGAAGGTGCACTGTCCCAGACTACACAACGGTGCAGTTTTCAGTGGGTGCTATCATCCCACACAGGGGGAGTACACCAGACTATGCTGGAAAAAACATGTGGTGCCCCAACGTAGGCGCAGTTGTAAACCACCAGTCTGCTTACATAGTAAAGCGTCTGGCAGCTATTAAGTGAGGTGGCACGTTTCCCCTGCAGGTGGTTGGGGTCTGTCACCATCCTGTCAGGTATACAATCAGAGCGCCGCCTGACTGCTTGTTTGCCTTTTCGCCCGTGTTAATAAGACAGTGCAGTCCTTGGAGGAGTAGTCGATTTGTATTCATGGAAGACACTTGTGTTTCTCGGATGTGTAATCCCCAGATGATGCCTGAACTGTTCCCCAATGGGCTATTTGTTCATGGTATTGCATTGTATGGTCTTATGAGCACTGTTAATAATAAAAAAAAGATTTAGTGGAGTGTTTATTGCCCTCTATGTCACTCTACTTCTAAGCACCTAATACAGCTTGTACAGTGGTTACTGTTATCTGCTCACCTACATTATGCTTAATATAAATAGTTCACAATGTAGGCGTTTGTGTCTGCCTACAACGTGGACCTGATACAAATAGCAGTACCTACAAGGTGGATGGTACAATTCAACAAGAGTCTAAGATACTCCAGCACAGATGACTTTGCATCAACATTACTATTGTATACATTATTATCAGAGACTATACTTGCCTCTTGGATACAACTTTACAACGGAATTTTATTAATTTTCGTACAGTTGTGTGTATACAATTAAACAACCTACCCACTATAACTGATCTATCTATTAATCTTTTTGGGTTCTGGCGTAGCATGCTACTTACCGAAAAGCGCTTCAACACTTCATCAGGGGTAGTAAGCGCTATATAAATGGAAACCCTTCCCTCTTCTATCCCTCCACTATCTTTTTCAACCGAACTAACAGACCAAATTGTCCAGCTCTCAAATGAATTTTATATTTCCCTACACTAATTCATCACTAACCATTTCTGGATCCTGGAGTAGCATGCTACTCGCTGAAAATGTGCTTCAATGTTCGTCAGGGGTAGTAAGCGTTATATAAATGCAAATACATTACAATTACTGTTTACATCGGGCTGCACTGACACGAGGATAGAAGTAGAGTGGGGCTTAGACTTGATCTGCCCAGAACGAAGCATACTACAGAAAGTGTGTGAAAAGTCTATATGTTGTGCGCCTGGCAGAAACAAATAAAGCATACAATATCTATCGAAGAGTCTATTGGCTCAGTAAAGGATGAACCAGGCTACCAAAGCACAGGAATGTGGCGGGAGGCTCCAGCTCTGGGTTGGATTCCTGGAATGATGCATGCACCGCAGGGAACAGATGCAAGGGGCACGCAGCGTTCTCGTAAACTACCTTGACTTATATGGTGCAAAAATCTAGGCGCTTTCATTATTTTGTATTAAAACGCATAGATATAGAAGACAGATCCAACGCTCCAGACTTCAAAAGAATGGATTCTTAGGCATTCTGAAAGTTTTTGTGCAGGGAGGGATTTAAAATTAACTATGTTGCCTGCGAAAGGTCAGAGGGCATGGCGTGCATCTTTTGGTTCCCATAACTACTTGCAAGAAGGAGCTCGTAAATTGGAGTCTCCACACAGCTGCCATGGGATCTCTGACTGGTCAGTTCATCCCTCCAAGCTATCACGGAATACATTTCTCCTTGGTTAAAGCTTAGAAACCGGCAGACGAGGTCCATATTTCAGGGGCTTGTCGTACTCCAATCTGCTACAGCTTCCAGGCACAGGTGATTAAAAAAACGCCTTATTAAAACAACAAAGATCGGTCAGCAGGTTTTACAGCTTTTTGTTGAACATTGAAAAGGTCCCAAAGCAAGAGAGGGAAAGGCAGAAAAGGGGAAGGTGATAAAGAGAGAGACAGCAAGGATAAATAAGCACACGTGCAAGCGTGTATTCAGAGTTTAAGGCCCTTACTAAAAGCCTTGCAGAGCAACGCATGCGGCCTGGCTCAGGCGAGACCCAAAAATGGTGTACGAACCAATATAAGTATACAGAAGGGTTTTAATATACAAAAAAATCCAGTGATCATATTATTCTTAATAGAGTGGTAAATTCACTGGTGGTACCAAAAAGAATACATACATAGGAAATATAAGAATGGTTTGAAAAAATCTAGGTCAGACATTTGAACAACTGTGCTAGCGTTACATTTCAAAGCTATTCAGTCCAGGACATACAAACCCGTCCAAACCATATACTGTATAGTCAATGTCTGTTATTCTTAGTATAGGTGAAAAATAAAATAATTTATAGACTTCACTACAATAATAATATACTGTAGAAAGGTTAATCCGTTGACGTCTGGAAATGTGCCTCAACTCACCGTGGCATGCGGCTCAGGGTGACTCTCCGCCCGAATAAAGAATTATAGGAAGGTGAGCATGGTAAGAAAATAAGTCTTCTGGAAGGCTGTAACAGTTCTAGGCATTTCAGAACAAGTGTAAAGTAAAAGTGTGCCCATGTAGATTAAAAACTGTCCATATACTCATAGGCGGTGTCTGCAATAGTGACTGAGGTATTTTCGTATGGCTGTGAAGTCCCTAATACGTTCTCCGAGCATGTATTCAAATGTCACTAAGGTTTATCGAGACAAGCGGGCTGCGTAATGGTGTTTAACACTAGGGGGAGACACGCCAAGACCGTGGAGGCAGTCGTGTGTCTGCCTTGAAGTTTGTGTATCAATGTTTTTGATGGCTCGTGCCTCATAGCAGGCTTGTGTTGCGGCAGCACAGAGTGAACAAAGGCAGAACCTAGTGCAGTAACTTCCAAAGGAAATATGTGGTATTATGGTGGGAAAAAAGACTCTTAGAGCTAGTTGGTCTACACACAAGTACAGCGTGTTTAGATTTCAGAAGCAACTGCCCCATTAAAATATGCAGCGGTAAGGCACATGATAACACTGCCTAGTTTAAACATAGATGCAGCATTCTTCAAGTTGAAAACTGTAGACATGTTTGATGTGCACTGCAATAACAAAGCTGAGATGCAGTGGAGGAAATGGGCTTAAAATAGTTGACCTCTGCATTGGGGCAGCGTGCTTTGTTTTCAAAACACAACACCTGCCACATGTGCACTGAGAACTTTCCTACGACATGAGAGAGTGTGCTTTGACACTTTCATATCTTTAACATGAATGCAGCATTCTTTACTTTTTCATAACAAGAAAAAAAAAGAAAAGACAAGCTCAATGCACAAAAAACTCAAGTTAAACAAAAAGGTAGGTTCAGGGACCCATTTCTGTATACAGGGAACACGCTGCGTCGGTGCAGTAAAAATTACAGATATAACAAACGGAGGGTCAGAGACCCATAACTGTATACAGGGAGCCAGCAATCCGTTATACCACAGCAGATGGAGGACGGTGTCCAGAGTAATCGCTGTTGCTCGAATAGAGGATCTGGAGCTAGCTAAAGCTGAATTTGGTGTGTGGCTACTCACTCAGGTTGTATAATCGCATTACTTGATGCAGTCACGTGACCACGAGTACTTGGGAAATGTATTCCCATGCCGGCAGCATGAATCTGAATGAACGCGCACTAAATGCTGAAGGCTTTCTTGCCTCTGTCACACACAGCCACTTTTCACGTGGAATAGAATCACTAAAGACAGGTCTCCATCGAAGTTAAATGCAAATACCACAATGTACTGGCATGTGTTTTTAAAGGGTCAGCGCTGTATACCCAAGGGCGAAAGACCCATTAGAAAAATCAGCACACCCGAAAGTAGAAATGAGTGATGGGTGTGTAAACCATGTCCCTTGTACTACACATGTATCCTGTTGCAAGCGGTCAGCCCCATATGTCTAAGGGTATAGAGAGGTCAGTGCACCTGAATCAGAGTGCCCAATCTTGTATGTATAAGTGTAGGATGTTTGGACCAGGTCCAATGGACAGTCTGTCACAGGTATCTGGTGGAGGTAATCTTCTGAGCTTATGAGAGTACAATAAAAAAAACATATATGAAAATATAGAAAAGAACAGGCAGTGTCCCTCGCACATATTCTAAGGCACCTGGTTATCAGGAGCCATAGTTCTATATGGTTAGCCATACGTATTCTCTTGTATATTAGGTGACCGGTGGCACTTCACCACACACCCTGAAAATCACTCATGTGGAAAAGGTCAAGTCTAATGGGGCCCCCTCTGTGAGAGAAGGGACAACTGCCTTGTTCCTATTGAAATCAATGGAGATTTGGGACTATCTTACATGGACAAGGTAAAATAGTGTTTAAGCCCCGTCCTATCCCAATCACTGCTTTTATTCCCATGGTTTGTCTGTGCCAATTGGGATTTCAGTTATATGTGTGTATCAACGATATTTTGGTCATCCTGCGAGGTGAAGATCAATCTACCACTACCTTCGGGAAATCGATTTGCAAGAACTAAGAGGGTGGCATGCCAATGACTGCTTCCACAACAACTTCAAGAAAATATTGTACTACCTTATAGTCCCTATTAAAGTCCACAAACGGAATTTTCATAAAGTAAACAATTGGTTTAATAAGGAATTCAGACTTTCATGTAGATATCCTTCACAAAGGACATCTCAGAAATCAGTCTGGACGGAGAGAGGTACAAAAGGGCCCAAGCTCGGGCTAAGAAAGAATGGGAGGAAGAAAGATGACAGGAACTCAAATTGGCTTGCTCTTTTAAGAACTTCACCAGGTTATGGGCACTTGTAAAGTGGAGTTCAAGTTCAAGTTCAAGTTCGGGCATTTGTATAGCGCACTACTCACCCAGAGGGTCTCAAGGCGCTTGGGGAGGGGGTTCATTATTTGTCGAATAGCCAGGTTTTAAGTTTTTTTCTGAAGGAGATGTGGTTCTGAGTAAGGCGGAGGTGAGTGGGGAGTGAGTTCCAGGTCTTGGCAGCAAGGAAGGAGAAGGATCTGCCACCCATGGTGGATTTTCGGATGCGCGGGATTACGGCGAGGGCTTGATTGGACGATCTAAGATGGCGGGTGAGTTTGTAGAAGGACAGTCGAGTGTTGAGGCATTCAGGTCCCAGGTCGTAGAGGGCCTTGTGTGCGTGGGTGAGAAGGCGGAAAGTAATTCTCTTGTTGACGGGAAGCCAGTGGAGGTCTTTTAGGTGTGCGGTGATGTGATCATGGCGAGGGATGTCTAATATAAGTCTCGCTGATGCGTTTTGGATGCGTTGGAGTTTTTTCTGTAATTTTGCTGTGATTCCGGCGTATAGTGTGTTACCGAAATCCAGTTGACTCGTGACCAGTGCGTGGGTGACAGTCTTTCTTGTCTCGAGGGGGATCCAGCGGAAGATCTTTTTGAGAATGCGAAGTACGTTGAAGCAGGAGGACGAGACTGCGTTGACCTGTCTGGACATCGAGAGAGAGGAGTCTAGGATGAATCCAAGGTTGCGTGCATGGTCTGTGGGTGTGGGTGCTGTGCCCAGAGCAGAAGGCCACCAGGAGTCGTCCCAGGCAGAGGGTGAAGATCCTAGGATGAGCACCTCCGTTTTGTCTGAATTGAGTTTTAGGCGGCTATGTTTCATCCATTCGGCTACTTCTTTCATGCCTTCGTGGAGATTGGTTTTGGCGGTGTTGGGGTCTTTGGTGAGGGAAAGGATTAACTGGGTGTCGTCGGCGTAAGAGATGATGTTGAGGTTGTGTTGACGAGCGATGGAAGCGAGTGGACTCATGTAGACGTTGAAGAGGGTGGGACTGAGTGAAGATCCTTGAGGTACGCCACAGATGACTTCGGTGGCCTCTGAGTTGAATGGGGGAAGTCGGACTCTTTGAGTTCTCCCAGCGAGGAATGAGATGATCCAGTCCAAGGCTTTTCCTTGTATGCCGATGTTGCTGAGGCGTTGTATAAGGGTGCTGTGGCAGACTGTGTCGAAAGCGGCGGAGAGGTCGAGTAGAATGAGGGCCACTGTTTCTCCGTTGTCCAGTAGTGTTCGGATGTCGTCGGTTGCTGCAATGAGGGCGGTTTCGGTACTGTGTTTGGCTCAAAACCCGGATTGAGATGGATCGAGGGAATTGTTGGATTCAAGGAAGGTGGCGAGCTGGCTGTTGATGGCTTTCTCAATGACTTTGGCCGGGAAAGGGAGGAGGGATATGGGTCGGTAGTTTTTAAGTTCGGAGGGGTCTGCTGTGGGTTTCTTCAGAAGGGCGCTGAGTTCGGCGTGTTTCCAGCATTCTGGAAAGGTGGCAGAGTTGAACGAGCAGTTGATGACCTCCTGGAGATGGGGTGCGATGATGGAGTCAGCTTTGTTGAAGATGTGGTGGGGGCAGGGGTCGGTTGGCGAGCCAGAGTGGATAGAGTTCATTAGGCGGATGGTGTCTTCAGTGGCGATTGGGTACCAGGCGCTAAGGATGTTAGTTGGCGGAGTAGGATCTGAGGGGGGTGGGGAGGGTTGATCGCTGGGAGTATTCTCAAAGCTGTTGTGAATGTCGGCAATTTTGTTGTAGAAGAAGGAGGATAACGCGTCGCAGAGGTCTTGGGAGGGAGTGATGTCGTTAGATGCTGCGGTGGGGTTGGTGAATTCTTTGACGATGTTGAAGAGTTCTTTGCTGTTGTGAGTGTTGTTGTCAAGACGATCCTTGAGTGCTGATTTCTTGGCGGATCGAATCTGCTTCACCTCTGCAAAATAACATTTCTCCCCAGACCTGGTTTGATCATTTCTCCAATCTTTATTCAGTCCCTCCTTTTAATAAGCCGGACACTGTGCTGGGGACTGTGTAAACAGAAAACTCCATAGCTGTACCTGGCCCTTTCCTCGACCTGGCTAACATCCTCAGCTCTGGATGCAATAACCAGAGGTAGACCTTCAGGAATAGACTGCATTCCAGCTTATATCCTTCTGCTAGAAAGAGATAAATTGTCTTTGTATAACTTTTTCTTAACTAATGCCATTATCAGTGGTGCCACAGTACCGGACTCTTGGAAGGTAGCGGACGTCGTCCCGATATATCAGAAGGGGGATGGATTCCATCCAGCCAATTACAGGCTGATCAGCTTGATCAACTGTGCGAAGAGCATTTCTGCCCAATTGGTCTTGAGCAAGATTGAGGAATGGACTGCAGCTAAAGCCATTGTATCCCCCTTTCAGACAGGCTGTAGGAAGAAGATATCCACGATTCATCAGGTTTCCGCTTCCTTTTACTCTATTGGAAGATCGTTGTGGTCGGCAGGGAAACTTGTATGTTGCCTTCATCGACCTTAAATCTGCTTTTGACCTGGTTCCAGGAAGCAGGCTATGGAAGGTTTGGGGTGATATGGGCCATCCCAGGAGGCTCTTGAGCCTATTGATCAGTCTACATGAGGGTAATTATGCCCAGGTTCGCTGGAGAACCCAGGGCCAGGTGACTGAACGATTAACTATCAATTAAGGTGTTCACCAGGGCTGTGCACATGCTCCCACGCTGTGTTCTTTCTATTATCTGCCCTCTTTCTCAATTGATGCACCATCCCTGGTAGGCACAAAATGAACAAGTTACTTACCTTCGGTAACAATGTATCTGTAAGACATATATTAGTTATAAATTCCTTAGCTTAGAATTACCCCCAGGCGTCAGACTGGATCTGAATACATTTTTACTTAGCAGTACCCCTACGTGTCGGTAGGTGGCATCGGTCGACTCCGTCTGTCATGAGCATCGTGGTCACCGGGATGACACAGTGGTGTCTATTTAGACTCCGCTCCTGCGCACTAATGTCAGTTTTGATACGGCGTTCCATGCCAGAAGCACAGAGCCATGCAAGACACTGACCCCTGGTGCACAAAACTAGGGCCCTGTAAGGGAGTCCCTATCCCTAGAAGTCAGTGTGCAGAATGGGGAGGATGGGTGGGGCAGTAAGGAATCTATAACTAATATATGTCTCTTACAGATACATCGTTACCGAAGGTAAGTAACTTGTACATCTGAAATAGACTATTAGTTATAGATTCCTTACCTTAGAATAGATACCCCAGCAATACCAAACCAGGAGGTGGGTCTGCAAACTAAGTTCACACCAGGAAGTCCTGGAGAACAGAACAGCCAAAAAATCCAGTTCTCCGGACTTGGCTGTCCAGACAGTAATGCTTAGTTAACGTGTGCAGGGATGCCCACGTGGCTGTGTGACAGATGTCAACCAGCGGAACTCCACGTCCCAAAGCAGTAGTGGCTCCCGTTGCCCTGGTAGAGTGGGTGCGCAGACCTACTGGAGGTCCTTTTTAGTCAAAGAATAACAGATCTTAATGTATAGGAAGACCCATCCAGAGATGGTACCTTTGTGCACTGCCCGACCTTTCTTGGTGCCCACATAATCCGCAAAGAGTCCACCCGGAAGTCTTTAGTGCGGCCATGGTAGAAAGACAGCGCACATTTTGGGTCCAGACAGTGGAATCTACACTCCTCTTTGGAAGGGTGCAGAGGAGGGAAGAAGGTGGGCAATGTGATGGTCTGACCTATGTGGAAAGAGGTAATCACTTTGGGCAGAAAAGAGGGCTTAGTACGGAGGACTACTTTGTCTGGATGGACAGCAAGAAAGGGAAGTCTGGAAGATAAGCCTGAAGCTCACTCACCCTGCGAGCAGAGGTGATGGCAAGCAAAAAAGCAGTCTCAAAGGAGGCGAAGAGGACAATTATATAGGGGCTCAAAGGAAGCACACACAAGATAAGTGAGGACAAGATTCAAGTCCCACTGGCACAACCCCGCCCCTAGATTAGTTGTAAAAAATGTAGGCATACGATTAGACCAGGCTCTTACTTTAAAAGAACAAGTAGCACAGACAGCTGGCTCATGCTTTCACATAATCACAATGCTCCAGAAAGTCTTTCCTTTACTCCCGGACTTTACTCGCAAAACCTTAGTCCAGGCGTTAGTCATTAGTCTCCTAGACTACTGTAACGGGCTTTTGATCTCAGCTAATGACTCTCTGCTGAGCAGACTTCAAATAGTCCAGAATACTGCCAGACTGGTTCAGAATGCACCTCCTAGGACACCATCGCGCCCCCTACTAGTGAAACTCCACTGGCTGCACATTCGCCAGCGGATAGGTTTAAAGTCTGCTGCATTATTTACAAAGCTCTACACGATCTGGGCCCATCCTATCTGGCCGACAAATTCATTTCCTTAACTCCCTTGCCTGCCCTGCGTTCCAGTAGTAAAAACCTTCTTGAAGTACGTATCATCAAGAGGACAAGATTGGGAGGGAAGGCTCTCTCCTATCTCGTTCCTCGTTTATGGAACAAACTTCCTGACTATCTCAGACTCTGTTCGGAACATTCGACATTTAGGAAACTGTTAAAAACTTTCTTGTTTCTCTCCTACTAACCATGTCAGTCCACAACCCTCCTTAGTATCCGCCAAAGGGCAGAGATACTCCTTTGGTAGTCGATTCCAGCGCTATACAAACCTAAAAATAAATAAATAAATAAATAAATACGAAAGGAGAAGGAGGAAAGAGATGAGTAATGCACTTCAGAAATCTGTTAACAATAGGATCGATGGCCATGCTCAAGAGCTCGGGGTACCAGACTCTTCGTGCCCAGTCCGGAGCCACAAGAATGACTTGGGACTGGTCGCGTTTGATCTTCTTCAGCAATTTTGGCAGAAGTGGTACAGGCAGAAAGGCATACAGGAGGCCGCAACTCCAATTGTGACGAAAAGCATTGGCGAGCGAGAGCCGCCTTGAAAACTCCAACACGCAGAACTGCTGACATTGTGCGTTCTCTTCAGTGGCAAATAAATCTAACCAAGGCTCTCCCTACTGCTAAAAGAGACCTTGCACCACCTTTGAGTGAAGACGCCATTCGTGATCCATCATGCACCGGCGGTGGAGTTTGTCCGCCCTGGCGTTCAGGGAACGTGCTAGGTGTTGAACCACCAGAGGTATGCCCTGAGGTTCCAGCCATGTCCAAGGAGAAGAGCCTCTTGACATAGGGTCCATGACCCGACCCTGCCCTGTTTGTTGGAGTACCACATGGCGGTGGTGTCCGTGAACACCCGCACCACTCTTCCTTTGATAGAAAGAAGGAATGCCTTCAGTGCAAGACGAATCGCCAGGAGCTCCAGAGGGTTGATGTGGTGCCTGGATTCCGCCAGAGACCAGAGGCCTTTGATCTCCGCCTTTCCCATATGACTGCCCCATCCCAGGAGTGACGCATCCGTCACTACTGTGAACTCAGGTTGGGGAAGGGAGAGGGATCTGCTGCTGACCCAATCCTGGTTCGTGAACCACCACTGCAACTGACTTGCAGTCCCCTCCAAAATCTGAACATCATCGAAATGATTCCCCTGGTCCTGCGCCCACTGGAACTTCAGGTCCCACTGCAGAGCACGTATATGCCATCTGGCATGATCCACCAGCAGGATTCAGGAGGCCATGAGGCCCAGCAGCCTCAGGGTCATTCTCACCGAACACCGGGATGGAGGCTGAAACATCGGTATCATAGCCCAAATATACTGGACTTGCTGCTAGGGAGGATAGACCCAAAACTGTGCTGTGTCCAGAACCGCTCCGATAAAAAGGAGCTTAACGGATGGAATCAGGTGCGACTTCAGCACGTTAACTGAGAACCCCAGCAAATGCAGAAAGTCCGTTGTAGTCTGGAGGTGGGAGCCTTCAACAGCCAGTCGTCGAGATAGGGGAAGACTGGAACCCCTGATCTGCGCAGATGAGCTGCGACCACCGCCATCACTTTAGTGAACACCCGGGGGAGGGGGGGCTGGTTAGGTCAAAGGGGAGCGTGGTAAACTGAAAATGCGTGTGGCCTTCCGTGAACCGTAGGTAATGCCGGTGGGCAGGCAAGACGGGGATGTGAAAGTAAGTGTCCTGCAAGTCCAACGCTACCATCAAATCTCCACGGTCGAAGGCAGATAAGACCTGAGCCAAGGTTAACCACTTGAACTTCTCCTTTCGGAGAAAGCGGTTGATGTCCCTGAGGACTAAGCTAGGATGCAGGCCTTTGTCAAGTCAAGTCAAGTCAAGTCAAGTCAAGTCAAGTCAAGTCATAAAATTTGTATAGCGCACTACATACCCGGAGGGTTTCAAGGCGCTTAGGAAGGGGAGGAAGATTATTTGTCAAATATCCATGTTTTAAGCTGCTTTCTGAACGCTAGGTGGTTTTGGGTGAGGCGAAGGTAAGCGGGGAGTGAGTTCCATGTTTTAGCAGCCAGGTATGAGAAGGATCTGCCTCCCATGGTGGTCTTGTTGATGCGAGGAACAGTAGCGAGGGCTTGGTTGGAAGAGCGTAGTTGGCGGGATGGGGTGTAGAAGGACAGCCGAGTGTTTAGGCAATCTGGTCCGATGTCGTAGAGAGATTTGTGTGCGTGGGTAAGCAGCCGGAAAGTGATCCTCTTATTGACGGGTAGCCAGTGGAGGTCTTTAAGGTGACCAGAGATGTGTTCATTGCGTGGGATGTCTAATATGAGCCTGGCTGAGGCGTTTTGGATTCGTTGGAGTTTCTTCTGGAGTTTTGCGGTAGTGCCCGCGTAGAGGGTATTTCCGTAGTCCAGTCGGCTCGTGACCAGAGCGTGGGTGACTGTCTTCCTTGTTTCGGAGGGGATCCAGCGAAATGTTTTTCTGAGCATGCGAAGGATGTTGAAGCAGGAAGAGGATACGGCGCTGACTTGTCTGTTCATTGAGAGTGAAGAGTCCAGGATGACGCCGAGGTTCCGTGCGTGGTCTGTCGGGATGGGTGCTTTTCCGAGGGCTTCCGGCCACCAGGAGTCGTCCCATGCAGAGGGGGATGTACCTAAGATGAGGACTTCTGTTTTGTCTGAGTTCAGTTTCAGACGGCTTTGTTTCATCCATTCGGCAACTTCTTTCATTCCTTCGTGTAGGTTAGTTTTGGCGGTGCTGGGGTCATTGGTGAGAGAAAGGATTAGTTGAGTGTCGTCCGCGTAAGAGATGATGTTGAGGTTGTGTTGGCGTGCGATGGCCGCGAGGGGGCTCATGTATATATTGAAGAGGGTGGGACTGAGTGAGGAACCTTGAGGTACGCCGCAGATGACTTCAGAGGCCTCGGACTTGAATGGAGGAAGGCGGACTCTCTGGGTTCTTCCGGTGAGGAACGAGGTGATCCAATCAAGTGCTTTTCCTTGGATTCCGATGTTGTTGAGGCGTTGAAGAAGGGTGCTGTGGCAGACTGTATCGAATGCTGCAGAGAGGTCGAGGAGGATGAGGGCGACTGTGTCTCCATTGTCCAGTAGAGTTCGAATGTCGTCTGTTGCTGCGATGAGGGCGGTCTCAGTGCTGTGTTTTGCTCGGAAGCCAGATTGTGAGGGGTCGAGGGATTTGTTGGCTTCGAGGAAGGTGGCGAGCTGGTTGTTGACTGCTTTCTCGATGACTTTGGCCGGGAATGGAAGAAGCGAGATGGGGCGGTAATTTTTGAGTTCGGTGGGGTCCGCTGTTGGTTTTTTCAGAAGGGCGGTGAGTTCGGCGTGTTTCCAGTCTTCTGGGAAGGTAGCGGAGTTGAAGGAGCAGTTGATGACGTCTCGGAGGTGCGGTGCTATGACGGAGTCTGCTTTGTTGAAGATGTGGTGAGGACATGGGTCTGTGGGGGATCCTGAGTGGATGGAATTCATCAGGTGGATGGTGTCCTCAGTGGAGATTGGGTTCCAGGCGTTAAGGGTGTTCATGGGGGGAAGATGGTCAGCAGATGGTAGGGTGGGTTGGTTTCCGGGTTGGTTGTCAAAGCTGTTGTGGATGTCTGCAATCTTGTTGTGGAAAAAAGAGGCTAGGGAGTCGCAGAGGGTTTGAGAGGGGGTGATGTCGTTGGAGTTGGCCGAGGGATTGGAAAATTCCTTGACGATGTTGAAAAGTTATTTGCTGTTGTGGGCGTTGTTGTCAAGTCGATCCTTGAATGCTGTTTTCTTGGCTTTTCGGATCAGTTGGTGGTGAGTGCGGGTGGCGCTTTTGAAGGCGTCCTTGGTGCTGGAGGTTGGGTCTTTTTTCCAGGCCTTTTCAAGGGAGCGGCAGAGTTTCTTGGACTTCTTGAGATCCTCGTTGAACCATGAGGCTTTCTTGCTGCCAGGTTTGCTTTGACGTTTTTTCAGTGGAGCTAAAGTGTCGGCGGTGTTGGATAACCATAGGGTGAGGTTGGCGGCGGCTTCGTTGGCGTTAGAAGAGAGGGCTGGGGAGTTTCGAAGGAGCGATGCGGAGATTTGGTCCGTGGTGATTTTGTTCCAGTTTCTTTGCAGGGTGGGTTGGGAGTGGTTGATGGGTTTCGGCTTGTTGTAGGTAAAGTGAACGCAGCTGTGGTCGGTCCAGAGGAGATCCGTAGTGTGGCTGAAGGAGACATGATTGCTGGATGTGAAGATGGGGTCGAGTGTGTGACCAGCGATGTGGGTGGGGGAAGTGACTAGTTGTTTAAGTCCGAGGTTGGCGAGGTTGTCCAAGAGGGTGGTGGTGTTGCGGACGTTGGTCTTTTCAAGATGAAAGTTGAGGTCTCCCAGAAGGATGTAATCTTTGGAGGGGAGCGCGTGTGGGGTGATGAAGTCCGTAATGTCTTCGCTGAATTTTGCGCGGGGTCCTGGTGGTCTGTAGAGGAGGGTGCCTCTGAGTGTGGTCTTGGGGTCGATGTGGATCTGGAAGTGAAGGTGTTCGGAGTTGGCGAGGTTGGCGTCAGAGCTGGTTGAGATGCGGATTGATTTCTTATGGACGATAGCGATTCCTCCTCCTGTGTGGTTGGTTCGGTCTTTGCGAGTGATCTTATAGTCTTCAGGGATGGCAATGGTGATGTCTGGGGTGGAGGAAGCATTCATCCATGTTTCCGTAAGGAAGGCGATGTCTGGAGAGATGGTGTCTAGAAGATTCCATAGGTCAATTGCGTGCCTGTGGACCGATCGGGTGTTGAGAAGGATGCATCGTAGGTGGTTGGGGTCGGGGATCTGTGGAGTGGTTGTAGCAGAGATGTGGTCGGTGCCGCTGAATTTGCAGGAGTAGCAGGAGAAAGGTCCATGGGTGTGTCCAGGAGCGGCTAGGACGCAGTTGGGAGCGCGACCGGGGTTGAGGGCTAGGAGGGTGGCGGCATCATAGGTAATGCGGGAGGGCTGGGGAGCGCGAGGGGCAGGGGGTCTGGCGCTGGGCGCGGTCCAGGCGCGGACGGGCGTAGACGGGCTTACCTTTGGCGCACCTTCGGCGCGGGTTGGGCGCGGTCGCTGCGCGTAAACGCTGCGCGCGGGAACTCCTGTCATATATGGAGAGTGGAGGGGGAGGGGCGAGGGAGGATCAGCTGGGAGGCGGGATCAGGTCGTAGGGGAAGGCTCCGAAGTACAACCACAACAACAACAAAATGGCGCGATGTTTAAATGGGGTCAGAGTCACAAACAGCGCGTATTCTACCTGCCCAGCGCACAACACTGTAAATACCAAGAAGTAGTGGGAGTAGCAACCCTGACCTACTTCGGGCACAAGGACGCGTTTGACAAAGAGATCCATAACTTCCTGGAAGAGAAGGGCCAAATGAACCTCCGACATGGTATGAAATCCCCACAAACTGCATGACCCTTACGCACTCCGCTGCTTGCGGAACTCCGCGTAGACCGCCAGAGTTTTTTTGTCACTTTGCGGAGTTCCTCACTGAAGAACTCCACATAGGCTTAATCTTATCATGAAAAAATAGATATCAGTCATATGTTAAGAAACAAGGGTGAGTAGAAACCTTTTGGGTGGAGTAAAATTTAAGATATTATTATTGTGATTTTTTGGGCAATTAGTTGATTTTTGCAAGCACTAACTCTTCTCTGTGTAAAGTAAAGACCTTGAGAGTTTTGTAACTTTCAGATACTCAAATTGTGGATTCTATTGCAATTAAAAATATTTCCAGGCCTGAAATTTCTTTGGAGGTTGCATGCGGGCAGCCTAAGTTATCCTGTAAGAGTTTCTTGATGAATTCTATTGCAACTACAATATGTGCCCTCTCATGTAAAGTCAGGTTGTTAGAAGCTTTTCTGCAACTCAAGATACGCCTTACTTTTCACCCGGTGTGGATGCATTTCTCATGTTTAGTGATATCTCCTTTCTGGGTATAACGTTTCTGGCTTTCCCCTCCTGTATATGGCTTTAGTCCAGTGTGAATTCTCTCATGTGAAATGACATTGTATTCAAGACTAAACCTTATCTGACATTCAGAACACACATAAGGCTTTCTTCCCCCGTGTGAGTTCGCTCATGTCAAGTGAGAAGTAATTTGTAACCAAAACATTGCTTGCATTTCGAGCACTCATAAGGTTTTTTCCCAGAGTGGGATCTCTCATGAGGCATAACACTGTCTTTCAGATTCAACCTTTTATGGCATAAGGATTTTCTCCAGTGTGGAGTTTCTCATGGTGAGATAGCGTTTTTCTCTGCAGCTTTTCTGGCATTCAGAGCACTCATAAGGTTTTGCATCAGTATGGAGTCGCTTATGGTTAGTGAGGCTGTGCCTATCAAATAGGAATTTCTGGCATTCAGAGAAATTGGTAATGTTTTTCCCCTGTGTGCGTCTGCTCATGTAGAGTGAGATTGAGTTTAAAATTTATGCTTTTCTGGCATTCAGAGAACTGAATTATTTTGATGGTGTGTTTTCTTATGGCGCTTGTAACCATCTCTACCTCTGAATCTTTTCTGACATTTAGAGCACTGATAATTGTATTCACCAGTGTGGATTCTCACATGTTCAGTGAGATGAGATTTTTGGCTGAAACATTTTTGGCATTCAGAGCACTGATAAGGTTTTTCCCCAGTGTGGATTCTTATATGCTGAGTGAGACTGCTCTTTTGAATGAAGCATATCTGGCATTCAGAGCACTGATAAGGTTTTTCCCCGGTGTGGATTCTTATATGCTCAGTGAGATTGCTTTTTTGACTGAAACATATCTGGCATTCAGAGCACTGATAAGGTTTTTCCCCAGTGTGGATTCTTATATGCTCAGTGAGATTGATTTTTCGACTGAAACATTTGTGGCATTCAGAACACTGATAAGGTTTTTCCCCAGTGTAGGTTCTTATATGCTGAGTGAGACTGCTTTTTTCACTGAAACATTTGTCACATTCAGTGCACCAATAACGTTTTACCCAAGTGTGGGTCCTTTTATGTTTAGTGAGTCTCATTTTGTCACTGAAACATTTGTGGCATTCAGAGCACTGATAAGGTTTTTCCCCAGTGTGGGTTCTTATGTGCCGAGTGAGACAGCTTTTTTGACTGAAACATTTCTGGCATTCAGAGCACTGATAAGGCTTTTCCCCAGTGTGGATTCTCACATGTGCAGTTAGAAGTGATTTAAGGTTGAAATGTTTTGGGCATTCAGAGCACTGATAAGGTTTTTCCTCAGTGTGGATTCTTGTATGTTCAGTGAGTCTGCATTCGCAACTGAAACATTTCTGGCATTCAGGGCACTGATAAGGTTTCTCTCCAGTGTGGGTCATTATATGCCGAGTGAGACTGTTTTTGTCAATGAAACATTTCTGGCATTCTGTGCACTGATGAGGTTTTTCCCCAGTGTGGGTTCTTGTATGCCGAGTCAGAGTGCTTTGATCACTGAAACATTTCTGGCATTCAGAGCACTGATAATGTTTTTCCTTAGCCTTAGAGTGGTATCTTGCATGCTGTGTGAGACGGCTCTTGTTTTTGAAACATTTCTGGCAATCCGGGCACTGATAAGGTTTGTCCACAGAGTGGGTTATTGCATGTCGAGATAGGCTCGATTTGTTACAAAACCTTTTCTGGCATTCAGAGCACTGATAAGGGTTTTCCCCAAAGTGGATTCTCATATGTTCAGTGAAATAAGATTTTTGGTTGAAACTTTTTGGGCATTCAGCGCACTGGTAAGGTTTTTCCACAGAGTGGGTTAATGCATGTCGAGATAGACTCGGTTTGTTACAAAACCTTTTCTGGCATTCAGTGCACTGGTAAGGTTTTTCCACAGAGTGGGTTAATGCATGTCGAGATAGACTCGGTTTGATACTAAACCTTTTCTGGCATTCAGAGCACTGAAAAGGTTTTTCCCCAGTGTGGATTGTCATATGCTCAGTGAGATAGGATTTACGCCTGAAACTTTTTTGGCATACTTTGCACTGAGAGTGGTTTCCCCCTGTGTGCATTCTGTCAAATTCTGTGAGATAAGATTTATGGCTGTATCTTTTTGGGCACAGGTAACTTTTTTCCCCAACTTCGGTTATTTTACCTCGATTTTAGAGTCAGGCTTGTTTAGATAATGTTCAGCCCTTATCTCTAAAAGAAATTGTGTGTAATCTTCTCAACACTTGAATTGAGCAAAAAATGTCGGGAAGCAGTCCTGTAACAGCTGTTGACATTTTTCTAGCAGATAATAGTCTTTAGGTAATAGCCTCTCCGGCAGCAACTTAATTTGTGACTGAAGTTTTTCTCAAATCTATTTGTATAGGTTCTTAGCAATGAAGTAATAAGGTGTTAGTCTGATATTTAATGATTAAACTGATAAGTAACTTTTTGCACTGATGTAATGGCAGTAACTAAGGGCGTTAGAACGTGCAGAGTACTATTGTGGATCATTAGTCGCAGAACATCAGTTCCTTCTTCCCTTTCTATGTTTGGTGTAAGGTTAAGGTTTGTAGTTCTGAGGATGAGGATTTTTTTACATTAGCTATAGCTATAGCGCAATGGTGCTCCTTTAATCCATTTTTATATTTAACAGTTTTACATATCACTCCTGCACAACAGATAATGTTGAGGCGATTTACAAGAATTACAGAACAGTACACAATAAAATGGAAACAATCTGAGATGGTCATTAACACAATAAAGTGGTACATTTTTAAGGTTTTCGCAAGAGTGAGCAGAGTGGGTCAAGGTGTTATATCCCGAGGCAGATAGTCTCAAACTTGCGTAACTGGTTAAAAACGGTTTTTGAACAAAGGTGATTTTCGAATCTTTTGGTTGTTAACGTGTCAGCTTCGGAGTCTTCTTTCAGCGTCTTTTCTTTGATGGTATCCAGAAGAAACCTTTAGTTGTAACTTTCTTTTATGTAGTGTGTGCTTCCTCTCTAGAATTACATGATGCTTTAGATGAACGTTATTCTGTCATGCTGAGGCAATTTGTCTTTCTGATAATATTTCAGATGAGGATGCTGAAGCGGTCTTTCTACATTATTTCTGATGCTGTGTGCACAGATATGGCTTTGCTCTGGGTTAATGAAATGCAACATTAGAGACTTCACTTACAGGTATAGTACTTGCCACACTTAGATTTTTGGAAATTGTTTAAACGTAGAATGCTGGATGTCCTTCAGTTTTTCAAAATAATCCTTCTTATGGCACTGACATTCAGTTGCTTAGTGCTAAATCTTGCTTTCTTCGTCCGTAATTTCAATCACCTATAGTATTAAAATTAAATAGTTAATACATGTACATTTCCAAAAATATAATTTACAAGCTAAATCAATGCAGAATTTTGAAAATGCTGAGCTGTTTTTCAGACAGAGCAGAGAGTAGAATGGTAGCATGAGAGTACTTGGATGTAGGAGTGAGGATTTGTAGAATTTTCAACATTTTATTAAGCTCACAAAGGATACATGTACCCTATGGAGTTGCAACGTAGAATCCCAAAGGCAGATATTAAAGTCATATGGACTGGCACCAAACAGATATTAAAAATATATATACTATTAATTAATTTGTAATGCAGATTTCTGGGAAGGAAATGACTCCTCCACGGACAACAGGCGGTTTCCCCTGCCCTGAGTTACGACCTACTTGTATCTGGTTTCCTGACTTTTGAGTTTTGGGTCTGCCTCAAGCAAATCTATTGTGTGCTGCGAGGATTGTGCCTAGACCTATCCCTCAACTATGGTCCTGAGTGTGAATCAAGGGCAATGAAATTAAGGCGTACTTTCATGTGTTCATTTTATTCCACCTGATTATCAGTTGTTAGTTTTTTCTTCACCTGGATTTACTGGGTGCAGAAAACCAGGACACAATCTTTTTCCAGACAGAAAAATTAGATTGGAAAGATGCATAAGACTCTGGGTGCAGCAGAAGCAGCCAAGACTTATGCTGTTTTTTTCACTAACTGGGGGAAACACACAATTCTTCCCTCTGTTGGTGTTCACAGTTGTTGTCAGCCTGTGATTCGGCGTTGAGTGCAGAGCGTATCGATTAGAGCCGAGGGGCCGAGCCGAGGAGGAGTTGATGAGCTAGCGGAGCCTGGGACGACAGCCAGGGTTTGTTTTGTGACCGGTTCCCGCTTCACCCGCGTCCTGTTATACGGGCGCTTTAAGTTCTACGGATCTGCTGTGGCGGTGCTAAGGCGCTGCTAGTGCTGCTCGTGCGGCGGCTGCTGCAGGGCACAGAGGAGCACAGAGGAGCCTTGGCCTGCCGCCTGATTTATGTAAAAAATGTGTTTATTTTTTTTTTTTCCCACAGTCCACAGGCAAAAATTACATCATCACTTGGTCCCACGCAAGGGATCAGAAAGCCCCAACAGAATTATAACAGGTGTACAAAGTGTATTGATCAATATAAACCAGCTCCTCCTCTTATTAGATAAGCCAAATGAAAGATACAGCTTCTAAGTGCCCCGGAGCTGAGAGAGAGAGATAAAAAAGAAAAAAAAGAAGAACATGCAACTTTGCTAAGCCAGCAGATAGGTCTAAAGTAAAGTCAACGGCCTTCTGTAACGGTAATTTCTCCAGGTTATGTTATGTTATGTTATGTTAATTTGGCTCTTTTATAGCGCACGGCTACTCCGTGGAGTGTCCCAGTGACAAAGACCCGAAGGAGAGAAAATCCAGGGCAGATGCAGAGCAACAGAAAAAAAATTACTGGGTAAAAAGCCATGTCTTCAGTTCCTTCCTGAAAACCAGTAAATTGCTGATTTTCCTAAGGGAGACGGGCAGGGAGTTCCAGCTCCGTGGTGCCATGTATCGAAAAGAGCGACCTCCAATTCTAGCCCGTCTGATGGGAGGAACAGAAGCCATGGCCAAAGAAGCTGATCTCAAAGTTCTAGAGGGCAGATAAAAGGCAAGACGCCTTCTGATGTATTTGGCCCCTGCAAGATGAAGCGCCTTAAAGGCGAGAGTCAACGCCTTAAAAGTAATCCGTCTCGCGACAGGGAGCCAGTGAAGCCTTTTAAGCAGCTCCGGTGCACTCGCTCTTCGATGAAGGCCAAAAATGGCCCTTGCAGCGGAGTTCTGCACTAGCGGAAGGCGCGCAAGAAGAAATTTTGGCAATCCCAGATAGAGCACATTAGCATAATCTAGGCGAGATCCTATCAAAGCCTGTACTGTGGTCTTTCTGTGCTCCAGGGACAAAATCAGAAGGAATTTCCTTAGCATTTTTAAAATGCCAAAGCATTTCCCTGTGAGCTCGCGAATCTGAGGCCCAAAGGAAAGGCCCTCATCAATCTGGACGCCAAGATTCTTTGCCTTGGAAGAGGCATCTGCCGGAGGGTACATGTCAGGAGGCCACCAGGCCTTCCATCTCGGATCAGGCAGGCAGCCAAAGAAAAGCAATTCCTATTTATTGGAATTACATTTCAGACTGTGCTGTTTAAACCAGTCAAAGACCGCTCCCAAACAGTCCCTGATCCGCATACCATCAAAGTCGGAGCCCTTAGTGCAGGTGAAAAGGAGCTGGGTGTCATCAGCATAGGATACAATCTGGGCACCAAACGACTCCGCCACTGCCGCCAGAGGGGCCATATAGATATTAAAAAGGGTGGGGCTCAAGATAGAGCCCTGAGGCACCCCCACCTCCATGTCGGCGGAGAAAGGTGGCGCCCAGACCGTTTGCCGACGACCGGATAAGAATGACTCGAACCACTTCAACACCACTCCACGCAATCCGATCTCCCAGAGTCTTAAAAGGAGACCGTCATGGGGAACGGTGTCAAAGGCCGCCGACAAATCCAGCATAACTAATATGGCCTTTCCACCTAAATCCAGAACTTCCCGGATGGCATCAGTAACTTCAAGGAGAGCGGTCTCCGTACTCATGTTGGTGAGAAAACCCGACTGAGTATCGCGAAGGATGTCATTACTCTCAATGTAGTCAAGAGGGAGATGTGAACATGCTTCTCAACCACCTTTGCCAGAGCCGGGAGAAGGGAGATCGGCCTATAGTTAGCATGGATTAGATGGTCCAAATTGGGCTTCTTGACATGTGGCAGGATCAAGGCATGCTTCCAGACCTGGGGAACCACCCCTGTGCTTAAAGACATGTTGAGCACCGGGTTAAACAAAGGGTTTAAGGCCGGGGCTACTTTTCCAAGGCATTTAGCAAGACAGGGATCCTGCGGGGAGCCAGACTTGAGCTGGGTGAGAAGGTCAAGAGAGGCAGGTAGGGACAGAGGAGGAAACTCAGAAAGAGAGGGGTCTTCCACTACCAAGGATGGGAACCGAGAGAGCCTGTGCTCAGATACAGATACTGAACTCATGGGGGAAAAAGTATCTTGAATAGCTTTAATTTTAGAGGTGAAAAAGATTGCAAGTTGATGGACCCATGCTTCCGTATGGGAGTGGGATGGTAATATCGAGGTAGGGGAAATAAAATCTTTTACAATGCGGAAAATTTCTTTACTCTTATTGGCCGCGTCCTCAATTCTTTTGTCATAATAAGTTTTTTTCCCAGCCATAATATGGCGGTGATAGAGCTTCATGAGTTCCCTATATTTATTTTTGTCACTGGGATCATACATGCGGCGCCAGGCCCTTTCAGCTTTTTTACACTCTCGGCGCAGCTCACCAAGAGAAGGAGTGAACCACGGTGCCGAGGCGCGGTTGCAGGATTTTCTAGAAGTAGACATGGGAGCTAACTCCTCAAATCTATCCACTAGCCACCTATGTAGCAGATCCAAATCTTCCTCTAAAATACCAGACAGTTGACAAGGGTGCATGGAGAGTGCAGATACCAGCATTTCAGGAGAGACCCGGTGAAAAGCCCTAGCAGTCCCTCTAGGGCCTTCCAACGATCTGGAGGAAGTAGTGATGACAGGAGAAATAATAAAATTTATTAAAAAGTGGTCAGACCATAGGACAGGGATCGGGGGGGATACGCAGATCGCAGCTGTAGAAAAAATGTGGTCTAAAGTGTGGCCTTTGTTGTGTGTGGGGACAGAAACATACGGTAACAGCCCTAGAGGAGCTGTAATGTCCCACAACTTAACAACATCCAAATCACTACCAACATCCATGTGTAAATTAAAATCACCCAACAATATGCAATGTTCGGATTTTAAACAAAGTGCAGAAAGAACAGCCTGCAGTTCCTCGAAAAAAAGACCTCTGGGACCCGGGGGTCTATAAATTAAAAGCCCAACACAGGCTTGGCGTGGGGATAGCAAGAGGGTAAAGCCGAGAGACTCACAGCCCGAAATATTATCCGTGGGGAGAGTGGCGCAGGGGAAGCGCTTGTCAACTACCAAAGCGATCCCGCCGCCTCTTCCTAAGGCCCTGTCCTTTCTGATAATGACATAATCAGTAGGAATGGCATTCGCTAGGTCAGGGCCAGAACTTTCTCCCAGCCAGGTCTCAGTTAAGAAAAGACAGGGCGGCTTGGACTCCATCAACAGATTGTGGATGTCCTAAGAATGCCTGCTGAGAGATCTGGTATTGAGAAGAGAGCAAGGATTGTAAGTTGGCAGGGTCGCAAGGGATGCGACATGAGAGCCGACCAAACGCCATCCGCAACCAGGGCAGCCTTTTCTCAAAGCCCGCCTACCAGGAAAGATGCAGTGGCACGTAGCCACCTAGCACCGAAGGGAAAGGAGCTCCACAAAAGTATAGGAGCGCAAAGTGGTAGAGAAAGAGGAGAGACCGCCGATAGGAAGACCCACGTCCGCACCCGTCCGCATCTGGGACGCTGACGGGTGCAGACGGGCTTACCTTAGGCGCTTCTTTGGCGCGGGATAGGCGCGTCCGCAAAGCGCGTCCGCTGCGCGGAGCGGAAAGCCCCTGAACTTATAGTCGCTCAGGGGGAGTGACAGGAGAGCCGCACCACTGGTCCGCCGACCGGCGTGCAAGATCTCCTCCCAAAATGGCCGCTACTCCAATCCCACAGCACCCAGCGGCACCTCGTATGCCGGACTGGAGTGGGGAAGAAAGAAAAAGACAGGTCCCCTCCCACAGTGCTGTTGCCACCCAACACAGGCGGGGAAGACCGGAAACAAAAGTGCACAGAAAACAGCGAGGAGAAAGCACCAGGCTTTCCGCCACAGGTGCCGAAAAAGAAAAGGTACAAGTGGGAATAAGGGTCAGAAAGGCGGAAGACACAGCCTGTCCAAATATAAAAGCACTCGGCAATAAGTAGTGCTGGCGCTTGCAATCAGCGCGATGGTTCCAGGAGCAGTACTGGGGAAAGCGGTGACACGCGCTAGCACTCAGCGCGAGGAAATAATTAAAATAAACACAGCGCGTTAGCAGTCAGCGCGCAATGCATATAATTAAAAACAAAGTTAGTCCTGGCCTCTAGAAGACACACGAGTTTCAGGGAAGGCCGTTAATCCCAGATTTGCCATTCTACCCACGTCTACAGCGAGATGAAGCCCGGTAACATCCTCCGAGTCCTCACCTGGTTTAAGGTTGCTCCACCGAGGTGTTGAATGCGGAATAGCCAAAAAGCATGGACAAACTCATCTTAACATGGGATAAGTAATTATGAATCTAACAAGGAACAAAGAAAAAAACCTAAAAAAATACCCACCCCCCACCCCACCCCACAACGAGAGGTTGGTCGACACTGGGATTGTGATCAAAACAAGAAGAGATGGCGGGCTCTGATGGTGGAGGGACACACCGCAGACGGACGGCCCTGGGAGAGGAAGGAGACAAGGGGCCCCCATTTAAATTCGAAATTCTTATAATTATCCCTGAAAATATCAGCCATACGTTCTAGGCTAAGCAGTCTCCAAAGACGAGAGTGCCATAGGGAAATAGCTGGAGCCTCCCTTCTCTTCCACTGCCAGGGTGACCTTAAACTGCCCCACACGCACCACTCTTAAAGTATGGGACTCAATTTCGGGCGACAACAGGTGGACTTCTTTTCCATCCCCATTCACTCCAATCCATTTCAATCCAGCTTTCCCCCCGCCCAACATGAGGGACCCTTTGATGCCTGGAGAAGGCGAGGCTGCTTAGCTCTAATACATTTTTTCCACAATTTTGATCCCCTTACTTGTGATCAATGTCAAAGGGACTTTGAATTGAAGAACACGGAAAGATATCAGTATATCCAGTAAATGCACTGGGCCCTCACACCTCAGATACGGGAGGCTGCTACTCGATCTGTCACAAAAGTCGAGGCCTTTCTCACCAAGACTGCTAAAATGAAAGGGGTGATCTAATTTATCTATAGCTTCCTCCTTAAAACAGTGCTTTCCCCACGCCCCCGGTATATGTCTATGTGGGAAGACTTAATTCACCGTCCTATTTCCGATGAGGAATGGACGCATCTATGGTCCGACATCCCACGCTTCAATCATTCCTCAGAACTCAGGGAACTGCCGCCTGATTTTACGTATACACAAATCATTGAGCAGAGCAGAGCTGAGCAGAGGAGTGGAGGGAAGTGCCTACATCTGCCGTCTGTAGGTGGACTGGCTCTGGATCCCGCTTCTGCTCCTGAACGATTGCCAGCATTCTCCCTTGTACTCTTGACAGCGATGAATAGCAACGAACAAGCAATGACCAGTGAGTGGTGAGTGACAAGAGGTGTGTGGCATGTGGCGAGTAGTTAAGGTTGATCGGTCCGTAAGTCGCTGAGCCTTTTCAGTCTGTAATAAGTCTGTAATACAAAATCTGAGAAATTATGCAAAGGGGAAAGTGACAATAGACTTTGATCCTGTTGAAGCACCCCTCGACCCCTTAATTACTCTGCATGCCTAGACTACAGCCCTACCCGGAGCTCGGATATTAATCAATTGAATAATGAATTAGTTAATTAAATAAGTAACCAGCAGCACCGGCGGATTCTGTACGGAGGTGTGCTTTGGGGGTGTTTTCCCTTGGAGGTGTTAGGAGGTGTTTTTGTCCAATCAAAGCACCATTTGGTCTTGTCACTGGCCCGTTTGATTCTCTGAAAGAAGCAAGACTTCTTCACCTTAGAGGGTGTATTACGAGGTCAGGAAAAGGGCGGCCACCTTTCCCTCCTATCAAAAGGAAACGAAAAATACAACAAACACTAATATTAGATACGTTTAAAATAAAACAGACAGGCGAGTCCTTTAAATCATCTAAGGTCCATACATTTGGGAAACTGGGAAAGTCGCCGTCAAAGTTTGATTTTATGAAAGATCTAACTGGTGCTATGCTAACATTGCTAACTAACCCATGTGATCTTCAAACTCTGATTAAACCACTGAGTAGAACAAATATTATAACCCTTAAGCAAGGAGTAAGTGAACTAGGCCACCCTGAGTCTGAAGCTGAAGTCGAACAAATGTCAAATTCAACTTAGGACCAAGTCAACCATTGGGGTCAAATAACGGACCTAGAGATGTTAACTATTCCACTTACTGGTCGTTCACAACAAGAGGACGCAAAATGCATAAATCTAACAACGGGAGATACTCAGCAATTACTACCAACTAGGCATCCAATGCCAATAGAAGTGCAAGTAAAAATCAGAACAGCTAACGGGATAGGGGAACCATCTAATTTGGGACAAATAAATCAACGAGAGCAAGAAGCTCCAAATGAACTAAATGGTGGGGTGAAAATCATAAGGGAAGCCAATACCCCACTGAAATCGAATCTTACTCTGTCTAAAATAAATTCAGTTAAAAAACAGGACCAGTCGAAATGTAATCAAAATAACGGATCTCAAATTAATAAGGACGAATACAACAGAAACCCAGAAACTCTGCAGCGTTGGAGTACTCCGTATCAAAAAGACGTTTTGAATAGTAGTCCACAATTCATTCATTCTTGTGATGAGGGACATAATTTTCAAGGACCACAAAAAGAGGAGTATAAGGACCTATCATTCATAAATGGGCAACACCATAACCCAGGTATTCAGGTAGCAGGAAGTGGGAACGCAGGAGCAATTTGGGATTTATTCTTCAAAACCTTTAACATATAAGTCCAACAAAAAGGAGGTCCAAATAGATCTCTTGAGTGCTACGGCATCCTCTGTTGCCGGAACTGAGCAGAAGACAAAAACACAACATAATCTAATAGTAAGGGCACAATCTCAGCCAATATCTACATATGCAGAGTGTAGTTGTGCCCCACTAATTAACAAACTGGTTACCATTCCGGATATTTTAAAAACAATAATTGACGATGTCAAAGGGAATTTTCCTAATGTGAGAATTCAACCCATCAAGACCGACTGCCCCTCTAAAGATACAATAAAATGTAAAGACAATACTGTTGTTGTTAAAGATAAAATAGATGATAAAACAAAAGATCAAGAAGTGATAAACATATGCTCGACACAATCAACAATGACAGACGCAGCTCCGGAAGTTTAACTATCAAAAAGTCAGAGGAAAAAGCAATGGAAAGCAAGAAATAAAGCTTCTAAAAGTATAAAAACAAATACAAATGCATCAGATATAGTGAGATTGAACACTGGAAACAACCATGAACAAATATCATATTGTGAAGGTGAGGGTAAACAAATGTCTCCAACAAAACCCCTTTACCCTCTATTTAATAAAGATCTATCGGAGGTACAAGCAGTTATGAAAAATAAATGCCTAAACAAGCAAGCTGATAGTATAAAAATGATAGAGTATGGGAAAATTCAGTCCTTAGAAATGCTGCAAGTGGAGGAATGTAATAAACAGGTGGAGAATAAGCCATCATAATTGGAAACAAATAGAGCAAAGAGTGAGAGTATCAGAGGGGATAAAACGGATAGAGATTTGTTAAAAACCTGGAAGGATATTAAATTACCACACGATCTGGGAACCAAAACGAAGCAGTTACATAAACATCGACAATCATGGTCTCAAACTGTTAATAATCATAATGAAGGGTTAATTGCGCATGCTCAAGGTGAAAATAGCCTGCAACAAATTAAATTACATAACCCAGATCAAAAAGAAGGAGTGGTGCAGGTAATTTCTACGCCAGAATATAAATCTAGGGGTAATAATGATATCATGACTCGTGGGAACATATTAAAATGCAGTACCCTCATTAAAGAAAATTAAATGTACCGACATAGAATCAATTGAATTCCACACATCAAGAATAATAATCGCATATCAACATTAGTAATTTGGACATCTTCTACTGCTGCCAGCCTTATTATGCAAGAACATAATCTCTTTCAGGACTGGGGAATAAAAATAACAACTCCCCTGCAACTTTCCTATCCTAGCCCTTTTGTTTTAACAAAATTACAAAATCATAACCAATGAGAACCAATAATAATAAGAAATACTCAATGTTAAAAAACCCACAGGTATGACCAACAGGCATCTTTTAAAATTATTAGAGGTAAAAAAAGTAGACCTAATATTTGACAATGTCAAATTAGGTTGGCTAACAGCAGCCCCATAATGTCAGGCAGGATTGACATCTACAATCTGAAGTTTCTTTAAGGTGGCCAACAATTATGAATAAAAGGGTCAGATTATGTTCGTGGAATATAAATGGGGTTCAAGCAAAGATTCAGAATAACCAACTCGCTACTTTGTGTTGTTTTCAAATCATTTGTTTACAAGAGACTTGGGCTTTAGTTCTTTTTAGATTGGAAGGGTATAGGGTTATTTCTCATTAGCTAAGAGAACAAGTAACTATGGCAGACCTTGTGGGGGTTTGGCTATTTTTATATCAACTGAGCTAAAAATGGAAAGTGAAATGAACGTCTCAAGTCAAAAGGATTATCTAATTGTCAAAATAAGATACAAGGAACAAAATATAATTACATCTCTTGTAGTAATCAACGTATATAATTACGAAGAACAATGGCGACCAATTTGATAATTATTATATTGCAGCAACTGGACAATGACACCCAACCTGGGATTATTATTACCGATGATTATAACATGAATATGCTATGGTCTTACGATAGAGATGTTGAAATACAATGGCAAACTTACTTATGGTCAATTCCAAGTTTTTTATCAACAATGGGCATGAGGGAACAAAAGAATGAAAACATCGGCAAGAGTCTTGCATAAGAATTAGAAACCATAGGTCTAAGATGGCAAAATGTGCGATTTCCTCGAGATTTGCCAAAAGCATGCACTTTTCAAGCAGGGGATCATAGTGCTAGAATAGATTATACAATAGCATTGTTGAATCTATTTCATAAAATGTTGTCTAATCGGAAAGAGGGAATATATATAAACGACCACGATCAACAAATAATTGAGTTAAACCTAAATGGCCTAAGATTTGAAAAATATAGGTCACTTCCGGGAGAAATAACAACAGTAAATTATAAGAAACTTTATTGGTCAGATAACACCAAAGA
This sequence comes from Lissotriton vulgaris, assembly GCF_964263255.1. NCBI lineage: Eukaryota > Metazoa > Chordata > Amphibia > Caudata > Salamandridae > Lissotriton > Lissotriton vulgaris. The sequence goes on along the minus strand of NC_141685.1, from coordinate 122,876,426 downwards.
TTCTATTACAAACACTGCGCAGGCAATTGTGGATTTTCACTTCGAAGGAATTTATTTGCATGCTGTCGAAAAATGGTCTCTCTTCACAAAGCAATTAATTACCACAATCTCATTAATATGCTAATAAAGGTCAGTGGAGGAAAAAAACAGCATGTTCATTGGTGAAAATTTTGCTTGAAAGCCATCAATTAAAAAAAGGACGTAACAGAATCCTGAGATTGGTAAAAAAGTTCCCAGTTAATTTAATTTACAGAGTAAAACTTCAAAAGATAAATACAGGAGTAAGGAAAATGGTCTGGAAGGACAAAATGCAAGAAAAGCAATAGTTGTGGGCAAAAGCTCTATATGCTTGCAAAAGGAGTAAGTCAAGAGGCTTCTGGATTCGAGTAAACAAACTGAGTAGATCTAGTAGGAAATCTACTTCATCAACAGTAACTGAATCTGAATGGGTTATGTTTATAGATATGCATTTGAATCCTACTCCTAACTTGGCTGTGAATTCTACTGATTGGGCTATAAATAAAATAGGAGGAGAAAAGAATAATAACTGAACAGAAATAACAGAAAACCTTAAATGTAAATTAATAAAGAATCAGAGATTCAATTGTGCCCCCGGCCCTCATGGGATTACCGCTGTGTTGTATAAGGAGAAAGCATCATATTGGTCGAGCTATCTAACACCAGTATTTAATCATGCTCTCCAATAAAGAACAGTCCCCGAGGCATGGAACGGATCTATAATTTCTCCTATATAAAAAAGTGGGGACTGGTCCCTCCCATCCAATTACAGATTAATTACGCTCCAAGATATCGAAGCTAAATTAGTTGCATCGGTTCTACTTAAGGAGTTAATTGATTGGGCTAATGAAAACCATTTAATTCCACCGAACCAATCAGGTTTTGTACACGGTCAAGGTACAACAACAAACGTGTTAACACTAGGAATTTTAATGGAAAAATATAAAACAAGAAAACAGCCATTATATTTATGTTTCGTTGATTTTAAAGCTGCCTTTCACTGCGTAAATAGGTCGATTTTATGGAGGAAACTGGATCGTTATGGCATTAGCTCCAGCCTTTTAAATGCAATACAATTGTTATATACTGATATCTGGGCAAGAGTCCGGCTAAGGAATGGTTCAAAGCTTTCGAGAAAAATTTTAAAAACTCAAGACCTAAAGCAAGGGTGTGTTTTAGCTCCATATTTATTTAATCTATTTTTATCAGACTTTACCCTTGCAATGAACTTATTATACGCTGATGACGTCGTCCTGCTAAGCCAAACAAGGGTAGGACTGCAGCAATTAATAAACAAAACATCAATGTATTCAATTGAGAACAAAATGACAATAAACGAAACAAAAACAAAAGTAATGGAAGTCAGTACCAAGAATCGGAAGGGCAGTCAATACAAATGGTCACACAAAAAGCGAGAGCTAGAAAACGTTCAATGTTATAAATATCTTGGGATACTGTATGACGAGAAAGGATCTTTTTCATACCATAAAATGGAGATGAAGGAAAGAGCCAAAAGTCTACAAGGGTCTTTTCGCCTACTTGATAGCTTCTTGGGGGGCCCAACTTATACCCCATTAATAAAAGTAATAAAAGCAAAATTGCTCCCTAGCCTTATATGGAAGTGAAATACTCGTGGCTTGATGCCGCCCAGGCGGCATGCCCCAGCCCTGAGACGCTGGCGCTGCTTTGCCAAAATTATACCGAATTCTCGGATGAAGCCGGCCGTGAACTGTCCTTCCTTGGTAGAAAGGGTCGAGCGTGACGCTTTGGGGAGGGGGACCGCCCGGGACGTACCCTTGCTAACCTCCTACTTCCACCGCACGCTGCCTCCTATATACCTGCTCTCAGTGATGGAGCCTGGACAGGACCACCTCTCCGGAAGATATTAAATCCTGTTTTCTCGACTTTTAGTCTCACCTCTATTGTGCGGCACTCCCTTGCCACGGGAGGAGTTCGACCAATATTTTGAGTCCTTCGCCCTCGTCAGGCTCGAAGACTACCATCGAACATTTCTTGATGAGCCATTCTCCAGGGAAGAAATATTGGCAGCCATCAACAGCTTACCTAGCGACAAGGCCCCTGGCCTGGATAGCCTGCCTGCCTCATTCTACAAATCGGTCGCTGACATTCTGGAACAGCATCTGGCGGCCATGTATAATGAGTCTTTCGACGCCAGGCTATTCCTGCAGTCCCTGAGCGAAGCATTGATAAATTTGCTCCTTAAACCTGACAAGCATGCCGACCATCGTGACTCCTACCTCTTTCCCTAATAAACATAGATAATAAATCTTCGCCAAATCTCCCTGATCAATCTGGCTTCCTACCTGGCAGAGCAACCTCACATAATCTTCGCACCATTTTCTCTGTCCTGCATCAAACTAACCCTAACTTGCCGGCCGTGGCCGCACTACTCGACGCCACCAACGTGTTCGATACGTTGGAGTGGCCGTTTCTGTTCAACATTCTACTGCGTATGGGTTTCAGCGTAAAATCAAACTCCTTTACACCAGTCCCTCCACACGTCTCCACATTAATGGTCAGGTATCCGACCCGATCAACACTGCCTGTGGCACTCGCCAGGGGTGTCCTTTATCGCCCATGCTTTTTGCCATCGCCATGTAGCCCCTGGCTGCCAGGCTACGGCAGCACCATACACACAGGGGCATTGGTTACTCTTCCCGCTCTCTCCTGGTCTCAATGTATGCGGATGACGTCACCCTATATGTCCGCCACCCCCAGGAAAACCTTAGCCCCTTGGTTAGGGAAATCATACATTTTGGCGGGCTTTCGGGCATCCAGATGAACTGGAGTAAGTCGGTCCTATTTCCCCTGACCCCTTCACACCGGACTTTCCATTCGTGTGGGCATCCGGCCCCACACGCTATTTGGGCATCTGGTTAAGTAGGCATTTGGATGAATTGTGGAGGTCGAACTTAGGGCGGGCTGTTGATTGGCTTGAATACAGAATCCCTTTGTGGAGCCGACTGCCGCTATCCTTGGCTGGCCGTATCGCCATAGCAAACATGGTGGTCCTGCCTAAATTCTTCTCTTCTTGAACATACCTATCCCCTCACCTCTCATTTCTTTCGCAAACTTCGCTCTCTAGTCATTTCGCTTATTTGGGCAGGTGAACAACCCAGGGTGGCCTACGATATCCTCACCCTCCCTATGTCTGCCGGTGGGATGGGTGCGCCTGACTTTCGGATCTATGCCTTATGTCCTTGGGGTAGGCCCCCATCTCATCGGATCGCACGCGGGGGCGTGGAGCGCAGACCTTGGAATTGACATTTCGGAGGCCGACTGGTTGTATTGCTGTAATCAAACCAAAAATGTGTCCCCGAATGACCGGGTCCGCCTGATCCACTTCAAGTACTTGCACAGACTGTACCGCACCCCAGTGCTGCTCTACAGGTTCGGGCTCACCCCTGGAGATACTTGTATGTGTTGCGCTGCTCCATTTAGCTTGGCTCTGCCCCAAGGTCTCTGAGTTCTGGCAGGCGGTGTGCTCCATCGTCTCTGACATCACCGGTACTGCAGTGCGCCCAGACCCTCCCCTGTGCCTTCTTGGCTTTGTTAAGTTTTGCCCTGATGCTTCCCTCTGCCTGATTTCGATGCTTTTGGTCCTCGCCAGACGTAGGATGGCCATCTGTTGAGGTCAGCAGCCTGCTCCTAGGGTCGAGAGTTGGTTGGAGGATGCCTATCGATGCCAGACTCCTCTCTGAGTTTTGGGATTTAATGCCTGCCAGGTCCCGCCCTGTGGACATTTGGGCCCTCATGGTCGCCTATCTCCTTTCCCGCTCCCACCCCAGCGGCGCTACCTCTCCCGCGCTCCCCGCCGCCCCTGGGTCCGCGGCTGCCGTCGGTGTTAGTTAGTGAATGCTCCCACGTCCCCTATTTCCCATCAGCGCCCCTGCTGCTTTAGACTTTTATCTGTTATTGTGCTTCTATGCGTGCTTCCCCTTGGGAGGCTGTAGCCCTGGACTGTGGTTCTGTGACTTTAACATTCCTGGTTTTACTGAATTGCTGTAAACTTAACCCAATTGCAACTCAATGTCTGTATTGTAATTTATCTTCCTACCGCGCGCAACGGTTCTGCACGGTGTATTGTGTCTGCCATGTTCATATTCCTTAATAAAGGTTTTTGAAAATTAAAATAATATATATTTGCCACTTTTAAAAGACAAAGAACTGTTTATTACGAGATCCCACGCATGGATGTTGGTCCAGGAATATACAAGTCTTAAGGTACAACCATATTTAGAAATACCATGGTCTCTACAAACCAAAAACACCTTTATGAAAGCACGATCCGGCAACTTAACTATCTTAAAACATGTAGTGCCCTATCTAAGACCATCTAAGCCGACTATGCAACCTATGGGACGAAAGTATTTTGCATTTTGTTGTATATGTGTAGTAATGATGGCGGAAAGAAAACGATATTTGAAAAACTGCTTCATTGGCAGAGTTGTTCGTACCTGCAGACATGCAATGGTAGTTTTTTTAGACCATCGGTAATTAAAATGAACGCCAATTTTACTAAATTTTTAACACTTGTTAAAAAGAAGTTGGATGCTTGTGAGTTGCCCACAGGAAATCTGGAAGTCTAAGATAATTAAGGACAACATTTAGGAATAGTTTTATGACATCACACATAAATTACAGAAATATTAATTGACACAATTTATATTAAGTCCTGGAAAGATGACGGTCTGATGTAATGTATATAAATTGTGTTTATGTTATTCAAGAAAACTAATTTGGGTTTTTTGAAATTTTAAAATTATTGCTCTGTATTTAAATTGGTGTGATTCCTTTAAGAATGCAGTAATCGTAAGATTTGTGTTAATCATGCAAATAAAATGTACCTTACTCCCTCTGTTAGAAAATGCTTTCCCCTTCCCTCCCCTGCTTCACCTATCTCCCCCAACCAACCACATGCATATATCTACCACCTGCTTAAAACAAGTGGTAAATAAAAGCAGAAAAACACTATGAAATAGTGAATGGCATGTGCTTTGACAGGCAGAAGAATCTGTTCCTCGTGGCAACTGCCCAGTCCATGGAGTCAAACTTGTAACTGGACGTTACTGGGGTAAATCCACTACAAAGTAAAAAAAAACAATTACATGAGATTTTTCTGCCACTCCAGCACTGTGCAACTTCTAACAAGGGGCTATGAGAGGTCTTGGACGGGTCCTGTGACCTGGAGGGTCACGCCAATTGTGCCCTTATTTAAGTCAGAGGACTGTCATGTGTTTAACAGCTAGAGCGGTGGTAGCAATGCACCCTGTTGTAAAGATCAATAGCCTGATGTGATCTTTGCATCATGGTCAGTGGGGTGGCGTCCTACTGACACACCCATGTAATGCTCCATTTCTATACATGTGCCCAGACTTTGCGCTAACATCAAGTGCGTGTTTAGGGCGTTGGTGTGCGTAGGATAAATGCAATGTGAGAGTGCTAGTCTAAGGGACACAATCCACCCCCACCCCCAAGACTCCCCCAACAGTTCAGGGCAGAAGATAATACTCTACAACAACGTGATTGTTGAGGCTCAGTTGGACGATTGTGTGCTGCCAACCGGCCCGTTCAAGGTTGCATTTGCCAAATTCCTAACACAACAGGGTCTGAATCTACTGGCTTCCTGGAAAGCCTGAGCTGGGCTTTTAGTGGATGAATTCCTGACTACTCTGTGTCAGAGGCCCATGAGGGACTACAACTACCCCAGTATTGAACACCCTGTCTGAGCCGGCCACAGTGTGGGCTCAATTGCTGACGGTCGGGCCTCCAGAGGAGCTGCACTTACCGACAGGCCTAGTGTGACTGCTACCTTGGGACTGCTGATCTTCAGGCAACTGCAAAGAAAAAACAGAGTGGGTGCCCTACTGAATGCAGCTCTACATCCAGGACAAAAGCGTCCACAAAAGCTTGCTGGTGGGTCACTGCTCTCTCGAGTGTTCGGGCGTGCCATTCAAGTGCCGGGAAACAGGAAAGAGACCCAGACAAGACTGACTCATCCTGTGAAAGGATAAGACGCTTACGACAGAGCATATACGCATTGGGGTGACTGGAGTGACAGAACTGCACCTATACTATATTCATGATACTCCTAAATGCCCCTAGAGGGGAAGAGGGTATCAGAACCGGACGCACCTGTCTACAGCACATGGTAGTCTGGCATGCCTGCACCACCCTTTCACCCAGACTGTACATAAAGTTGATTTTAGAGCGGCTACCCACATAGCAGGGGGAATCTCAGACCATTCGCTGGTGGAGGTGCAACTCGATGGTCCGGTTGTGGACTTTATCCTACCCCCAAGGGTTGATCCGTGAAATTTAAAAGACAAGACGTTCAAAGCTCATATGAGAGATAGAGCAGAATTCTATTTTAAGGAGACCGGGCGGCCTGTTGAATCAGATTGCGTGCTATAGGATGAATTCAAGGCAGTGATTAGAGGCCAGACACAAGTCTTGATTGGGGGAATGCCAAAGGAACGTAAATCGAAGTGCGAGGCTCAGGACAGGGAATATGCTTTCCTGGAGGCACGCTTGGCAAGTGGGGAATCAGTTTCTCTCCCATTACACCATCAACTGAAGCTTAGAATTATATAAAAGAACTAGCAGCCCGTCCCGACCTTGTCCGGGTATGAATTGTTGCCGGGCAGTAGTATATTGTTTTGTATGATTTCGTTATGAAAGTATTTCTTATCTGTGACAGGCCTGTGAAACGCTCCGATTCACAGTGCACTGCTGATGCACTTAAGAGTGCGCGTTCAGTAGTGTGTGAACTCGAGTTTCCCAACTTTATTTTTCCTTGCAATATTATATAGCGCAAACTCGACAACATGGCATGAGCACAATTTACATTACAGAAGAACACATTCATTTGTGGTAGGCACGGGGAGACAAAGCGATTTGCCTGGAATCACAGGATGTTGAGCTGATGCCGAGATTCGAACGTAGCACCCCAGCTCTAAAGTTCACAATTCTAGAACTTGTGGCGGGAGGTGTGTCTAAAAGTGTATGTCGGTGCTGGCCATCAACGAGAGAGACCTGTGCATTTTTCAAATGGGTGGTGAAAAAATATGAGTATGTTGCTGGAGATGTGGGTCGCGGTGTTACCAATGTACTTACCAGGAAGGGTAAACACCCATTATTCCGCAGCTTTCTTTCCGCATACCATCACTCCGCATACTTTCATTACGAAAGTACCATGACTCCGCAATGCCTATATAACGCATGGCATTACATTTTATATGCTTTTACCGCGCATACATTTACAACAAAATTCGTTGTAAATGCACGGATGGTAAAAGCATGTTTTTTTTTAATGTTTGGATAAGGTAAGTATGGTTATAGGGGTATATGTTTTGGGGTACTGAGGTATATGTTTTGGGGTGTTTGGGTATTTTAAGGGTAATCACAAAGAAGGCCGCTGTATAGGAGCTACCCAGATTAGCTCCGGGTTTGGGGATTACAAATTCATGATATCCCCGTCTAAACCTACTGCCCGGCCACCGCTCCACCTGCTGTCGGGACCTAAGTGTTCGGACCGCAGCTCCGGATGAAACGGATTTGTAACCCTGCCCTCTGTCCTGACCACGGGGGACTCTTCGGCGCCCCGCACTTGGGACTCGACATCTCCTTGGTGACTGAGGATGCCCGCACTTGGGGCTCAACATCTCCTTGGTGACTGAGGACGACCCTCCAGCCTGACGCACAGGCTCGTCCCAAGGCTGTCCATGAACTGATGCCTTGCTCCCGCCTGCCGACGCTGACACCCATCTGCCGAGTCCCGGCCACCGCATGACGCCCGCACCAAGTCCCCGTGTCCTCAGCCACCGTGCGATTTCTGCAAATTGAACCGCCGCTAGAAGCTATCCTGGCTGTCCCCCAGGTGACCGGACCAGTGTTATTTGCCGAGGGTGATGATGACGGGCTTTGATGCTCCTACTACCGGCGCTAATCCCCTGATGCTACCGGACTGAGGTACTCTCTTCTAATTTACGCCCTAAGCGGAATGATATTGATCTCGACGATCGGGAGCCGAGGCTTTCTACCCTCTTAATGGCGGCGCCCTAAACTATACAAAATGGCGGCGCCCTTATCAAATCACTACGAGGCACTGCTTTCAGTCCTCATAAAACGTATCTTTTTGCCATCGCATTCACCGGATCCTCACTTCAGCTCTAGATAAGTGGGCTGTTGTCAACTGGATTATTCACAGTTTCTTCTTACTCAAACTGATCGCCAAGCTATGCCTGACCCCAAAATGGCCACTGTTTAAGCCACCATTGGTCGCCCTGCAATCGTTTAAGACCTCTATCATAACCCGAGCTGAGATATAAGCACTTTGGCTTAAATCTCATTGCAGTCCTGTAGAGTGGGCAGTATCAGCTGGAGTTACTAATAACCTTATGAGCAAAACAACTGCGGAGGATTGCCTGACTCCAAAATGGGGACAGGTTGAGACATTCTCGGTCGCCCTACACGACCCGATTTTTAAAAAAGGCGGTGCTACTTATTCCTATCATCTACACTGTTGATCACCCTAGCCTGACATGTTGAGTGACTACCCGGATCTATGGATTAGTGGGTCATACTAGACCTAGTGCTGCTCACTATACCATCACTAAAGTTGTGTCTGACTTTACAGCTACGGTGCTACAATAGCCCATTGACTACTTCTTGATTATCCTTTCTAATAGTTAGGGGCACTCCTGACGTATCACTGCTCACTTGGCTCACTGAAGACACCGACACCACTTGTGAAGCCGAAACGCTGATGTTTCGCCCCTTAAGCACTATTCTCCTAATGTCTATGCCCATCACAACTATTGCTCACTGATCTGGTTTCCCACGAGTGTACCCACCCCAAACCAACACGATGGGTCCCAGCCTGATTGCCTCGGGGTAATATACTTACACCCTGGACTACCCCCCAAATCGCTCAAAAACCGCCAAGAAAGCTTTCAAACTCCTCACCCTGAAAAACCATCACGAGGCTCTGATCTCCGACTCGTTTCTGTGCGGACAAAGGTTCCATCACCAACGACCTCATCTTCTACACAAAAAGAATTCCTACCTGGCGCAACACCCTCTCTCTACTCCTCAATGTTCGCTCCTCCATGAAAATTCCCTATGGCACTAAGCTCTCAATAGGGCCTTCGATATCACTGCAAGCTGACCTAACACTCTACAAAAGCGGTATTGTACTGGTACAAGCCTCAATAGACAACCTCGACAAATTCTCAGCTTTTTATACCACTCTCCGTAAACATGTGCAGGACACTGGAACGTCAACCAACATCCGGACTGTCAGCAACCCGCCCCTCCGGTCCAATATAGAGCTCACTCCTCCCACTACTCCTATCAACCCTCATATTGCCTGCGTCCAGAGACCCCTGATCCCCCCCTCCTCACGCCTCGCTCACAACCCTCGATTTCCCTCACAACACGCCTCAACCCCCTCAATCACTCTTCAACCCCTCCGATCTTAATTAACCCTGAACCCTCGGTCTTCCCCCCCAGGGATCTCACTCGGACTTTAAGTCCTCCACATCCCCAGTGATCCTCGCTGGTACAGGTCATACCAGCCAGGCCAACATGCTATCCACCCCCTCTTGGACCCCTAACACTGTAGACCCTTCTCCTCCAAATACCCCCACCTTAGTGACGTCCTCTACAGCTGATCAAGCCAGCCCCATTAACTCGCACACTCCCCATACCATGACCCTTAGCACAATCCACCCTACCACCCAATCCTCCAAAATGGTCTGCACAATCCTCCCTACCACCCAATCCACCAAAAGGGTCCACCCTTGTCCTCCTATTCCCCCCACCCCAATGACGTCCGCTGCAGCAGATCAAGCCTGTACCGCTAACAACCACACCTGCCTTTCCCTGACTCCTAGCAAATTCCACCTTACCACCCAAGCCTCCACAACTCCCAGCTCCATCCACCCCATCCACCCTACCCCCCCTCCACATATATCAACCATTTGCACTCCAAAGCTGCCAAAATAAATCAAAACGTCCACTCCTCTATCCTCGACCTAACAAACCTCCTCCACGCTGCCGAAGTAGCCTTTGCAAACCTCATGCCTCAGTGGTCTCCCCCGCCCATCCCTGAACTTCTCAAACGCCCACTACCAACAGCCTTAAGACATCTTCGCCCTCGCAAGCACACCAGCTATCTATCGGAGGAGGAAATCCTTGACCTCGCCTGCTCATACAACTTTTGCCCAGTCACCACCGATTCCCCTAACCACACCGATCTCGAAATCCTTGATATTCTTAAAGACCTCAACCCAGCCCTTATCCCTCCCTGCCTACCTAACATGACTACCACACACCCCATCTGCACGGTCGCTATCGACCGACACAGACTGGCCCCCCTGTGCAATAGAAGGGCGATCAGAAGCAATCTTGCACCTGTACCCCTGACTGCCCCGACTCCCACTACCACTTCGCTACCCGGTCTAAAGGGACTGCTAATCAATTACCGATCGGCAGTTAAGCATGCCGCTGATATCGCTGCTCTCATTCTGAACAATAACACCGACCTAGCCATCTTAACTGAATCATGGCTTAATGATACATCATCTCCTTGCCTCGACCTCTAAGTCCCCCCAAATTTTAACATTACCAGACTAGATAGACCCCTTAACAAAAAAGGTGGCGGAATCGCTTGCATCTATCGCTCAAACCTCCTTATCTCAGAGCTCTCAACGGATACCACCAATTCCTGCGAATATCTATCCCTCTCTGTCTGGAACAACTCAACCCTCCTGTGCAATCTGCAAGCTTTTTACCACCCCCCAGGCAATAATAATGAAATCACCGACTACCTCATGGAAATTATCACAGCTAAGAATTCCCCCAACTCCAAAGACATCTTCCTTGGGGACCTCAACATGCATTGGAACGACCCGAAGGATCCTCATGTCAACGACCTCTTGGCTGACCTAGCCCTGACCCAGGCTTGCCTACTCCCCACCCACTCAAAAGGGGCCACTCTTGACTGGATCATCGCTAATGAGAAAACCGTCAAGCTCATATCCAACGACCCCTGCAACTGGTCAGATCACCATGCCATCGCCTTTCTTCTACCTTGCACCCTTAAATCATGGGCTCCTCAACCAGTGCTCCCAAAGCGCTGGGTCAGAGACACCAAAAACCTGGACCTAATTGAACTTGAGTCACGTTGCAATTCCGACCTCCCCCCCCCCCCCCACATCACCTCAGCCAGTGACCTCAATGACCACTACACTGTTTCAATGTCGAACATTTTGGATGGCCACGCCCCTCTTAAATTAAAAAGGATTCAAGTTAAAGACAGAAACCCATGGTTCACTGGCTCAACGACGAGAGAAGATCCCTTCGTCAAGCCGAAAGAATCTGGAAACAGCACCCATCAGCAGAACACCTCAAACTCCTCCGCCAGGCCAGAAATGCCTACAACAAAAACACCCTCACTTAAAAAAAAGAGTTTTTCAGAGCGGAACTGGGAAACGCTCAGAACAGACCTCGCAAACTCTTTGAGATGATCAAACTCCAATCAAACAAATTGACCAAAACAGTGAAAGAAAACCCCAAGTCTCTCATCTCCTCCGAAGATTTCTCCTCGTTTTTCGCTAACAAAATTTTAACCTTAGGTACCGAACTTAAAGCAGCCTCACTCACCCCCCCAAACACTGACCATCCGCCTCCTCCACTGCTGCTAATAACACTGACCTCACCCAAGAACCTAGCGCACTGGTCGGAATTCTTACTCTATGATGAAGACTCCATCGCAAATATCCTCTCCTCCTTAAACCCTAACAACCATTTCAACGACCCGCTCCCCTCAAATTGCCTTGCGACGCTCACTAAATCCATCATTCCACACTGGACCGCAATAATCAATGCCTCTCTCCGGCAAGGATCAATACCAACCTCACTGAAAGCAGGTCAAGTTATCCCTATTCTGAAAAAGCCATCGCTGGACCCAGCCTCTCCAGACAACTTTAGACCAATCTCCAACATTCCCCTCTTGGCAAAAGTGTTGGAAAAGTGCGTTCACATACAACTAAGTCACCACATCAGCAACTTCCATCTACCCGATGACTGCCAATCCGGCTTCCGACCTGGACATAGCACTGAAACCACCATGCTCCACATTGTCGATGATGCTCTTCAAGCCCTGGACCAAGACAAAACTTGTCTCCTAATCCTCCTAGATCTATCCTCGGCCTTTGATACTGTCAACCATGAGATGCTACTCGAACGCCTCAAACTTAGGATGGGTTTTGACGGCACAGTACTTGACTGGTTCAGTTCCTACCTCCAAAAACGATCTCAGAGATTCCTAATCAATGGCGATCTTTCTTCCTCCTCCATGGTCACGGTGGGAGTCCCTCAAGGATCAACGTTGTCCCCCACCCTGTTTAATCTCTACCTAGAACCCCTTGCTGACATCCTCCGCAATGCAGATATCTTGTTCCATATGTACGCTGATGATACTCAGATCTACATAAAAATCTCCTCTCTTGCGGAGGTCCTCACTATGAATGAGGCCCTGAAGTTGACCGTCCATTGGCTCGCCTCTAATCAACTCAAACTCAATGCCAGCAAAACTGAGTTCCTTTTAATCTCAGTAAACTACTACAAGGCTCCCCCAACTTGGAGGAAGACTCCCAGGTGCACAGCTCTGATACACAAGGATGTCTCAAAGTTCATCAAAGTTAATCATAGAATCCTGGTTGTGAGCTTAAACAATCTCAAGTCTTTATTCAAACTCACTGTCTTCATGAGTACTTCATATTCCTTGATCAAATAGTTTCACAGTCATCTCCCAACATTTATAATCCACATAAACGATCCTGATGCATTTCGGGCGTAAGGACAGCCCTTCTTCAGGGGAATGCTCTACAACATAAAGAATATGCAAAAACAACAGGTGATGGACCGAACGTGGATCAATGTCACACACTCACCCCGGTCCAAAGATCTGGGCCCAAATCCATCGTTTTTTGCACTCCACACCACCCTGGGTTAGACAATGGCGATATGCAAATCAGCTCTGACCCTGTGCCCCATGGGAACAGTCCAGTCCGAACTACAAAAGCCATGTCCTTCCCAGAACGGAATCAAGCATCCGAGGACCGGACCGGTTTCGAGGTAACACCTCTCATCAGCCCGGCTAGCTTGACTCCAGTGGTGTGGAGTGCCTGGGACCCACGTCTGGGCATCCCCAGCGCACTTAGGGCGGAATATGCAAAAACAACAGATGATGGACCGAATGTGGATCAATGTCACACACTCACCCCAGTCCAAAGATCTGGGCCCAAATCCATCGTTTTATTGCACTCCACACCACCCTGGGTTAGACAATGGCGATATGCAACTCTGCTCTGACCCTGTGCCCCATGGGAACAGTCCAGTCCGAACTACAAAAGCCATGTCCTTCCCAGAACGGAATCAAGCATCCGAGGACCGGACCGGTTTCGAGGTAACACCTCTCATCAGCCCGGCTAGCTTGACTCCAGTGGTGTGGAGTGCCTGGGACCCACGTCTGGGCATCCCCAGCGCACTTAGGGCGGAATATGCAAAAACAACAGGAGATGGACCGAATGTGGATCAATGTCACACACTCACCCCAGTCCAAAGATCTGGGCCCAAATCCATCGTTTTTTTGCACTCCACACCACCCTGGGTTAGACAATGGCGATATGCAAATCAGCTCTGACCCTGTGCCCCATGGGAACAGTTCAGTCCGAACTGCAAAAGCAATGTCCTTCCCAGAACGGAATCAAGCATCCGAGGACCGGGGGGGCGCTAGAGGGCGCCGAGCAAGATGGCCGCACGTATGTGAGGCTCTGCCGGGACCGTCCATACTTTGCTATAAAATCCTGATTATTCTGCTGCTTTCTCCCCCGACTCGATGGCAAAACTCACCTGAAGTGCCTGGGACTTGATTGCGGTGCTCTCCCTTGGCTGAGAGCGTCGTCTAGCCTGAGATATCAGACTCGCCGTCGGCTGGTGGTCGGACGTCCGGAGGTGCGTGGGCTGGTGGCGTGGCCCGCCCACCGACTGGGAGCTAGTGATCTGCTCCGACTCTTCTGCCCCATCGGCTGGCCTCTTGTGTTCCAGGTCCCGGGTGTGGACACAGCTTGCTGACGGCGGACTGGAGCCCGGAGATCGAGCGGCTTTAGTCCCTGCCCCCGCTGGTGGTGGTGAGTGAGGCGCTGGCTTACGCGAGACCGGGGCCGCGGAGGCGGCACTAGGCCGCGTGGGGCCTCGCCGAGCGAGCTCCGCCTAGCTGGGGTACGCAGCGGTGTTGAGACACAGCGGCTGCTAGTTGGAGGTGTGCTCCGGTCCTGCGGGCCTGGACGGCCATATCAGCTGCAGCTCTATACATTTGGAAGTATTGCTGGAACGCCTGCGACTGCCGGAGCGGGGATCGACTAGGCCCGCGACCACGTGGGTAGCTGCCCCTAGACCCGGTGGACCATTACTGCAGCGCCATGGGTAGGCCGGAGCGCAATCAGCCCAAGATCAACTTTGAGGCGAAAAGAACGGCGACCTCCTCTTCGCAATCACAGCCCGACGCTGAATCTTCGGGGGCGGTTGGCGGTGCCCCGAATCTGGAAAACACGTTGGTGGCAATGCAGAAAACGCTGCAATCCATTGAATGCACCATGGAGGCGGTCAATCACAGGCTTGACCATATGGCGACGCAGTTCGACCGGCAGAACGAGCGGATGGGCGAGGTGGAACAGAGGGTGTCCGCTGCGGAGGATGGGCTGGCCACGGTGACCACTAAGGTGTTCAACATGGAGAGGGTGCTGGCGGTTATCCAGGCCAAGAACGAGGACTTGGAAGAGAGGTCCAGGCGCAACAACATCCGCGTCACGGGCCTTCCAGAGTCCACCAACGTGGGTCGGATGGAGGACTTCATGGAAAGGATGTTGGTGGATATCTTTGGCTCGGATAAGTTCTCGAAGGTTTTCATGTGGAGCGAGCGCACCGGACTCTGGCGAAGCGACCTGTGCCTGGAGCCAACCCGCGCCCTGTTATCGCTCGTATACTCAACTACAGGGACCGAGATATTATACTACGGCTTGCCAGGGAGAAGGGCACCATTGAGTACCAGGGAAATAAGCTGGAGTTCTTCCCTGACTTTACTGTAGCGGTGCAGACCGCACGCAAGGAATTCGCCCCAGTGAAGCAACTGCTACGAGACGAGAACATTCCATACGCCATGTTGTATCCGGCGCGCCTTCGTATAGGGCCTCCGTCGGACAACAAAGTCTTTGCTACCCCTAAAGCTGCCATGGACTACGCGAAAAAGCAGAAGAAACGTAAAAGGGACTCTAATGTGCAGCAGGACGGGGAGGGAGACCTCATGGAGGATGTGGAATAGGAGTTTTTCAACCAGCGAGGCCTGCCCTGCTGGATAGGATACAACTTGGTATAGTGATCTTTCCAACTTTATTGTGCACCTCACCCGGTTTTCTTTGACAAATCTCCACTATTGTGGGTCGTCTGTGGTGCTCCTCCTGATATACTACTGCGAATTATCTCTAGGGCAGCTGTGAACTGGCCTGTAAATAATATGTTTACTTTGACTTTTGGATTGTGCCCCACTGGGACTCTGCATGGGGCGATATATAGCTAATATGCTGTGACTCGGGAGCCCATTGATAGTTGCTGGTTGAGGTTATTTACAACCTAATATGATCCTGCTGGGAGGGTCGCTTGCTCGGTTGGCATTGCTGGGTGGACATGATTTGCGGGGGTACTTGCAGCTCTGGTGTTCGGGGGGGGGGCGGGAATGTTATTATCGCTTGTACGGTCCGCTCTCTCGTCAGATTTCTGGCGGGAGATGTGCGCCACTACGCCCCGCGTATGGGGGATCCCCACACAATTTTGAACGTACAGTTGGGGTTGTTGAGAGAGAGGGGATGGGGTCAGCTTCGGCAGGTTGGGGATGCTGGAGTGGGTGGTGGGGGATCGGAGGGCTTGTTTTTCTCCTGGGTGTGGTCACAGTGTTTCATTGAGTGTGTTGGGAGGTATGCATGGTCTGGGCCGAGGTTGGGAGCTGGCAGGGCCTGGTGTTGTCTAACGAGGAATGCTCTTCTTACTGATCTTTGGGGTCCGTTGGGCTCTATGCGATGCGCTCCTTCTGAACAAAGGGGGTGGTCTTGCGGTTTTAGGGATATGTTTCCATTTTGGGTGGATGGCCGGGGGGGGTAAAATTGCACGTGTTACCTGGAATGTACCGGGGTTGAACCGCCCTCAAAAGACTAGACAAATGCTGGCGTTTCTAAACAGACATGGTGCGCATATCGCTTTCCTACGGGAGACACATCTATGGGGCAAAGCTGCTGAAACTGTGGGTCGGAGATGGGCGGGAGTTCGACTGGCATCAAGCTACTCCTCATATGCGCGTGGTGTGATGATATTGGTTAAAAAATCTGTGCCATTTATCACGAAACATGAGGATATTGAGAGGGAAGGGCGCTATATTATTGTGCATGGTACATTATGCGGTTCACCTGTCACGCTTGTTAATGTGTATGGACCTAATGTGGATGATTCCGATTTCTATGTTGCACTCTGGAATAAGGTATACATGTTGCCACAGTCGGCTGTAATTTGCGGTGGGGATTTTAATGTGATTTTGGATGGGGAGATGGAAAGGAAACAGGACAAGCCCTGGGTGCGGAAGAAAGCGACTGCTGAGGTTCATGGGGGTATGCAAGGACTGGGATTGGTTGATGTGTGGCGTATGAGGCACCCTGGGAGGAGGGAGGGTACTTGCTATACTTCAGCTCATGACACATGGTCGCGATTGGATTACTGGCTGGTGACCCGGGATGTGAGTGGATGGGTGTTGGAGGTTGACCACTTGCCGCGCACGCTTTCTGACCATGCGCCGGTTTGCTTACTGCTGTAAGTGCCGTCGTGTACGCCTGCTCCGTTCACTTGGCGCTTATCGCCGGGAACCCTGACTGATCTGGTGCTCCGCGAGCGGCTCAGGACTATTATCGTGGAGTTCTTTGAGAAAAATGTTGGCACGGTTGATAGTATGTGTACGGTGTGGGAGGCCTTCAAAGTAACTATTCGCGGGCGTGTATTGGCCTTCACTCTGGAGTCCTTACTTCACTGAGAGACTCCATGTCTAGGTTGGAGAAGGAGTTGATGGTATTGGAACGACGGTTGGAGGACTGTCCTGGGGAGGCCCTGTTAGCCGACATTAGATCGAAGGTGACTGAGTATAACGAGCTGGCCGATCAGGAGGTGAAGTTCGTATCCAAACACACAAGGGCGCGCTATTATGGGGAGGGAGGCAGACCAGGCAAGGGATTAGCGGATCGTATAAGACCGCCGTGGGCCAAGCATTGTGCGGTACAGGAGATTGTGGATGGGGGAGAGGTCGTTACTGACACGCCTGGAATCCTGAACTGCTTTGCAAGGTATTACGAGGGTATGTATGAGTATACTGAGACAGCGACGGAGGCAGAGATTGCTGAGTACTTTGATGACATAGCTTTGCTGTGGCTTTCGAGGGGTCAGCAAGAATTTCTAATGCACCACATCACTGAGGAGGAGTTTCGGGAGGCGATCGCGGCTCTTCCTAATGGGAAGGCTGCTGGCACGGACGGCTTGCCGGCTGAATTCTATAAAGAGTATATTGATATTCTGCTCCCGCACCTAGCGATGGTTCTGGAGGAGTCTGTGGAAAGGGGCCGGTTCCCGACCACGATGAGAGAGGCACTGCTGGTTGCGTTGCCAAAGCCCGGGAAGCCTCCGGACCACTGTGAGTCGTATCGTCCCCTCTCACTCATGAACACTGACTTTAAAATTATAGCTAAGGTGTTGGCTTCCCGGTTGCGGCTGCTACTTCCGGTGATGGTGTTACCGGACCAGTCGGGGTTCATACCGCTTCGGTCTGCCACCCACAATCTCAGGGCTCTTTTCGCTGTGTTGCATTTACTCAAACCAGAACTGGCCGCAGTGGCGGTTCTACTAGATGCTGCTAAAGCATTTGATTCGGTGGCATGGAGGTATATGATAGCTATTTTACATCGTATGGGGGTGCCCTTCTTTTTTACGTCGTTGGTGACTCTTCTTTATACTGACCCTGTGGCTCGTGTGCGGGTCAATGGCCATGTCTCGAACTCGTTCCCGGTGCGGAGGGGCACTCGGCAGGGTTGCCCTCTCTCGCCTTTATTGTTTGCTATAGTGATGGAGCCTCTGGCCTGTGTCCTGAGGCAAAGGTATGCTGACGCGGCTCTGAAATTCCCCCTTCGCTCGCTGGCTGTGTCTATGTATGCCGACGACATGGTGCTTTATGTGCGTGAGCTCGCCATCCATCTTGAATCTATACTTCGGGAATTTATTCGGTTTGGTCGACATTCTGGTTTGACTATCAACTGGGATAAGTCTGTTATGCTGCCCCTCACTGATATCACCGTTCCTTTCCCTCTGGAATTCCCACTGGAATGGGCTGAGGATTCGGTGCGCTACCTCGGGATCCAGATTCATCGGGACAGTCAGGAGGCTATTAGAGCCAATTATGGTGTGGCTATATCCAAACTGGAGGATCAGGTGGCACGTTGGATTAAACTTCCTCTCACCCTAGCTGACCGTGTGGCTTTGATCAAAATGGTTGTTCTACCGAAATTTCTGTATCTTTTTGTAAACATACCCATTCGACTGACCTCTCACTTCTTTGCGCAGCTGCGCTCTTTGCTGATCACCTTGACCTGGGCCGGTAAGAAGCCACGGGTGACGTGGGAGGTGCTGACCAAGCCCTATGCTCTGGGTGGTTTCGCTGTGCCGGATATGAAGTTGTATTACTTATGTGCACAGGCGCATTTTGCTGCTTATTGCGTATCTGCGCCCCCGTATACCCCTCACGTGGCGCTTGAGGCCAGTGCTGTTTTGCCATACCCGTTGAGAGCCATGGTGGGTAATACTCACTCGGTGTTTGACAAGGGTGAGGTGGATACGGTCCGTTCCACGGCGACTGCCTGGCACGAGCTTGGTAGGAGAACTGGCAGGTTACCGCTCTATGCTCCCGCCATGCCGCTGTTGTATCATTCGGATGTATCGGTATCGAGTGAAATAGGCGGTTTGCAGGTCCTTCAGGGTGCTGGTCTCCACACTATGGGTAATCTCTTCCCCGGGGCCAAGTTCCTACTATTGCAAACAATGACGGACCAATCCACGAATGCAATCATGGCTACCTTCATCTATGTTGGACTTCGTGCGGCCATACACTCCTTGTATCCTACATACCCGGATGAACCCCTGACACTGAGCGCTTTGCAATTAATCTACACTGCGACAGACAGAGTCAAGCTGCTCTCCAGACTATACCGTGCTGCTCAGGAAGACGAAGGGGGGGGGCACTGCTAGCTAAGGCCAGATGGGATCGGGATTTGCCTGAACCTTTGACGGATGAGGAATGGACTGAATGCTGCTCCATGACTGGGGGCTATGTGGTTAACGGCAATTTCCGCCTACTTCATTTTAAATTTCTTCATCAATGGTATTACACACCGAAACAATTGGTCCGATGTGGTCTTCGGGATGCTGCGAAGTGTGTCCGGTGTGGAGATGATGATGCTGATTTCGTGTATTTGGCATGGGGGTGTGCCAGGGTGTATGACTTCTGGCTGGCTGTGACTGACACCCTCACTAAGATGACGGCCACGGAGGTGGCGATGGATATACGGTTATGTTTGCTAGGGCTCGCCTCTGGAGTGCCATGTAAGGAGCGGAAATTGATTGTACTGGCGTTGCAGCTTGCTAAGCGGAGGGTGGCCGTGGGGTGGGGAGGCAGGCGGGCACCTGATGTGCAATTGTGGTTAAAGGACATGGCCTACTGTAGGGATCAGTTGACATGCTATGCTGAAACTCAGCCGGAGAAGTCACGTCCACAGGACATTTGGGCTCCATACACTGCTTACATGCTTGGATTGGAGGAGGATGACAGTTCTGACAGTGGGGGCGGGGATTGATTGTCTGTTGTTGGTATGCATGAGGATTTGTCTGACTGAATGGTTGGGATGCGTGGTTGTCGCTCATGGGTTATTCTGTCTGCTGTGAATGTGGCTCCTGTGGGGCTGTCCTGGATTTAATTCTCCCTGTTCTTGTGCTAAGACTGGTGGCACATGCTGCCTTGTATGATTGGGATTACACTGCATCTACGATTGTTGACGACACCTTGCGTACCTTTTATACTGTTTTCATATTCTGAATTAATTCTATGAACTTTACTGTGACCTGGGACCGGGTTTGCTGGGATGGGGGGGTGGGCTTTTTGTTACTGTTCTGTATAAACACTGCAAAATAAGACCTGTCGGTGCCAAGCGGGGAACTCATGTGGAGGTTGATATCTAATTGGACTCTGACGGCTTCTTGCCCTCTACGGTCTTGGACTGTCCCTGCCTATTATCCTTGATATATGCTTGCAGATACCCACTGTTGATTTGATAGCAGCCGGCCCTGTATAGGGTTGTAGTAGGCATACTGCTGTGTATGTGAGCATATTTACAATAAAGGTCTTGCAAAAAAAACAAAAAAAAAAGCATCCGAGGACCGGACCGGTTTCGAGGTAACACCTCTCATCAGCCCGGCTAGCTTGACTCCAGTGGTGTGGAGTGCCTGGGACCCACGTCTGGGCATCCCCAGCGCACTTAGGGCGGAATATGCAAAAACAACAGGTGATGGACCGAATGTGGATCAATGTCACACACTCACCCCAGTCCAAAGATCTGGGCCCAAATCCATCGTTTTCTTGCACTCCACACCACCCTGGGTTAGACAATGGCGATATGCAAATCAGCTCTGACCCTGTGCCCCATGGGAACAGTCCAGTCCGAACTACAAAAGCCATGTCCTTCCCAGAACGGAATCAAGCATCCGAGGACCGGGGGGGCGCTAGAGGGCGCCGAGCAAGATGGCCGCACGTAAGTGAGGCTCTGCCGGGACCGTCCATACTTTGCTATAAAATCCTGATTATTCTGCTGCTTTCTCCCCCCGACTCGATGGCAAAACTCACCTGAAGTGCCTGGGACTTGATTGCGGTGCTCTCCCTTGGCTGAGAGGGTCGTCTAGCCTGAGATATCAGACTCGCCGTCGGCTGGTGGTCGGACGTCCGGAGGTGCGCGGGCTGGTGGCGTGGCCCGCCCACCGACTGGGAGCTAGTGATCTGCTCCGACTCTTCTGCCCCATCGGCTGGCCTCCTGTGTTCCAGGTCCCGGGTGTGGACACAGCTTGCTGACGGCGGACTGGAGCCCGGAGATCGAGCGGCTTTAGTCCCTGCCCCCGCTGGTGGTGGTGAGTGAGGTGCTGGCTTACGCGAGACCGGGGCTGCGGAGGCGGCACTAGGCCGCGTGGGGCCTCGCCGAGCGAGCTCCGCCTAGCTGGGGTATGCAGCGGTGTTGAGACACAGCGGCTGCTAGTTGGAGGTGTGCTCCGGTCCTGCGGGCCTGGACGGCCCTATCAGCTGCAGCTCTATACATTTGGAAGTATTGCTGGAACGCCTGCGACTGCCGGAGCGGGGATCGACTAGGCCCGCGACCACGTGGGTAGCTGCCCCTAGACCCGGTGGACCATTACTGCAGCGCCATGGGTAGGCCGGAGCGCAATCAGCCCAAGATCAACTTTGAGGCGAAAAGAACGGCGACCTCCTCTTCGCAATCACAGCCAGACGCTGAATCTTCGGGGGTGGTTGGCGGTGCCCCGAATCTGGAAAACACGTTGGTGGCAATGCAGAAAACGCTGCAATCCATAGAATGCACCATGGAGGCGGTCAATCACAGGCTTGACCATATGGCGACGCAGTTCGACCGGCAGAACGAGCGGATGGGCGAGGTGGAACAGAGGGTGTCCGCTGCGGAGGATGGGCTGGCCACGGTGACCACTAAGGTGTTCAACATGGAGAGGGTGCTGGCGGTTATCCAGGCCAAGAACGAGGACTTGGAAGAGAGGTCCAGGCGCAACAACATCCGCGTCACGGGCCTTCCAGAGTCCACCAATGTGGGTCGGATGGAGGACTTCATGGAAAGGATGTTGGTGGATATCTTTGGCTCGGATAAGTTCTCGAAGGTTTTCATGTGGAGCGAGCGCACCGGACTCTGGCGAAGCGACCTGTGCCTGGAGCCAACCCGCGCCCTGTTATCGCTCGTATACTCAACTACAGGGACCGAGATATTATACTACGGCTTGCCAGGGAGAAGGGCACCATTGAGTACCAGGGAAATAAGCTGGAGTTCTTCCCTGACTTTACTGTAGCGGTGTAGACCGCACGCAAGGAATTCGCCCCAGTGAAGCAACTGCTACGAGACGAGAACATTCCATACGCCATGTTGTATCCGGCGCGCCTTCGTATAGGGCCTCCGTCGGACAACAAAGTCTTTGCTACCCCTAAAGCTGCCATGGACTACGCGAAAAAGCAGAAGAAACGTAAAAGGGACTCTAATGTGCAGCAGGACGGGGAGGGAGACCTCATGGAGGATGTGGAATAGGAGTTTTTCAACCAGTGAGGCCTGCCCTGCTGGATAGGATACAACTTGGTATAGTGATCTTTCCTACTTTATTGTGCACCTCACCCGGTTTTCTTTGACAAATCTCCACTATTGTGGGTCGTCTGTGGTGCTCCTCCTGATATACTACTGAGAATTATCTCTAGGGCGGCTGTGAACTGGCCTGTAAATAATATGTTTACTTTGACTTTTGGATTGTGCCCCACTGGGACTCTGCATGGGGCGATATATAGCTAATATGCTATGACTCGGGAGCCCATTGATAGTTGCTGGTTGAGGTTATTTACAACTTAATATGATCCTGCTGGGAGGGTCGCTTGCTCGGTTGGCATTGCTGGGTGGACATGATTTGCCGGGTTACTTGCAGCTCTGGTGTTCGGGGGGGGGGGGCGGGAATGTTATTATCGCTTGTACGGTCCGCTCTCTCGTCAGATTTCTGGCGGGAGATGTGCGCCACTACGCCCCGCGTATGGGAGATCCCCACACAATTTTGACCGTACAGTTGGGGTTGTTGAGGGAGGGGGGATGGGGTCAGCTTCGGCAGGTTGGGGATGCTGGAGTGGGTGGTGGGGGATTGGGGGGGCTTGTTTTTCTCCTGGGTGTGGTCACAGTGTTTTATTGAGTGTGTTGGGACGTATGCATGGTCTGGGCCGAGGTTGGGAGCTGGCAGGGCCTGGTGTTGTCTAACGAGGAATGCTCTTCTTACTGATCTTTGGGGTCCGTTGGGCTCTATGCGATGCGCTCCTTCTGAACAAAGGGGGTGGTCTTGCGGTTTTAGGGATATGTTTCCATTTTGGGTGGATGGCCGGGGGGGGTAAAATTGCATGTGTTACCTGGAATGTACCGGGGTTGAACCGCCCTCAAAAGACTAGACAAATGCTGGCGTTTCTAAACAGACATGGTGCGCATATCGCTTTCCTACAGGAGACACATCTATGGGGCAAAGCTGCTGAAACTGTGGGTCGGAGATGGGCGGGAGTTCGACTGGCATCAAGCTACTCCTCATATGCGCGTGGTGTGATGATATTGGTTAAAAAATCTGTGCCATTTATCACGAAACATGAGGATATTGAGAGGGAAGGGCGCTATATTATTGTGCATGGTACATTATGCGGTTCACCTGTCACGCTTGTTAATGTGTATGGACCTAATGTGGATGATCCCGATTTCTATGTTGCACTCTGGAATAAGGTATACATGTTGCCACAGTCGGCTGTAATTTGCGGTGGGGATTTTAATGTGATTTTGGATGGGGAGATGGACAGGAAACAGGACAAGCCCTGGGTGCGGAAGAAAGCGACTGCTGAGGTTCATGGGGGTATGCAAGGACTGGGATTGGTTGATGTGTGGCATATGAGGCACCCTGGGAGGAGGGAGGGTACTTGCTATACTTCAGCTCATGACACATGGTCGCGATTGGATTACTGGCTGGTGACCCGGGATGTGAGTGGATGGGTGTTGGAGGTTGACCACTTGCCGCGCACGCTTTCTGACCATGCGCCGGTTCGCTTACTGCTGCAAGTGCCGTCGTGTACGCCTGCTCCGTTCACTTGGCGCTTATCGCCGGGAACCCTGACTGATCTGGTGCTCCGCGAGCGGCTCAGGACTATTATTGTGGAGTTCTTTGAGAAAAATGTTGGCACGGTTGATAGTATGTGTACGGTGTGGGAGGCCTTCAAAGTAACTACTCGCTGGGCGTGTATTGGCCTTCACTCTGGAGTCCTTACTTCACTGAGAGACTCCATGTCTAGGTTGAAGAAGGAGTTGATGGTATTGGAACGACGGTTGGAGGACTGTCCTGGGGGGGCCCTGTTAGCCGACATTAGATCGAAGGTGACTGAGTATAACGAGCTGGCCGATCAGGAGGTGAAGTTCGTATCCAAACACACAAGGGCGCGCTATTATGGGGAGGGAGGCAGACCAGGCAAGGGATTAGCGGATCGTATAAGACAGCCGTGGGCCAAGCATTGTGCGGTACAGGAGATTGTGGATGGGGGAGAGGTCGTTACTGACACGCCTGGAATCCTGAACTGCTTTGCAAGGTATTACGAGGGTATGTATGAGTATACTGAGACAGCGACGGAGGCAGAGATTGCTGAGTACTTTGATGACATGGCTTTGGTGTGGCTTTCGAGGGGTCAGCAAGAATTTCTAATGCACCACATCACTGAGGAGGAGTTTCGGGAGGCGATCGCGGCTCTTCCTAATGGGAAGGCTGCTGGCACGGACGGCTTGCCGGCTGAATTCTATAAAGAGTATATTGATATTCTGCTCCCGCACCTAGCGATGGTTCTGGAGGAGTCTGTGGAAAGGGGCCGGTTCCCGACCACGATGAGAGAGGCACTGCTGGTTGCGTTGCCAAAGCCCGGGAAGCCTCCGGACCACTGTGAGTCGTATCGTCCCCTCTCACTCATGAACACTGACTTTAAAATTATAGCTAAGGTGTTGGCTTCCCGGTTGCGGCTGCTACTTCCGGTGATGGTGTTACCGGACCAGTCGGGGTTCATACCGCTTCGGTCTCCCACCCACAATCTCAGGGCTCTTTTCGCTGTGTTGCATTTACTCAAACCAGAACTGGCCGCAGTGGCGGTTCTACTAGATGCTGCTAAAGCATTTGATTCGGTGGCATGGAGGTATATGATAGCTATTTTACATCGTATGGGGGTGCCCTTCTTTTTTACGTCGTTGGTGACTCTTCTTTATACTGACCCTGTGGCTCGTGTGCGGGTCAATGGCCATGTCTCGAACTCGTTCCCGGTGCGGAGGGGCACTCGGCAGGGTTGCCCTCTCTCGCCTTTATTGTTTGCTATAGTGATGGAGCCTCTGGCCTGTGTCCTGAGGCAAAGGTATGCTGACGCAGCTCTGAAATTCCCCCTTCGCTCGCTGGCTGTGTCTATGTATGCCGACGACATGGTGCTTTATGTGCGTGAGCCCGCCATCCATCTTGAATCTATACTTCGGGAATTTATTCGGTTTGGTCGACATTCTGGTTTGACTATCAACTGGGATAAGTCTGTTATGCTGCCCCTCACTGATATCACCGTTCCTTTCCCTCTGGAATTCCCACTGGAATGGGCTGAGGATTCGGTGCGCTCCCTCGGGATCCAGATTCATCGGGACAGTCAGGAGGTTATTAAAGCCAATTATGGTGTGGCTATATCCAAACTGGAGGATCAGGTGGCACGTTGGATTAAACTTCCTCTCACCCTAGCTGACCGTGTGGCTTTGATCAAAATGGTTGTTCTACCGAAATTTCTGTATCTTTTTGTAAACATACCCATTCGACTGACCTCTCACTTCTTTGCGCAGCTGCGCTCTTTGCTGATCACCTTGACCTGGGCCGGTAAGAAGCCACGGGTGACGTGGGAGGTGCTGACCAAGCCCTATGCTCTGGGTGGTTTCGCGGTGCCGGATATGAAGTTGTATTACTTATGTGAACAGGCGCATTTTGCTGCTTATTGGGTATCTGCGCCCCCGTATACCCCTCACGTGGCGCTTGAGGCCAGTGCTGTTTTGCCATACCCGTTGAGAGCCATGGTGGTTAATACTCACTCGGTGTTTGACAAGGGTGAGGTGGATACGGTCCGTTCCACGGCGACTGCCTGGCACGAGCTTGGTAGGAGAGCTGGCAGGTTACCGCTCTATGCTCCCGCCATGCCGCTGTTGTATCATTCGGATGTATCGGTATCGAGTGAAATAGGCGGTTTGCAGGTACTTCAGGGTGCTGGTCTCCACACTATGGGTAATCTCTTCCCCGGGGCCAAGTTCCTACCATTGCAAACAATGACGGACCAATCCACGAATGCAATCATGGCTACCTTCATCTATGTTAGACTTCGTGCGGCCATACAATCCTACATACCCGGATGAACCCCTGACACTGAGCGCTTTGCAATTAATCTACACTGCGACAGACAGAGTCAAGCTGCTCTCCAGACTATACCGTGCTGCTCAGGAAGACGAAGGGGGGGGGGGCACTGCTAGCTAAGGCCAGATGGGATCGGGATTTGCCTGATCCTTTGACGGATGAGGAATGGACTGAATGCTGCTCCATGACTGGGGGCTATGTGGTTAACGGCAATTTCCGCCTACTTCATTTTAAATTTCTTCATCAATGGTATTACACACCGAAACAATTGGTCCGATGTGGTCTTCGGGATGCTGCGAAGTGTGTCCGGTGTGGAGATGATGATGCTGATTTCGTGTATTTGGCATGGGGGTGTGCCAGGGTGTATGACTTCTGGCTGGCTGTGACTGACACCCTCACTAAGATGACGGCCACGGAGGTGGCGATGGATATACGGTTATGTTTGCTAGGGCTCGCCTCTGGAGTGCCATGTAAGGAGCGGAAATTGATTGTACTGGCGTTGCAGCTTGCTAAGCGGAGGGTGGCCGTGGGGTGGGGAGGCAGGCGGGCACCTGATGTGCAATTGTGGTTAAAGGACATGGCCTACTGTAGGGATCAGTTGACATGCTATGCTGAAACTCAGCCGGAGAAGTCACGTCCACGGGACATTTGGGCTCCATACACTGCTTACATGCTTGGATTGGAGGAGGATGACAGTTCTGACAGTGGGGGCGGGGATTGATTGCCTGTTGTTGGTATGCCTGAGGGTTTGTCTGACTGAATGGTTGGGATGCGTGGTTGTCGCTCATGGGTTATTCTGTCTGCTGTGAATGTGGCTCCTGTGGGGCTGTCCTGGATTTAATTCTCCCTGTTCTTGTGCTAAGACTGGTGGCACATGCTGCCTTGTATGATTGGGATTACACTGCATCTACGATTGTTGACGACACCTTGCGTACCTTTTATACTGTTTTCATATTCTGAATTAATTCTATGAACTTTACTGTGACCTGGGACCGGGTTTGCTGGGATGGGGGGGTGGGCTTTTTGTTACTGTTCTGTATAAACACTGCAAAATAAGACCTGTCGGTGCCAAGCGGGGAACTCATGTGGAGGTTGATATCTAATTGGACTCTGACGGCTTCTTGCCCTCTACGGTCTTGGACTGTCCCTGCCTATTATCCTTGATATATGCTTGCAGATACCCACTGTTGATTTGATAGCAGCCGGCCCTGTATAGGGTTGTAGTAGGCATACTGCTGTGTATGTGAGCATATTTACAATAAAGGTCTTGCAAAAAAAAAAAAAAAAAAGCATCCGAGGACCGGACCGGTTTCGAGGTAACACCTCTCATCAGCCCGGCTAGCTTGACTCCAGTGGTGTGGAGTGCCTGGGACCCACGTCTGAGCATCCCCAGCGCACTTAGGGCGGAATATGCAAAAACAACAGGTGATGGACCGAATGTGGATCAATGTCACACACTCACCCCAGTCCAAAGATCTGGGCCCAAATCCATCGTTTTCTTGCACTCCACACCACCCTGGGTTAGACAATGGCGATATGCAAATCAGCTCTGACCCTGTGCCCCATGGGAACAGTCCAGTCCGAACTACAAAAGCCATGTCCTTCCCAGAACGGAATCAAGCATCCGAGGACCGGACCGGTTTCGAGGTAGCACCACCTCTCATCAGCCCGGCTAGCTTGACTCCAGTGGTGTGGAGTGCCTGGGACCCACGTCTGGGCATCCCCAGCGCACTTAGGGCGGAATATGCAAAAACAACAGGTGATGGACCGAATGTGGATCAATGTCACACACTCACCCCAGTCCAAAGATCTGGGCACAAATCCATCGTTTTTTTGCACTCCACACCACCCTGGGTTAGACAATGGCGATATGCAAATCAGCTCTGACCCTGTGCCCCATGGGAACAGTCCAGTCCGAACTACAAAAGCCATGTCCTTCCCAGAACGGAATCAAGCATCCGAGGACCGGACCCGTTTCGAGGTAACACCTCTCATCAGCCCGGCTAGCTTGACTCCAGTGGTGCGGAGTGCCTGGGACCCACGTCTGGGCATCCCCAGCGCACTTAGGGCGGAATATGCAAAAACAACAGGTGATGGACCGAATGTGGATCAATGTCACACACTCACCCCAGTCCAAAGATCTGGGCCCAAATCCATCGTTTTTTTGCACTCCACACCACCCTGGGTTAGACAATGGCGATATGCAAATCAGCTCTGACCCTGTGCCCCATGGGAACAGTCCAGTCTGAACTACAAAAGCCATGTCCTTCCCAGAACGGAATCAAGCATCCGAGGACCGGACCGGTTTCGAGGTAACACCTCTCATCAGCCCGGCTAGCTTGACTCCAGTGGTGTGGAGTGCCTGGGACCCACGTCTGGGCATCCCCAGCGCACTTATGGCGGCAATTGCAAACAAAACAGGTGATGGACCGAATGTGGATCAATGTCACACATTCAACCCAGTCCAAAGATCTGGGCCCAAAATCCATCGTTTTTTTGCACTCCACACCACCCTGGGTTAGACAATGGCGATATGCAAATCAGCTCTGACCCTGTGCCCCATGGGAACAGTCCAGTCTGAACTACAAAAGCCATGTCCTTCCCAGAACGGAATCAAGCATCCGAGTGCGCTGGGGATGCCCAGACGTGGGTCCCAGGGCACTCCACACTACTGGAGTCAAGCTAGCCGGGCTGATGAGAGGTGTTACCTCGAAACCGGTCCGGTCCTCGGATGCTTGATTCCGTTCTGGGAAGGACATGGCTTTTGTAGTTCAGACTGGACTGTTCCCATGGGGCACAAGGTCAGAGCTTGATTTTGCTACAAGCAAATAGTGGCGCGTGTTAATGAAACGCGATAGTGATGTCAGATTCAAAGTGATACTCGGTAAAACAGTCCTCGTATGAGGTACTTACTTAAAACAGACTCCGCGGAGTTCCGCACGCAGTTACCGGCTAGAAGACAGAGCAACCGCCCAGTGTGTTAGTTAGGATATAGAACGCGCGATGCGTATAGAAACATAAAAGAGGGACTCAAAATTCGAAGTGCGCGAGCGCCATATTGGAAAAGGACGTGGGTAAAAGGACCTAGGTATACAACAGAGTAAACAATCAACCTGCAAATGTGAAAACAGTACATTATACGAAATTAGAATAATAACAATGCATATCCTAAGAAGAAAAAATAAAAATAATAATAAAGAGAATAATGACATGAAATACAAGGCAATAATGTCACAGTCATAATGTGCCAATCTTGGTAAACTTAGAGTTTACAGGTAACACAGGAATTCCATCCTGTCGTTTAATCCGTACGGCTGCATCGTCGCCAGAAACCGGATCCAGAAGTTTTCTCTTTTCAATAAGGTGTTCTTATTTTTATGTGTCATTTTAACTTGCTCCAACACCAAAAATTTTAATTGTGCTACAGAATGGTTCTGCTCCAGGAAATGCGCCGCAACAGTAGATTTAATATTCCTGGTTCTTATGTTGCTCTTATGTTCCAGTATTCTCACACGTATTTTTCTCTCTGTGTGTCCGACATAACACTTCCCACAAGGATACTTTAACAAGTAAATAACATTGGTGGAATTACAAGTGGCGTTCACACGTAATCTGATGGGATGACCCTTCATGGGGTGATTGGTGGCATTCCCCTGTATGCAGTTATTACAATTGCTACAGTTGAAGCATGGTCGTAAACCTTTGTATACCTCCGGATCTGACTGTTCCGGATCTGACATTGGAAGAACTTGCCCAGGAAATAAAGAGCGTACGTTTGGAGCTGGACAACGCCATGGAGTCACCTGAACTTGCCAAAATGCTGGAGGATGTCAACGCCCAGTTGGAGAAGCACACTCGTGAGACACAAGAACGGAAGTTCAGGAAATACAAAAGGGACACCATTGATTACAAGCTCGGCGAGGTGTACACTTGGGCAGAAGTGTACGCCCGCCGACGCCCCAATCGCCCTTATAACCCATATTCCGAAAATGAAACCTCGTCATCGGATGGGGATACCAGAGCAAAACCATCTGCTAGACCACCACCTCGTGATGAGCAACCGTCACCCAGCACATCTAATGCTGCAATTCATTTTTAAGAGCCGGGCCAAGAACCACTAACCGACCCAGGCGGGGAAAACCCGCAGAGGTATAAAAGGTGCCACCAGAGACCAAAACCAAGAAGGGCAACCGTCGGAGATAAGTTTCCAGGACAATTTGGTGATCAACATTTCTGCAGTACAGTTGACGAATGAAGAGACTCACACGTTGCAGAAAGGCCAATTGTTTGTTCCTACAACCACCACAAATACATTAGAGTTAGAAGTCAGTGCTTTCAAGCTGGTGCGCAATGTTCGCCTACGTCATTACTTCCAGAATGTGGTGACCACGCCGATGCAAGATGACGATATGTTACGAGGACTACGTCCACACAGTACTTTCATGGCCCCCCAGAGCCACAAGATAATTGACATGTTTGAAAGTCTTGTCAAGAAGGACATTGTGGCACTACCTTTTCAATCTACTGGCAAAAAGGTTAATCTTACCAAAAGGGAGAGGAACATTTTGCAGACAATTGCTAACAATCCAGCAATAGTTTTCCAAACTGCTGACAAAGGGGCCGCCCTGGTCATCATGGACGCCTCCTATTATCGAGAACAAGTTGACAACCATACACTGGATACCAACACTTATGCTCCTTTACTTACGGACCCCACTAATGAGTTTTCATCTATCCTGATGAGGATTATCAATCAGGCATTCGACAATGGAACTATCACTGATCGAGCGAGACGTTATCTGACACCGTGCAATCCCAAAGTCCCGGTACTTTACATGTTGCCAAAGGTGCACAAGCACCCCACGAGACCACCATTACGGCCTATTGTTTCTACCAAAGGTAGTATTCATGAATCCATTGGTAAGTTTCTGGATCGATATCTCCAGCCATTTGTCTTGAGTACTGGATCACACGTTCGAGATACCACTGACTTTCTAGTCAAATTGAGGGATGTCACTGATGGTTTGACCAACCAAGAGTTGATATTGTGTACAGTGGACGTCTGTTCCCTATACACTTCAATACCTCATGACCTAGGAATAACTGCTGTAGAGCAAGTGCTCTCTAATTCAAATCTGGACGCTGATCTGCAAGTACTGCTCTTGGAGCTCATGATATCCACCCTATATCATAGTTATTTTACAGTATTCGACAAATGGTTCCACCAACTATGCGGGACGGCCAATGCTAAATTGTGCAGCGCCGTTATACGCTAATTTATTTATGAAATCCTATGAGGAGGCGCATATCCTGAACCAACAACCTTGGTTAACTTATGGTAAGCTCTTCCTGAGATTTATTGACGATATTTTCATCTTGTGGGCAGGAACAGAGAATGCTCTCACTGATTTTTTGAAATCATGGAATGAAGTCAACGACCGTGTTCAATTCATCTGGACGATGGACAGGAGGCAGATACACTTTCTAGACGTGGAAATTCAGAGACAATTTGGACACGTGGCTACCACCATTTTTCGTAAACCTACTGACAGAAACTCAATTCTCCATTATCGGAGTTTTCATCGACCTGGTTGAAAAAAAATGTACCCTTTTCACAGTTACTGCGCGTCAAACGCATAGTGTCTTCTGAAAATGTATGCAAACAAGAATTGACTAACATGCTTGAGAGGTTTAAAGCACCAGGTTACCCTCAGCAAATATTAGACAGGGCCACTGCCCGGTGTGATGATACTAAGAGAGAGGATCTTTTGTGTGTCAAAACCAAAACGGAAACCACACGGATGGTGGTTGTTTCTAAGTACTCAGTCATCAGTAACCAATTTAGAAGCATCATTACTAAACATTGGTCCTTACTGAGCTTGGAGCCTGATTTTCAGGGAGCATTTGCACAACCTCCCATGTTCGCCTACACAAGGGGACGCAATCTTAAAGAGATTTTGACCAAACCTAGGGAGCAGTCAGATCCGGAGGTATACAAAGGTTTACGACCATGCTACAACTGTAGCAATTGTAATAACTGCATACAGGGGAATGGCACCAATCACCCGATGAAGGGTTATCCCATCAGATTACGTGTGAACGCCACTTGTAATTCCACCAATGTTATTTACTTGTTAAAGTGTCCTTGTGGGAAGTGTTATGTCGGACACACAGAGAGAAAAATACGTGTGAGAATACTGGAACATAAGAGCAACATAAGAGCCAGGAATATTAAATCTACTGTTGCGGCGCATTTCCTGGAGCAGAACCATTCTGTAGCACAATTAAAATTTTGGGTGTTGGAGCAAGTTAAAATGACACATAACAATAAGAACACCTTATTGAAAAGAGAAAACTTCTGGATCCGGTTTCTGGCGACGATGCAGCCGCACGGATTAAACAACAGGATGGAATTCCTGTGTTACCTGTAAACTCTAAGTTTACCAAGATTGGCACATTATGACTGTGACATTATTGCCTTGTATTTCATGTCATTATTCTCTTTATTATTATTTTTATTTTTTCTTATTAGGATATGCATTGTTATTATTCTAATTTCGTATAATGTACTGTTTTCACATTTGCAGGTTCATTGTTTACTCTGTTGTATACCTAGGTCCTTTTACCCACGTCCTTTTCCAATATGGCGCTCGCGCGCTTTGAATTTTGAGCCCCTCTTTTATGTTTCTACACGCATCGTGCGTTCTATATCCTAACTAACACACTGGGCGGTTGCTCTGTCTTCTAGCCGGTAACTGCGTGCGGAACTCCGTGGAGTCTGTTTTAAGTAAGTACCTCATACGAGGACTGTTTTACCGAGTATCACTTTGAATCTGACATCACTATCGCGTTTCATTAACACGCGCCACTATTTGCTTGTAGATACACGTTATCTTGATTTAGCCATCCACGTGAGTTCTGGTGCTTCGGCACTTACCCCTATTTGTGTATTTTGGTCACGGTCTTTTTTATCATATTTCACGAGCGCGTTTAGCGTCCTTGGCGGCATAATTGTGGCATGATGTTTGGACTGGCAGTAGCGTTTTGACATTAGGCTTCCCCACTAACACACAGTCACCATCGTAGTCCGTGACACTACCTTTATGTTTATTCTCTTGTTTTCTCTCTTTTAGCACAATGGCATGTTTTCATTCACATCAGGTATATTAACAGCACATTTTGGTTGACTTCAATACTGTCTAGTGATAGATTGCTGCTTTATTTATGTTGTAGAGCATTCCCCTGAAGAAGGGCTGTCCTTACGCCCGAAATGCATCGGGATCGTTTATGTGGATTATAAATGTTGGGAGATGACTGTGAAACTATTTGATCAAGGAATATGAAGTACTCATGAAGACAATGAGTTTGAATAAAGACTTGAGATTGTTTAAGCTCACAAACATGATTCTATAATTAACTTTAATGAACTTTGAGACATCCTTGTCTATCAGAGCTGTGCACCGGGGAGTCTTCCTCTAAGTTGGGGAAGCCTTGTAGTAGTTTACTGTTATTTACGCTGGTTGGCTCAGACAGCCCTCAGCCCTGGGAGCACGCCACAGATCATAAAAAACTGCTTTATTGTGATTATCCAGCTGTGCAAGTCCGTTCTTCTATTTTGTTAGTTCCTTTTAATCTCCCCACCCAAGAGCGACGCTGAGATACAGTCTTGGATCAAAGCTATCACAGCCCTAAATTGCTCCCCTACCATAGTAGACTCTGCCAAATCACTGGGAATCACCTTAGATCACAACCTAAACATGCGACAGCACATCAACGCAATGGCCAAATCTGCCAGATTCCACCTGAGTTACCTATGGAAACTGAAACCATTTCTAGCTGCTCCTGACCTAAAACTAGCAGTCCAATCACTAGTCATCTCTCGGCTGGAATATGGCTGCTCCACCCTCTCGGGTTTACCCAAGATCACTCTGGCACCCTTAAAAGCCTGCCTCAATGCAGCCGCCAGACTACTTACTGGCTCAAGAAAATTTGATCACATCACCCCTCACCTGAAAGCGTTGAACTGGCTACCGCTCAAGGCTAGGATTCACCTCAAATTGGCATGCATCACGCACAAGGCCCTGCACACCAACTCCTCTGCGTATCTAGCACAGAAGCTCGAGATATCTGGAGGAAGCAGAAACTCTCGATCGGCAAACACCTTTCTACTCCAGCCTGCACGTTTTAAGAAAAAAAAACTTACAATCGTGCTTTCACCGGATCTGCTCCAAGAATTTGGAACACCTTCCCGCCTGACATTAGAAGTATCCATTCCCTGGCACGCTTTAAAAAAGAGGCTAAATCCTTCCTCTTGGCTAAATTCCTTGACTAACCCGTGCCACTAGCACCGAGAGACTTACCACCTTTGTGATACCCTGCTCTATTGTAGGATGATGTATGTATGATCCTTGATCACTGAGTTAACGTAAAGCACCCCTGCACTTTCCTCCCTAACGTATGATCATTTATTCTGTAAAATGCTCCTCGTACCTTTTCTCCCTCTCCTTCCATGCACATACCCCTTGACTCCCTACCTACCTTAAGACCCTCATCCCTCATCGCTATTTATCCCCCTGAATTATTGCTATTCCTTCTGTTTATTTATTTATTTATTTATTTATTTATTTATTTATGGGTTTCTATAGCGCTGGAATCGACTCCAACTGGAGTATCTCTGCGCTGTGATACCAAATAAGATTTCAATATATATGCAGATAAAGAGGCAAGGGACTAGATTTTATCAGTAAACAGCAGAGTTTTCAGTTGTTTCCTGAATTTTAAATGGTCTGTGCAGAGCTTAAGGGCCAGAGGAAGTTTATTCCACAGTGTGGGCCCTGCAACAGATAGAGCTTTCCCTCCGTGTCTCATTTTTTTTACACGAGGTACTGCCAGCAGAAAATTTTCGCTAGATCTCAAAGATCTGGAGGGAGTGTAGGGGGTGAATTTCTGCTCCAGGTATGTCGGGCCATGTCCGTTTAAGCATTTATGAATAATACAACATATCTTAAACTTGGCCCTTTGTCGAATACTCAACCAATGTAGTTTGTCAAGGAGAGGTTTTGATGGTGTTCTGGGAGGTGCGTTTAGGACAAGGCGAGCTGCCGTGTTCTGGACCACCTGGAGCCTATCCAGAACTCCTTCATTAGCAGAGAGGAGCAATCTGTTGCAGTAGTCGATGCGACTTAGTATAAGGGCTTGCACTAAGGTTTTTCTGAAGGAATCTGGTAACAGGGGAAAGATTCTGCGCATCATGCTGATGGTGTGAAAGCATGAGGCAGCGACCATGTTACTGTGCTGTTTAAGGGAAAGGTCATGGTCAAGGCGAATCCCAAGATTTTTGACGATCTGTTTGGGCTCTGGAACAGTACCAAGATCAGATGGCCACCAGTCTGGGGTCCACAGTAATTTGGCATCTCCAAACAGCATTACTTCCGTCTTGTTGACGTTGCACTGTAGGTAGTTGGTGGACATCCACTGTGCGACGGCTTTCATGCCATCGGAGAAGGAGTTTCTTATTTCAGTGGTGAGATTTTGAAAGGGAAAGAGGAGCTGCGTGTCATCCGCATATGACACGGGAATGAAACCAAATTTGAGCATCACTCTTGCCAGGGGTGCCACATAGATGTTAAAAAGTGTTGGGCTCAAACAGGAGCCCTGTGGCACCCCTTTCGTAATCTCCACCTCTGTTGATCAGTATTCACCCATGGTGACGGTCTGGGTGCGATCGGTAAGAAAACTCCTTAGCCAAGCAAGGGCCTTGTTCTTAATCCCTACGTTCGACAACCGGTCAATAAGGGTGTTGTGTGACACGGTGTCGAATGCTGCTGACACGTCTAATAACACCAATATTACCGAGTAGCCTTTGTCCTGAAACATGTGCAGGTCGTCAGTAACAGACAGGAGGGTGGACTCTGTACTGTGTTTCGGCATAAACCCAGATTGGGAGTAGTCTAGGCCGCCAGCTAGCTCAATGTAGCTGGATAAATGACGATTAACATATTTCTCAGTGAGCTTTCCCAAGAATGGTAACAATGAGATAGGTCTGAGATTTGATAGATCAGTCCAGGGAGTTGCGGTGTTCTTCCTGATAGGCCTAACTAAGGCCTGTTTCCACTGTTTGGGAACAGAGCCTGTACAGAGGGATCAATTAAAAAGTTTTTCAATAGTGGGTGATAGAGTTTCCAGCAAGATGGGCATAAGTCTTGCTGGAATGATGTCATCAGGACTTCCGCTTTTAATCTGCATCGTGAGTAGGGACACATCTTTCGGGGGAATAGGGGGGAAGATGTCTAAGGTGTGGGGGCCGCTATTAAACTCTGAATCCTGAAAGATGGATACTGCATTGGTAGTCAACGTATTGTTAGAGTTGACTATTTCCGCATAAATGAGATCTATCTTGTTAGAAAAGAATAGGGATATTTTGTCACAAAGTAGTTGTGAAGAGGTGTCCGAACTCTCACATGCTTCAGGATTGGTAAAGGAATGCAGGACCTGGTATAAAACTCTAGGGGAGTTGTCTGCAGCCGTAATAAGGGAGGTAATATGGGCTTTTCGCGCAGTTCTAATAGCTTTATGATATATGCTTAATGCATCCCAGTAGTGTCTCCTGTCAGTTACAAGATGGGTGGACCTCCATTTCTTTTCTAATTTTCTGGCTGTTTGCTTTAGATTTCTGAGCTCATCAGAGAACCAGATCTCTTGTTTTTTGGCTGGTCGGGGTCTAAATTGTTTTAAGGGGGCTATCTCATCTGTGACCATTTTGGTAGCTTTGGTGAACATATCAACTGCATTGTCAATATCTTCAGGAACCATATGGAAGGGTTGAACAAATTTCCTTGCAAAGGAGATCTCATTAACTTTGTGCCATTGCCGCCGTACTTTAGGGATGTTGGAAGGTTTGAGGATAGTGGTTACAGGATAGGGAGTATTAAACTCAAGGATAAAATGGTCAGTCCAGCTGACTTGTGTGGGGGGAAGGCATGTGACACTGGAGAAATTGGTAATTATAAGGTCTAGTGTGTGTCCGGCCACGTGAGTTGGACCCACATTGTGTTGTTCGAGACCTAATAGTGAGAGATCATTTAGAAATGCTTGTGCTTCTTTACAATTTGTGAGTTCACTGTGTAGGTTGAAGTCACCTATTAGCAGGAATTCTTTGTCTTTGTGAACATATGGCGCAGGATTTTCAAGTAGTATGTTGACAAAGTTAATGCTAGGTCCAGGGGGACGATATACCAGGGCACCCAATCTGGTTTGTTTAGTGGAATGAATGGTTTTAAAAATCAGCAATTCAATGTCAGGGGTGCTGAGTTCTGCCAAAACAGAGCAGTTGATGTTGTTTTTATGTGCAATAGCAATTCCTCCACCTATTTTCTTAGGTCTGTCTAATCTGATTATTTTATATCCTGAAGGAATGGCCAATGTAATAGAGTGAGTAGAATGAGGTTTAAGCCAAGTTTCAGTCATGAAACAGTAGTCAGGCTCGTTCGTGGAAATAAGGTCCCATATTTCAGAGGTGTGCTTAGGTAGAGAGTGCACATTGCAGAGGATATTTTTGTGACCAGCGATTTTGGATGTTTTGAAAGAGGTGTATGGGTTATCACACATCTTTCAGAGCCTTCTTCCTTCAGGGTAGAGAACTGGGACTTGCAATACAGGCATGCGAAAGGCCCTTCTACTATAAGGTTAGAGTCTTTATGACAGGTGACAGTTCGAAGATCCCTAATTACCTGAGCCGAGTAGGTAATCCTGGTAGTGAGCGGGTCATGCGGGGTAATTGGTGAGACCTCCATGGCCCCTGGCCCCGTCCAGTCGCGGACGGGCAGGTCTTTGGCTCGTCTTCGGCGCGTCAAGGCGCCACCCTGCGCGCAATCGTTGCGCGCTTGTTTCCGACG
Organism: Lissotriton vulgaris; assembly: GCF_964263255.1. Lineage (NCBI taxonomy): Eukaryota > Metazoa > Chordata > Amphibia > Caudata > Salamandridae > Lissotriton > Lissotriton vulgaris. The sequence continues at coordinate 122,838,099 of NC_141685.1, read as the reverse complement.
AGTGGCTAAATAGCCCCAGTTGCAGCAAGGCTAGAGCGCTAACCGCTCGGTGCTACAGCGGGAAAGCAGAAGTGTGTCACTCAGACTCGTACCTGTCCCGCCCTCCGCTCAACGGTATTGGATACCGAGTCGGACCGGGGCGGGCAGGCTGTAACACAGAGCGCTGTGTGTTCACGTATGTTTTAAACCCTTGGCAACGCCTAGGGAGAGCGTCTAAGCCCAGATGAAATGTATTATGATAATAGATCAACTATACCACAGTTAAAAGTAAACAATTCTGTCAGCTTTAAAATCAGCGTTTTTTAAAATATTTCTATAAGGCTTAGCGTTTCAGCAACACAGCATCAGCAGAATATTTCCACTTTACCTGGCATCAAGCAGGGTCGGCAGACACTGCCACTGTCAGCCTTACCGCACTTTGCCTCACCTCCTCGCCGCCTAAATAGCCCTAGTTGCAGCAAGGCAAGAGCGCTAACCGCTCGGTGCTACAGCGGGAAAGCGGAAGTGTGTCACTCTGGCTCGTACCTGTCCCGCCCTCCGCTCAACGGTATTGGATACCGAGTCAGACCGGGGCGGGCAGGCTGTAACACAGAGCGCTGTGTGTTACCGTTTCAACCTGTAAAGCGCTCTGATACCCTCACGGGTCAAGTTTGCGCTCTATAAAACTTTAAATAAATAAATCAGATATAGTGGTATATGGCGGTCCGGAGTATTCTCAAGTATTACTGGGCCACACAGCTGGTGGCAGTCAACAACTGGGTTTTTGCGGACTGTGAGGATCCTGCTTACCGGGTAGATAGTTTGGCCATGGACAAGAGAGGTTACCACACCCCGGTGCTGTATCGAAGAAAGCATAAGTGCACCCTACCTACCCATACCCAAATATTGGTAAGGGTGTGGAGAGAGGCTACCAAGTATTTAGGCTAGGAAGGTAAGCTGACTGAAATTACTCCACTGTATGATGGTGATCTCTTAAGTGCAGTGGAAGGATTGTAGGGCTTCACAAAATGGGGATTGATTAGCTTAGAGCAGCCGGGCGATGTGTGGGGGGACAGGCGCTTGTGTCCTTCACGATCCTACAACAAAAGTATAAATTAGGTGACTAAAAACGGTTCTGGCATTTCCAGGTGGATCACGCTCTGCAAAGTCACATCCGGGAAGGGGGGCAGTTGCCTGATGCATCCCTACTGGAGGACCAGCTACTAATTGATCTCCTGACCGAAAAAGCAATCTCAACCATCTATAGGAAGTTGATCTACAATTCTCTGGATCCCTTGGGGACACGGAGAGCTGTGTGGCAGAGGGATCTAGGCACGCTTGGCGATGGCGATTGGGTTGAGGTCATTCAGGGTGTCAGGGAGTTGGCAATTAGAACTCATTTTGTCTAATTTAACTGCAGATACTGATACTGCCAAATCAATGACCCTGTTTACATTAAAGGGCAGCTTGAACTCAGAGCTCAACAACAGACTTGATTGAATAAATGACCAGCACGCTGCTTATCTTGCCAAGACACAGGTACTTTGTAAATCTCTTTTTATTGAACAAGTGCTCAATCGATGGTGTTGACACCGAAAATACGGGGCACATTAGTGAGAGTGATTAGAGCAAAAACACAAAGTCTGCAAATATAGAGTGAATAACATAGCCAAGGTTCTGGAGGTCGCTGGGCTGCAAGACGACTTGCCTTTTGGTTCTGGATCACCCAGGGATGCAAACAGGCCAGTAGGACTGGGACCAAGACATCAGTTCTCTACATATCCTCACCAGCAGAGAAGGCTGCAGTGCCCTTAGGTCGCCAAGAACTGAAATTCAGGGTCTGGGGATGCCACCTAAAATCTTGATTTAAGGGTGTTACAAGGGAGTGACAAGTAGAGGCTAATGGGCCCCTTTCCTGGGGTGTCTATACCCTCTATCATGCCCACCTCCTGCGGGACGGGAACATAGTCCTAGCCCTGATTGGATAAGTCCCATCATCTTCAAGACGGTGGGCACTACAAAGTGTACTTCACCTCGCCTCCAGCACCTGAGGGGTGGAGTTCACAGAGGGGGCGGGGGCACACCTCCTGTTGTATCTAAGGTTTACCACCTGTCCTTGCGCATAAAAGGGGGTGAGGACAGGAAGATCACTTTCTCCCTCTAACAAGAGAGGGTGGGGCCGCATTACAAAGGCGGCAAGGCCTTTGAAAATCCTTACCAAAGATGGCTCTTCCTGACTAGGGGGAGGTGTGAGCACCTCCACCCAGGAAAGGCATCGTTATCGACCTCGAAGTGCACAGGCACTCTCCCCATGAGGACAGAACACACTCTGGTGGTAGCAGGCTGGCCCAGGCCAGTCGGTGACCACACTAAGGAGTGGTAGATTTTACGGGACCCCTCTAAGGGGTACTCTGTGAGCAATTTGTAATAAATAGGACACTGCAATCAGCGCACGCATATTTCCTAGGACAGCGAAAACTCTACAGCAGGTCTTGTTCATAGTCCTTATACTGTGACTGCCACTACTGAACATTAATCTTGAATTGTTAAAGCAGGGCCAGGATCTGGACAGGAGCCAATGAACAGGAGGGCAACTCACCAGATAATAGAAGTCTTCTGTCTTCACACTCACTCAGAGAGAACAATGCCATCCCTTGTATTGCATGACTAGGAGACCACAACCCTCAGTGAAACACTCACCTCTCAGATGGGATTCGTTAATAAGAATAAAATGAACATAACGCGTCCCTGGGGACCCCACAGATACACCGTTCCTACCTTTACCATAAATGCTTGGGGTCCCGCAGGTAAACCTAACAGTGCTACAAAGGCTGAGGGGCCCTACAGGTAAACCTTACCTAACCCAGTGCTACAAATGTTATGTGCTCAGTGCAGCAGGACTGGGCGCTCTAGGGGCGCAATTAGGTTGCTTGGCATTCATCTACCCTTAGCTAAGCCATGTGATAAAGGCAGTAGATCAAGATGATTCTCCTCGATCAGAAGTAGCTCTCACTATCGAAAAGGCGAAGACCCTGGTATAACACAAACGCAGACATGTGGTTAGGCTCTACCAGGACATGTAGTAAACTATTCATTTATGTATCTGTAGGATTAGATTGCATTGCAAGTTAATTCTTATTTCACTATTTTCCACACACAACATACAACATAGATTCCTCACGAGCGCCCCCTGATGAAGGGAGAACCCCAAAAATGAATTGGGGCAGACTGAATCTGAATTTACTTGAGGAACAGTGGATTTTGAAAGTGATTCTATGAGAATAAATATGCTTAAACTGGAATACAGGTGGATTTGCTTCCAAGGGAAGGAGACATTGATGCACTTTCACGGGCACAAACTGGGGAGCAGGAGATACAGATCAGATCTAGTCTGGCGCTATATAAATAACTGTAGCCAAATACATCTACCATCTGGCACGCGATGAGTGGAATACATAAATACTACAATAATGAATGAAAAATACACGGCATGCATAGACAAAGTTTGCTATGTAACCTCTGGACTCCTGTAAACCTAAACAAACACAGGTAATAAAACACTAGGGACATCACCTGACGCTCCTAAGGTTCTCCTTTTGTTTGGTATCTTGTTTTTGGAAGGTGGGTTTTTAGGATAAGCTATTTTTAGGTGGGTCTTCTTTTATTCATGGATGGGCACTAGTTTTAGCATTGTCAGCTTTATACTCTGCATACCAAGGCCGTACATAAAACACAGCCTGCATACCACAATCCATGGATGTATCCCATAAAACATCCTTACCTTTTAACAAAAAGGACCCAAGGCCTTCTGGACTTTATTCAGTTAACCAGACGCATCTCCCAGTCGATTGACATTAGTTATAGGACTCAGCGTTAAGGAACAATTGGTGAAATGCCTCACAGTAGCCAACAATCTAGCACCTAAAAAAAGAGTGCAATAGAGGTGCCTGGTCTCTGCCGCAAGGGTTGGTAGTTAAATGCCACTCTAGATTTTTACATAGTGACTTTTCCGGGCTCAGCTCTGTAGGATACCAAAGGGCGCGAGTCCTGTGTTTATTATTCAAATGCGTTCTAAAAGGAGCAATGTTATCAAAGGCAGAATTTAAAGCCTTACACTAGTCCGCTAAGGTGTGGTTTATGTCTTGTTCCTTTGAGGTTACAGAGAAATCCAATTTTTCAGCGATAGGTTTAATGCGCTGCCATTGACAAGAGAGTCTTTTGCTCAGGTCTTGTTTCTCAGGCAACCCAGCTTTAGGTATTTGAAAGAAGAGTAATGAGTGGTCAGTCCACGTCAAGGCATGGGCTTCACAAGTCAGTGCAGTAGAGGTGGTGAAGATTAATGAGTGGTCAGTCCACGTCAAAGGCATGGGCTTCACAAGTCAGAGCAGTAGAGGTGGTGAAGAGTAATGAGTGGTCAGTCCACGTCAAAGGCATGGGCTTCACAAGTCAGTGCAGTAGAGGTGGTGAAGAGTAATGAGTGGTCAGTCCACGTCAAAGGCATGGGCTTCACAAGTTACTGCAGTAGAGGTGGTGAAGAGTAATGAGTGGTCAGTCCACATCAAAGGCATGGGCTTCACACGTCAGTGCAGTAGAGGTGGTGAAGAGTAATGGGAGGTCAGTCCACGTCAAAGGCATGGAGTTCACAAGTCAGTGCAGTAGAGGTGGTGAAGATTAATGAGTGGTCAGTCCACGTCAAAGGCATGGGCTTCACAAGTCACTGCAGTAGAGGTGGTGAAGAGTAATGTGTGGTCAGTCCACGTCAAAGGCATTGGCTTCACAAGTCAGTGCAGTAGAGGTGGTGAAGAGTAATGAGTGGTCAGTCCACGTCAAGGCATGGGCTTCACAAGTCAGTGCAGTAGAGGTGGTGAAGAGTACTGAGTGGTCAGTCCACGTCAAGGCATGGGCTTCACAAGTCAGTGCAGTAGAGGCGGAGAAGAGTAATGAGTGGTCAGTCCACGTCAAAGGCATGGGCTTCACAAGTCAGTGCAGTAGAGATGGTGAAGATTAATGAGTGGTCAGTCCACGTCAAAGGCATGGGCTTCACAAGTCAGCGCAGTAGAGGTGGTGAAGATTAATGAGTGGTCAGTCCACGTCAAAGGCATGGGCTTCACAAGTCAGTGCAGTAGAGGTGGTGAAGAGTAATGAGAGGTCAGTCCACGTCAAAGGCACGAGCTTCACAAGTCCGTGCAGTAGAGGTGGTGAAGATTAATGAGTGGTCAGTCCACGTCAAAGGCATGGGCTTCACAAGTCAGTGCAGTAGAGGTGGTGAAGAGTAATGAGAGGTCAGTCCACGTCAAAGGCACGAGCTTCACAAGTCCGTGCAGTAGAGGTGGTGAAGATTAATGAGTGGTCAGTCCCGTCAAAGGCATGGGCTTCACAAGTCAGTGCAGTAGAGGTGGTGAAGAAAAATGAGTGGTCAGTCCACGTCAAAGGTATGGGCTTCACACGTCAGTGCAGTAGAGGTGGTGAAGATTAATGAGTGGTCAGTCCACGTCAAAGGCATGGGCTTCACAAGTTAGTGCAGCAGAGGTGGTGAAGATTAATGAGTGGTCAGTCCACGTCAAGGCATGGACTTCACAAGTCAGTGCAGTAGAGGTGGTGAAGAGTAATGAGAGGTCAGTCCACGTCAAAGGCATGGGCTTCACAAGTCAGTGCAGTAGACGTGGTGAAGATTAATGAGTGGTCAGTCCACGTCAAAGGCATGGCTTCACAAGCCAGTGCAGTAGAGGCGGTGAAGATTAATGAGTGGTCAGTCCACGTCAAAGGCATGGGCTTCACAAGTCAGTGCAGTAGAGGTGGTGAAGATTAATGAGTGGTCAGTCCACGTCAAAGGCATGGGCTTCACAAGTCAGTGCAGTAGAGGTGGTGAAGATTAATGAGTGGTCAGTCCACGTCAAAGGCATGGGCTTCACAAGTCAGTGCAGTAGAGGTGGTGAAGATTAATGAGTGGTCAGTCCACGTCAAAGGCATGGGGTTCACAATTCAGTGCAGTAGAGGTGGTGAAGAGTAATGAGAGGTCAGTCCACGTCAAAGGCATGGGCTTCACAAGTCAGTGCAGTAGAGGTGGTGAAGATTAATGAGTGGTCAGTCCACGTCAAAGGCATGGGCTTCACAAGTCAGTGCAGTAGAGGTGGTGAAGAGTAATGAGAGGTAAGTCCACGTCAAAGGCATGGGCTTCACAAGTCAGTGCAGTAGAGGTGCTGAAGAGTAATGAGTGGTCAGTCCACGTCAAAGGCATGGGCTTCACAAGTCAGTGCAGTAGAGGTGGTGAAGAGTAATGAGTGGCCAGTCCACGTCAAGGCATGGGCTTCACAAGTCAGTGCAGTAGAGGTGATGAAGAGTAATGAGTGGTCAGTCCACGTCAAGGCATGGGCTTCACAAGTCAGTGCAGTAGAGGTGGTGAAGAGTAATGAGTGGTCAGTCCACGTCAAAGGCATGGGCTTCACAAGTCAGTGCAGTAGAGGTGCTGAAGAGTAATGAGAGGTCAGTCCACGTCAAAGGCATGGGCTTCACAAGGCAGTGCAGTAGAGGTGGTGAAGAGTAATGAGTGGTCAGTCCACGTCAAAGGCATGGGCTTCACAAGGCAGTGCAGTAGAGGTGCTGAAGATTAATGAGTGGTCAGTCCACGTCAAAGGCATGGGCTTCACAAGTCAGTGCAGTAGAGGTGCTGAAGAGTAATGAGAGGTCATTCCACGTCAAAGGCATGGGCTTCACAAGTCAGTGCAGTAGAGGTGCTGAAGATTAATGAGTGGTCAGTCCACGTCAAAGGCATGGGCTTCACAAGTCTGTGCAGTAGAGGTGGTGAAGAGTAATGAGTGGTCAGTCCACGTCAAGGCATGGGCTTCACAAGTCAGTGCAGTAGAGGTGGTGAAGATTAATGATTGGTCAGTCCACGTCAAAGGCATGGGCTTCACAAGGCAGTGCAGTAGAGGTGGTGAAGATTAATGAGAGGTCAGTCCACGTCAAAGGCATGGGCTTCACAAGTCAGTGCAGTAGAGGTGGTGAAGAGTAATGAGTGGTCAGTCCACGTCAAAGGCATGGGCTTCACAAGTTAGTGCAGTAGAGGTGGTGGAGAGTAACGAGAGGTCAGTCCATGTCAAAGGCATGGGCTTCACAAGTCAGTGCAGTAGAGGTGGTCGAGAGTAATGAGTGGTCGGTCCACGTCAAGGCATGTGCTTCACAAGTCAGTGCAGTAGAGGTGGTGAAGAGTAATGAGAGGTCAGTCCACGTCAAGGCATGGGCTTCACAAGTCAGTGCAGTAGAGGTGGTGAAGATTAATGAGTGGTCAGTCCATGTCAAAGGCATGAGCTTCACAAGTCAGTGCAGTAGAGGTGGTGAAGAGTAATGAGTGGTCAGTCCACGTCAAGGCATGGGCTTCACAAGTCAGTGCAGTAAAGGTGGTGAAGAGTAATGAGTGGTCAGCCCACGTCAAAGGCATGGGCTTCACAAGTTAGTGCAGTAGAGGTGGTGAAGATTAATGAGTGGTCAGGCCACGTCAAAGGCATGGGCTTTACAAGTCAGTGCAGTAGAGGTGGTGAAGAGTAATGAGTGGTCAGTCCACGTCAAAGGCATGGGCTTCACAAGTTAGTGCAGTAGAGTTGGTGAAGATTAATGAGTGGTCAGTCCACGTCAAAGGCATGGGCTTCACAAGTCAGTGCAGTAAAGGTGGTGAAGAGTAATGAGTGGTCAGTCCACGTCAAAGGCATGGGCTTCACAAGTCAGTGCAGTAAAGGTGGTGAAGAGTAATGAGTGGTCAGTCCACGTCAAAGGCATGGGCTTCACAAGTTACTGCAGTAGAGGTGGTGAAGATTAATGAGTGGTCAGTCCACGTCAAAGGCATGGGCTTCACAAGTCAGTGCAGTAGAGGTGGTGAAGATTAATGAGTGGTCAGTCCACGTCAAGGCATGGGCTTCACAAGTCAGTGCAGTAGAGGTGGTGAAGATTAATGAGAGGTCAGTCCAGGTCAAAGGCATGGGCTTCATAAGTCAGTGCAGTAGAGGTGGAGAAGATTAATGAGTGGTCAGTCCATGTCAAGGCATGGGCTTCACAAGTCAGTGCAGTAGAGGTGGTGAAGATTAATGAGTGGTCAGTCCACGTCAAAGTCACGGGCTTCACAAGTCAGTGCAGTAGACGTGGTGAAGAGTAATGAGAGGTCAGTCCACGTCAAAGGCATGGGCTTCACAAGTCAGTGCAGTAGAGGTGGTGAAGAGTAATGAGTGGTCAGTCCACGTCAAAGGCATGGGCTTCACAAGTCAGTGCAGTAGAGGTATGTTATGTTCTAACATTTATAGAGCGCTCAGCTGCCACAGCAAAGTGGCGTCCCGGCGCTACAATGGACAAAATAACACAACCGGATGAAGAAATTAATTGGGACCAAGTGGAAACAGAAAAGTTTTAATAGCTCTTCGGAAAGACAGAATGTCAGAAATGGCACGGATGTCAACAGGTAATGTGTTCCAGAGACTCGCTGCCAGCACGCCAAAGGAGCGGCCGCCCACTCTGGCCCTTCTGAAGCGAGGAACACAGGCCAGAAATTGACCCGTTGAGCGTACTACTCTAGCAGGGGTGTAGTAGGTAATAGCCTGTACAAGAATAGGAGGTGAAGAGGCCTTTAGAATCTTAAACGTCAGGCACAGAGCTTTGAACTTAATCCTCTGTCCGAAAGGCAACCAGTGAAGATCGTGGATGGTGCGGCTGACGGAACAGAATTTGGGCATGCCTACTAGCATTCTGGCGGCTGCATTTTGTACACGCTCAAGGCGTGTTAATTCAGCTTGGTTAATGCCCAGGAAAAGCGAGCTGGCGTAATCCAACCTAGAGAGTACTATAGCTTGGACAATGAGTTGTCTAGTTGGAGCATCGAAAAATTTAAAAATGGGTCTGAGGCTCTGCAGAACCCCAAAACAGGTGCCAGCAACTCTTTTGGTATGGGGGATGAAAGTGAGGTTGGAATCAATCCAGACCCCGAGGTTCTCGGCCTCAGTCACAGGAGTGGGAGTTTGGCCTAGCTCTGGTGGCCACCAGTGGTCTCCCCAAAGATGAGCCTTTTTTCCCCAAATCTAGGACCTCTGTTTTAGATGCGTTGAGTTGGAGACAGTTCTTCGTCATCCAACAGGCTACCTCCTTTAGGGCTTTCTGGAATTTTGGGGCTTCAACCGTAGGGTCCCCATTTAGTGCAACCGCTAGCTGGGTGTCGTCGGCGTATGACACCATGGTTAAACCACAGTTTTTTGCAATGGTGGCTAGCGGCTGCACATATAAATTAAAAAGAGTAGGGCTGAGTGCCGAACCCTGCGGGACTCCTTGGGAGATATTGCGTGGGGCAGATTCAAAAGGGGGGGTGGAGACTTTAAAGGTGCGTCCAGATAAAAAAGAGCGGAACCATTCTAATGCGGTGTTCTCTACACCAGCCTCTTGTAGCCGTTGTAGAAGGATGGGATGGGAGACAGTGTCGAAAGCGGCACTGAGATCCAACAGGATCAGTGCCGCCGTCTGTCCTGCGTCTATCAGCTTCCGCAGATGCTCCACCTTAGCTAACAAAGCAGTTTCCGTGCTATGGCCTGCACGGAAACCATTCTGGGATGGATCTAGAATGCCTGAGTTTTGAAGATGGTTAGACAGGACTTTGTTAGCATGTGCCTCCGCAAGTTTGGATACCCATGGGAGGAGGAAGATGGGTCGGTAGTGTTCAGGCTTTGAAGGGTCCAAGGTGGGCTTTTTTAAAATAGGAACAACCGTAGCTTGTTTCCATTTGCTGGGAACAGTTCCTGACTCAAAGGATAGCCCGATTAGATCAAGCACAGGAGGCAAACAAATCTCAGCAGATTCGTTGAATTGAGTGGGTCTTAAGGGGTCAGCCGGTGAGCCAGATTTAACTTTTATAGTGAGAGCTTTAAACTCTTTCTTAGATGGCTTAGGTATAAGCGAGAGAGACCTAGCGATCATGGGATTGCTTCCTGAATTAATTGTAGGTGCAGTTTGTGGGGGGAGTGATCGATAGGTGGTGAAGATTAATGAGTGGTCAGTCCACGTCAAAGGCATGGGCTTCACAAGTCAGTGCAGTAGAGGTGGTGAAGAGTAATGAGTGGTCAGTCCACGTCAAAGGCATTGTTGCGTGTTTATCTAGGTTCCTGATCGATACTGTGACCTTATGCCCCTATTCGGCTATAAATCCATTTATTCCCTATATTGGCATAACCGTCCAAGTGCGATTTTCAGAAAGTCATCTCTGGCCTCACACGAACAGAGCCACATTCCAGCATAGTTCTCTGCCACTTCCTTTGCGACCAATTAGTGCAATGACAGAGCAGAAGTCACTATCTGATATTCCTAGATTAACACTCCGAGTTCTTCAACAAGATAAAAACTCAGCAAACCTGGAAATCCCCGCTTGCTGTGTTTTGATTAGTAATGGAACTCTAATGAGCAACTGATAACTATCACTTCCTAGTGACATCTTTTATGTCCAGCAAACTTGCGTCAAACCCGGCACCTGTCAGGTATAAATATTACCAACGTTGCCTTAAGCAATGAGACCAACAAGAGCTGTCGTGCTGTTGTAAGCTGCTGTGCACCCTGTGTGCATCCCATTGCTGCTGCAGGCAGTACGCTGCTGCTGTCCCTTGGTGGTGAAGCTACTGATACCATTATCACTGCTAAAGCGCGAACGATGGTGCAGTACGCTTAGGAGCTGAACAGCCGTCCCTCTGCGAAGAGCCCAGCAGATCCAGCTGCCGCGGACGCTGTCCCCCCTCCTCCTCCCGACGCGCTGAAGAGAGCCGCTGCCTTTCTCCTGCAGAGAAATCCAGCTCCAGCGTTTCCGGTCTGCCCTCGCGGGTGACTGGGATATTGAGTGCCCCCTGAAGGAGATACCAGACCTCCATCATTCTATTCAGAGGTATGGTGTTGACTAAACCCTTAGACGAGAATTCTTGAAGCAAACCTTGGCAAAACCAACTTAACTTAAAGCTACTTACTTACTCCCCTTCCACGTGTTAGGCTTAGGTCAGGCACACTGGGGTAGGCGTAGTTAGAAGCACCAGTTGAGTATTTTAGCCTAATGTATATATGACTGTATATATGTTTTATCACTTCTAAACCATTGTATGGCTAAGAAACCATATCAATGCTTTTACAGTTCTATTTCGCAATACTTATCTTACTGTACGTACTTTTTATAATAACAAGTCTTGCAATTGTGGCAATACATTTCTCTTGTACGAGAAGAAAGACTGTTCAATAAATGTTAACCCTTTATTGACAAACGCCCGTCTCTCTATTCTCTACATATTGTGAAAGTAAACTGCACTAACCTGACTGAGTGAAATACCTGTCTATTGTTTCACACGACCCTAGAGATTGACTCTTGATCTGAGGAGCAAAGTTGTCATGTTGCACGGTTGTTGGAAAGCTGAATCCCTTCTTGTCTGTGCCAGGGAAGCTGATCACTTCCCATGCAGAGAAGAAAGTTTCCAGTGACCTCTGAGCTAGTTGGTAACACACCCAATTAAGTTTAGCATAGTCAGTGGAGGCCTGGAATATCCGCAGTTCCACGTCGATACTACTGTTTATGTTATTCCAATGCGCAGGGCCTAGTGGGAAACTAGGAACTACACTACATGGCGCCCAAACGTTTGGTAAGGCGATAAACTAACGCAAGACGTTAGAGTAACTCAGTTGTGCATATTTCACACAGACCCCTTTCTCCCGTAAATACTCCAATAGACGTCTGGAGTGGGTGAAAGGTTAAAATCCGCCCGACCTTAGTAGGAAGAGATTCCTATGTAAAGCTCTGGTTTATTCAACGTTGAAGGATACAGTGTTCCAAAATATTGTGCACCTAATCTTTGTCTCCTTGGAGACCAATTCTGCAAAGCCTGCATTTATAAAAAATGACAGACAGTGAAGAAGAAAGGGAAGCAGTTAGACTGGCATCCCTGCTAATAGAGGAGGACTCGAGTCTCCTACAGACTGACCCGGATGCTATCGACATCCCGGTCCACTTAAGAAGATCTATAACATTAAAACTTATAGAGAACGGACTGACACCTCAAGGTGGTACAGTAATTTTCGTGATAGAGGCTCACGAGTATCGGCAGACAGAGGTATTCTATTCATGGAGAAACTTTCCAGCGGTAAACGCTATAACAAAAGAGTTTCACTATTACAAAATAGAGAAACCTCTGGAAGAGTACGCTCCTTTCGAGGAGATTGAAATTCCACTTAAATTTCAAGAGCACCTGCTCTGGTTTAATGGCGCCCTAACACATAATGATCACAATACCAGGCTCGGTCCACTAGGTAGACCAGGAGCAACGTGGCCGGTTCTAGCCAGCTACACACCACATCCTGACATTGCAAAAATGTCTAAGGAAGAGCTGTTAGTACAGCTAAACACATTAATAAAAATACATAGGCAATTAGTCCAATATGTAATGCGGACTGCAACAGTCCAGTCAGCTGTTAATACACCACAGCTGACCCCCTCATCAGGGGAACACTAATAAAATCACACCACAGAACATACAGTCATGTCTTGGTAAAACACCCGTAAAACGGGAACAAATTCCTTTCTGGTTAGCACAGAAAATCACTGAAATAGAGGCAGTATTTCCTGATACTACCCCTATAGAGAAACACAGAATCTTGACAATCTGCCTTCCTATGGGAATCGCACCACACGTGGAGGACTGTGACACTTGGGGTGCAGTCTTTGCTTCCATTTACACAAAAACTCATGGTGTTCCGTCTATGGCGGTAATACCAGAAGTGCTAAAACAGATTCAAAATGAATACGGTCCAGAGCCCGCTTTAAATCTAGGTATGAAATTACTGAAAGACTTCAAGCAGGTCTCTGCTATATTATTAGCCAACATAAAAGGAGAAGCAGCATCTGTGGCGATCCGCCAGAAGTTGAAGGAAACAGATATAAAAGATCCTGTTGAGCTTGCAAAAATCATAGAAAAATGCTATGAAGAATTAGGTAGAGACAGCTTGGGTGGGAAACCAGTAAAGCCCCAACTGCTCGAAAATCCTGAAAAATTATTTATTAAAAATAATTTAAACACTCCTAAAAAGAGCTGGGATGGAAATAAACAATCCACTCCCAAGGAAAAAGTTTTCCAGTCCAGAGGAAGGTCTCCTCGACGGAGGGAAAGAACTCCGACTCGAGAACACCAGTCTCCCCAGCGGGAGCCCTCTGAGAAAAGATATAACCTTAGAAATAGGGATAATCTGAAAAAACCTGATAGATATCAAAGTATTGATACACGTCCCTCTCGATCTTTTCCACAGAATTCGGAAAGAAGAGGACGGTCAGACCCAGGAGAGCACACCCAGTCCAAAGACAAGGAACCTGCTCAAAATAAGAAATCTCAATTTCAGAAAAAGAAGGTAGCCAGTATTAGAATAATCAACCATGCCGAGAATACTGAGGACACAGTTGAAAAACGGGGAGTGGGCATTGACAATGTTGGACAGTGCAGCAGAAATCAGTATAGCGCGCAAGATCTTGATGAGTCATCTGGAGACAGTGGACACGAATGAATTCATTCAGGTTGAAACTGCCGACACCAGACTTAGCGAGCCCCATAAAATATACAAAATAACATTGCGTATAGAGGGTGATAAGACTAGGAAAATAAAGGGTCTATTTTGGGATAAGCTCTCAAAAGGCTATGATATTCTGTTAGCTGAAAAAGATTGGCCCCCGGAGTTTGTCAGGGAGTGCCCTCGTGGCGAAGAAATGATTATGCCAGCCTTCTCGAATCACATTCCGATTCACAAAAAATATACTTATTCAAGGAAATGGGCAGTAGCCCAGGCACCTGCATTGTATAAAAATCATGTAGGATGGGATGAGGACTCAACTCCTCACAAAATCCAATTAAAAAGTGAACCAACTGCCCAATGGCAGTATCCCATAAAGCAAGAAGCTAAAAAACAAGTCAGGGAGATCTTAGATCAACTTGAATACCAGGGGGTGATTGAAACATGCACCTCTCAAATGAACAATCCTTTGTTTCCTGCCTCCAAGCCAGACAATTCATATCGTCTAGTTTTGGACTACAGACATCTTAATACATGTTGCAAAACCTTTGCAGTACAAAACTCGCATAGTGCAGCCCTAATGAATAACATAGTTAGGAAAAAATATAAAACGACATTAGACATATCTAATGGTTTCTTTTGTCAAAACATTGCACCAGAAAGCAGATATTTGACCGCTTTCTCTGCATTTGGGTCGCAGAAAAAATTCTGTCGACTCCCACAGGGGTTCAAGAACAGCCCAGGACTATTCTCAGCTAGAGTAACAGAGTCACTACAAATATATGATGATGAGGCATTATCTTACGTAGATGATATCTATCTCACAGACGACGACTTGGATACTCACTTGAAAAGAGTGAACACCATTATACTTGGGTTCGCAGCAGAGGGTTACAAATTCAATTTTAAAAAGTCCCGAATTGCCCATCTGACAGTACTGTTCTTAGGGTACGAATTATCAAGTGAAGGGAAAAGCCTAGCGGACAACTTCTTAGAGAAGTGCGCTGTACTCCAAGCTCCAAAAACGCTGAAGAATTTACAATCCATTCTAGGTTTTCTGAATTTCGGAAGAACTTACATCCTAAATTACGCAGAGAGGGTTAAACCTCTCTACGAACTAATTAAACCTGATTTTAAACAAATCAATTGGACTCAAAAACACACAGAAATGTTGAGATCACTGCAAACAGACATGTTAGCAAAAACTGAATTAGATACACGTGACAACACACGCGATCTTGTAATCCGAGTCATCCCAGGAAGATGCGGATTCACGTACCTGACCTCTAATGAGGGAGATAAGGTACCAATTTCAATTAAATCTCACTTGTACACACAAGCAGAAAAAACATTCAGTCACACAGAAAGAACTGTGAAAGCAGTGCAAATCGCATTAGCAAATGAGCGAGAACTAGCACACGGCAAACGGATTAATATCCTTACAGCGGAATCCGCCTTCGAAGCGCTATTCAGCCCAGTAAACCTGCCTACAGTGTCACTGGATCCGAAATGGATACAGTGTATAGATTCTCTCGGAGCGGAAGATGTGAAATACTATTTCGCCCCGCAATACGAAGAACTGAATGATTTAGAGTATGAAGAAGAATATCCTCTGCCAATCGTAATTCTGCCTCTCCCACAGTACGCCTGTATAATCTATACAGATGGATGTGTACAGCATTTCAACGTAGAGAGAAAATCCTACAATACAGCATGTGCGATTATTAAAGGTCGTTGGCTGTGCGGTAAATTCAGACCGAAAGTAACAAAAACTGAATCTGTAAGAAACTGTTCGGTTCAGAGAACTGAAATCAGATCTTTAAAGATGGCGCTCGAAAATGCAGAACGTGAATTCCCGACACTTATCGTGTGCGATTCTCATTTTTGCGTCAACTCTTACAACAATAAACTGCAGAGTTGGATTGAAAACGACTACAAAGATGACACAGGTGCCACAATAAAGCATAAATTGCTTTGGGAACAGGTAGCTCTTTTACACAAAGAACTACAAAAGACTCACGTGATTCACGCACAGAGTCTTCAACGTGATGGCGTTCACGTTGGAGGGAATTCATTGGCTAATACAGCCACAGCGGAAGCAACTAAACCGGCTTCCGTAGCCACAAAAAAGCGCACAGATAAATACATAGACGGGGAAACCGTGCTGGCAGTAAAAACGACTGTAAAAGGCGACTGTGCAGCACTACCCGTAAACTATCCACTCAATTATGCATACATAATCGATGCAAACTCCGTTCCTTTTGCTCGAATCCCTGGAGTGGGGGACAGAGTAATTCCAAACAGGAGCAGGAGGGGCTTCCTCTTACTGGAAGCACACATGGGGTTGGGTCTGAGACACCAAACAATCAAAGCCTCTCTGAAAGAATTACAATCAGAGTACTGGTGGCCAGGAATGAGTATAGATATTCAATGTTTTGCTCAAAATTGTGAAGACTGCATCAGAGATCGCAGTAATGAACAGGCCAGTGTAGTTTCAGGATCCCTTCTAGACAGCATAAGGCGGTCTATCTGCGCAATCAAAGAAGAGAAGCGCGTCCCATTGTACACAGTTAAGACAAAAAGCACTTAAAGAATGAGGCCTCCAGCGCTCGGCTGACGCTAGAACGGTTATAAAAGATTTGCGAGTCTTTATCGGCACATACGTAATTACCACGTTCCATTCTGACCAGGGTCCTGCTTTCAGCTCTCGAGCTTATAAGGAGGCCATGGCTAGCATGGGAATTGGGTTGCGGTATTCTTGTCCGTCGCACCCCGAAGGGAACAGTGTGGTAGAAAGAAAAAAACGTGACATAAAGCAATCTATAACAGCGAAGGTATTAGGTTCAGGCGCTGGGTGGGTCAAACATTTAATAAGTGTCCAGACTAGTCTTAACAACATGCCAAGAAATTCTCTAAAAGGTTTCAGCCCATACGAACTATTGTTCGGAATTAGAATGCGTATTCAGGACCTCGATAGTCAGATGTCAGTGGTACAAGAAGAAACAACAGACTTTGACATCAAGGATCGTTTGGCTGTTTTACAGGAACTGAATGAAACAAGAAAATCCTTAAGCAACATAAAGTTAAAGCAACAGCCAACTACCACTGACGAGGCACCACCAGCAACAGCCCCAGCAAGGCCTGTCTGGATTCCAAAGATTGGGGATCTAGTCAGAGAAAAGATTGCGGTTAAGAAGGAATTTGGGCCTTCTTACAGAAAAGCAGTACCTGTCTTGGCAGTCACCGGAACAAGATCAGTTGTGCTACCGCCCCTTGCTGGTAAAAAGGAGAACAGAGTTGTGTCCATCGACCTGGTAAAACCACAAGCATGTGGCCTATAATCAACAGTAGGCCCAGTGGACTCCCAAGAAACAACAGAATGCCCAAACTTGCAACAATCCAAGAGGTTCAAACTGAAAGACTCATCACATTCGATCAGCCTGCAGTGCACAATGAAGGACTATGCAATAATGCCATGGAACTCGTGCCTCTTGAAACACAGATTGAAACAGTTCGTCAAGAAACAACACCAGTCTACAATAATGTGGCAGCAGAAAATGCTACCGAAAGACAGATTGAAAGAACAATCCCATCAATTGACAGAACTGCCTCTGGTTATTTCATCAACTTCGACAACTTCTCTGAAGATCAAAACGACCCCGAAGTGATGCCAGAAACAAAAAAGTATTCTAAAGAAAATACAACAGGACTCCTTCAACAAATCAAAGAATTATATCTGGATTCACTGTTGATTGAGCATTGGATAATTTCAGGGGTATTCATACTCCTACTCTGCCTAATTTTGGTTTTAATTTTAGGAAAGTTTATTACAATAGAATGGACACAGCAAGTCAGAACTTCAACCTAGTCCTGAAACCACACAGATCATCCCACGTGAAGAAAAGAGAACTGTCAACAGTAAATGTCACAGCAATTCCAATACCTGGTGGGGTAGTATGGGAGAAAACTGACTATGAGATATATGGTCCGGTCGAAATCCTGAAGTATCCTCATCAACTGAAGGTTTCCTTAAGTGACTTTGTAACACCTAGTACATTCTCTGATGATTGGGACTTTAACAGTATTAATGACATGATGTCTGATTTAGTAATGTCAGCTAGATTCACAGATCATGATTATTTACAAGGTTCATCTAGTTATGAGCAGTTATTCTGTTACACCCACTATGGGGATCATTACTTGTATAAATCTGCACAGCCTAGAAATGTTTTTATGTATAATCAATGGGAACATTGTGCTACACCACCTAAAAGCAGTTCTAAAGCATTTTTTGAGAAATTCAAATACTTCTCAGGTTTTAACACCAGTAATGCAGAAACGTTTTATTACAAACTGTTAGATAAAACAGGAATGAAAACAATGCTGACAAATTCTAAATTGATATATTCAGAAGCATTTTATGACAAAATGATGACATTTGGTTTTGATTATTGGAAAAATAATATTGAAACGAAAACAATTTGGGGTACAAAAGATTGGCAGGTACAATGCATTGAAGCACTATTTAGAACCTGCATGATACCAGAACAAATGTTGTTTTTAAATGACACAATACACCAAACATCCTGTCTTGGCCTAGCTAAGATCAAAGACCTTAAAACACCGTCTATACCAAAGCCAATACCTGAAAATGCAACTGCAGATATTGAGTTAGGCGTGTCATAAATTTTACATTTTAACAGAACACATCCTGATTGGAATAAGTGGTTAATCTGGCCTACTGACACAAACAGCTGTCAAGATAGATTCCTGAATAAAACACAGGGTTTAAAAATGACCAGATTAGACTCGAGATACTCCCAGAGACAACATCCAGGGATAATAACAACATACAGTGTAGGGAAACTCTGCCTTGAATGGCTAACAACATCCACACTGGCTGAAATTAAGCAACACTTGTCTTTACTAAAAGATGGTGCTGATTTGCGCAATTTCATTTTTGGACCACGCAAACAGCGTCAAAAGCGTTTCATAGCGACCAGTATCTATGCTGCTTACAACGAGGCTTGGAAAGTCAAACAAATTGAAACAGCTGAAAAAATATGAGAAATTGATCGTATTCATTTGGAGAAATCACTTTCTGTAGTAGACAATGGGTTAATGACTCTGTCTTCCAGAATATATTCGTTGGACAATATTGTATCATCTGCCTTTGATGTGATAGACAGAGACTTGCTAATGTTACAACATGGCCAATCTCAATTACGTTCTATTATAGAATTAGGCTGGACGCTGCAAAATCTTCGTTCAGGCTATGTACCTTGGCGTTTAATCAATACAACGTCATTATTTTCCATTTTTAACCTTACTGATAAACAGATCAGTTTGGCACAGAAAGGAGCAGACTATACAATCCTGAGCATCGAAAAACTCGAGAGATTACCATTGACAATGTCAGAGAGTCCTGTCATTGAATGGATAATACACGGAATTATCACAATTCCGATAACAACTTTCCGATTTAAAAAGTGCCTTGAGTACATACCTGCTGGCCAGTATGAACAATTAGGTAAAGGATATGTAAAATCTGAATGGAAATTACCATACACACATTCTTGCTATAGTGACAGCGACAAAAATGTATTTCTTAGTGGTGACAACTGTAAACATTCACTAAGCGGTATACTTTTGTGTCAGGGTATTAATTTACACGGAGCATGTGATGGAAATTCTAACAACCTTTCATGCCACCAGCTAGTCACACCTGCAACTCAGATAGAGCCCTTCTTTATGCAACTTTCAAACGGGAGTTACATTCTTAGAACGGATCACAGATGTTGTGGCCTTGTGCCAGGGAAAAGTTATCTAGTAAGCGTAACATCCATGGTCAAAAGCTGTATGCAAGCATTGTTTCCGAGTGGGCCTGCAGACACAGTGACTCCCATCTGGCCTCGTCTGAATCTCTATTCTATACGAATTGATACATTAAGCAAAATGAAATCTGTACTTTTACAGACAACAGTGCCTATAACGTCATCAAAAGAGACGTATGATCTTCTAGTTGCAAGGACAGCTACTGAAGTTCATGACCTTTTATCAACAAATTGCCCCGTGCATTTCGTACAAATGTTGAGCCAACTTCTTAACATGTCTAGTGCAACAAGCATCCCAGGAATATTTAAGACAGTCTTTACGGGACTTCTAACACCCTTCCAGGCAATTTTGGGAATCGTTCCTAATTTTGTACACTCTGTTTTTGGCGGAATACCATTATTTTTGGGACTTGTAGCAGGGATTTTATTTTTGACCCTCCTGCTTCGTTATGGCAAGCCGAAACTCAGACATAGCTTCCATAGGAATGGAAGAGACAATCCTAGCAATGCGCTACCGGGACAGGATAACTAACGTCCTTGGATTGGCCAGGCTGAGAGATCTAAACATGACCTGGTTCCTTTCATTCAGACCTATATGGCAGAACTGTATCTTACCGGTACTACAATGTATGCTATGCGGCGATGAATGCGTGTTGGACATCTGTCTTTCACTTCCATCAGCAGTACCAATGGACGTCGATACTTTGCTCAGTCCAATAACGGCTCACGCATTGTGTTGTCCCCAGCGGATCCTGATGACGGCATTCGTGGAGACTCCTGTGCTATGACTAGGTGGTAACAGTGGAGCAAGCGACAAAAGCAACATCACCCAGGTACGACCATCTGTGAGCATTGCTGCTCCTGACTATGATGACAGCAATCACCCTCACACCTTCCAAGTTACAGCACTATCGAATTTGGTTGAACTATCACCTGATTTTGTAGACCAATTCTTTGAGAGCCTGTCTGATACGATGTTCTCACCCGTACAGAAACAATAACTTTTGAGAAGCTTTCCGACACACAGCGTTCCCATGAACTCTGAATTCGGCCTTCAGTTTTGATCAACAAAAACTGCAAAAAGCTTTGGAACTCTATTTCCCCGTTCAAGCATTAATTCTTTTGAATTGGAAATTTTTAATATTGACCTTTTTTTGGCACGAACAATTCTTTGCTTAACGTAAAAACTATTCTTAGAGAACAGAAGCTTCACACTTCTATTTCTAAACACATCTAGAGACATAACAACATTACATCAGCCTCTAGCACATGTTATTACAATGTATTTATATGTGATGATTTATCTCGCCCTTCTTCTGTCAGAGATACTTCATGTGTAATTCTTTTTGCATAATCGTTCAATGATTTCATATGCAATAATTTTTTGAATGATTTCTATGCTTCAAAAAACGTACAGTACCTAAATTTCATGTATTACAAGTACGCCTATTTCGAATGCATTTTGTATTTTGGGGTGGGCAATGTTACACATGCATCTAATTGCTCTAGTTTTAGTAATTTGATGGACATGAATACGTGGACTGGGTGTTGCGTGTTTATCTAGGTTCCTGATCGATACTGTGACCTTATGCCCCTATTCGGCTATAAATCCATTTATTCCCTATATTGGCATAACCGTCCAAGTGCGATTTTCAGAAAGTCATCTCTGGCCTCACACGAACAGAGCCACATTCCAGCATAGTTCTCTGCCACTTCCTTTGTGACCAATTAGTGCAATGACAGAGCAGAAGTCACTATCTGATATTCCTAGATTAACACTCCGAGTTCTTCAACAAGATAAAAACTCAGCAAACCTGGAAATCCCCGCTTGCTGTGTTTTGATTAGTAATGGAACTCTAATGAGCAACTGATAACTATCACTTCCTAGTGACATCTTTAATTGACGTCTTATGTCCAGCAAACTTGCGTCAAACCCGGCACCTGTCAGGTATAAATATTACCAACGTTGCCTTAAGCAATGAGACCAACAAGAGCTGTCGTGCTGTTGTAAGCTGCTGTGCACCCTGTGTGCATCCCATTGCTGCTGCAGGCAGTACGCTGCTGCTGTCCCTTGGTGGTGAAGCTACTGATACCATTATCGCTGCTAAAGCGCGAACGATGGTGCAGTACGCTTAGGAGCTGAACAGCCGTCCCTCTGCGAAGAGCCCAGCAGATCCAGCTGCCGCGGACGCTGTCCCCCCTCCTCCTCCCGACGCGCTGAAGAGAGCCGCTGCCTTTCTCCTGCAGAGAAATCCAGCTCCAGCGTTTCCGGTCTGCCCTCGCGGGTGACTGGGATATTGAGTGCCCCCTGAAGGAGATACCAGACCTCCATCATTCTATTCAGAGGTATGGTGTTGACTAAACCCTTAGACGAGAATTCTTGAAGCAAACCTTGGCAAAACCAACTTAACTTAAAGCTACTTACTTACTCCCCTTCCACGTGTTAGGCTTAGGTCAGGCACACTGGGGTGGGCGTAGTTAGAAGCACCAGTTGAGTATTTTAGCCTAATGTATATATGACTGTATATATGTTTTATTACTTCTAAACCATTGTATGGCTAAGAAACCATATCAATGCTTTTACAGTTCTATTTCGCAATACTTATCTTACTGTACGTACTTTTTATAATAACAAGTCTTGCAATTGTGGCAATACATTTCTCTTGTACGAGAAGAAAGACTGTTCAATAAATGTTAACCCTTTATTGACAAACGCCCGTCTCTCTATTCTCTACATATTGTGAAAGTAAACTGCACTAACCTGACTGAGTGAAATACCTGTCTATTGTTTTACACGACCCTAGAGATTGACTCTTGATCTGAGGAGCAAAGTTGTCATGTTGCACGGTTGTTGGAAAGCTGAATCCCTTCTTGTCTGTGCCAGGGAAGCTGATCACTTCCCATGCAGAGAAGAAAGTTTCCAGTGACCTCTGAGCTAGTTGGTAACACACCCAATTAAGTTTAGCATAGTCAGTGGAGGCCTGGAATATCCGCAGTTCCACGTCGATACTACTGTTTATGTTATTCCAATGCGCAGGGCCTAGTGGGAAACTAGGAACTACACTACAGCATGGGCTTCTCAAGTCAGTGCAGTAGAGGTGGTGAAGAGTAATGAGTGGTCAGTCCACGT
The DNA here is from genome assembly GCF_964263255.1 of Lissotriton vulgaris. Taxonomy (NCBI): domain Eukaryota; kingdom Metazoa; phylum Chordata; class Amphibia; order Caudata; family Salamandridae; genus Lissotriton; species Lissotriton vulgaris. Next base: position 122,815,608 of record NC_141685.1, on the reverse strand, counting down.
CAAAGGCATGGGCTTCACAAGTCAGTGCAGTAGAGGTGGTGAAGAGTAATGAGTGGTCAGTCCACGTCAAGGCATGGGCTTCACAAGTCAGTGCAGTAGAGGTGGTGAAGATTAATGAGTGGTCAGTCCACGTCAAAGGCATGGGCTTCAAGAGTCAGTGCAGTAGAGGTGGTGAAGATTAAGTCCAAGATTGTGGCGCGCCAAGTGAGTAGGGCCTGTAATCTTTTGTTGAGTCCTCAAGTCTTTAAGTCTGATAATAGTTTTGCTACTTCCATATCTAAAAAATCTTCTGCACGATAATTAAAATCCCCAAGCAGGAGAAATGTTTGTGATGAGGGGCTTGAAAGACTTACTCTGCTCAATCGGGGAAATCCTGCTGCAGACCGGGATGTCAAAAAGATACAGCACAGTCTATAAAAAAACATAAAGATGATATATACATTAAAAACAGAAGTAGCCAAGTTTTTATCTTTAAAAGTATTAAGAAGTACTAATGCTCTGTTTTCATTTGCCTGCAAGGTTTGCTGTATATTCCGTATATATTTCTCTGAGAGAAAGCACGAGTGACTGAGCGAAAGGGCTATAGATTTGTTACCACAATTCCTGGAGGGAGACGGGGTAGTCATGTTCGGTGGCTGCCAAAACCATTTTCTACCTTTCTAGGTTTAGGGATGCTTATAGTTTTGTTGCCTGCTGTTGCATTATTTTTCTGCTTTACTGAGTGTGTTATACTCATTTTTTTCCTGCACTTGTACTTTGAGGGCATGTTCCTAACCGGGTGGCCATTTTGTTCAGCCACACTCTCACTCCGGGAAGCACTCTAGTCGCTGCAAGCGTCCTGCCTAACCCCTACTCAATGGCCCCAGATCGGACGCGTGCAGCTCGCTTAATCTTCCCAATGGCCCCCAGCGCCGGGATGCCTCCGGGTAGCTGTGCACTTTACGAATACTGGATTTACTAGTTACTATTTATTTTACGCAATGTTTCTTAGTGAAACATGGCTGCACATGAGCTCTGGCCCTGATGTGGCTGCAGCTTTACTGTTTAACTATGCTATAGTCAGGAAAGACAGGGACTCCAAGACAGGTGGTGGCATTGCTATAATTTATAAAAAGTCCTACATGTACAAATTTGAAGACTTGCCATTTACGAGCTGTGAGGCAGCTTTATTTAAGCTTGCCCTGACCCCTAAGTTCACCTTCTCAGGCTTACTAGTTTATCGTCGCCCAGGGCCATCCGGTCCATGGGCTTCATCCTTTCCTGACCTAATAACACCTTTTCTCGTAAATGCCGCCAACTTCTCCATCTTGGGCGACCTTAACTTACTTTTGGATGACTCTGCATGTATTAACAGCGCTACTTTTATCTGGAAACATTGAATATTGCACTTTGCAACTCCGGTCCCATTCATGTGGCCAGCCACCTACTGGACCCTATTTTCCCCAGTTTATCCAACATTCAAGCCCACCAGCTCTTCCCCTATGTTGGTCTGATCACTTTGCGATCGGCTTGCGTTTCGAGATCTCAGTGAACTCACCTGTAGCCGCACCTAGCATCAGAAAACCAACTATGAACTGGGGAAAACTGGACATTGAAGCTCTCAATAAGATTTTGGCTTCCAATGCTCCTATCACAAAACAAATGTCTGTCACTCTTTCAGTTGTCGTCCAAAAGTGGCTTTTACATGCCATTGATACCTGTCTTCCACCCTCTAATAAGAAGGTGAACAACCACAGCCCCCTGCCCCTTGGTTCACTGAGAATTTAAAAACAGAGAAAACCAAATGCAAAGCTTTGGAAGGACGCTGAAGGAGAAACTATGCGCCTGACAACAAACTTGCATATAAAAGGGAAAAAAGAGAATACCACACTCTCTGTAAGTCAGCTCATGCTGAATATGTCTCCTCGACCATCTCTAGTGCGCTGAATTGTTCCAAGACATTATTTAAAATGGTCAAAGAACTTTCTGGATCTGAAACTCAATCTACTCCCCCCTTCCCTGAATGGTTTACAATGTGAAGACGTGGAGAAATTCTTCCTCCATAAAGTGGAGAAAATATACTCTGAAATGAAGGGCATAAAACCAGGTACCCCCCATCAGCAAGCACCTACATCCCCTCAAGCAGCCAGAACCATCTCTCACAGAGACAACAGGATCGCTGAATCCACGAATAAACTGGAAATGTGGTCTCCATTCGATATGAACTCCCTTATACGACTCATAGCCAGTATTAAATCTGGCTCACCCTGTGACCCTCTTCCGATCTCGGTGCACCAGCAGCTTGAGTCGCTTTCACTCACAATAATCATGGAACTCTTGAATGCCTCCTTACAGGAGGCAATGGTTCCCCCAGAGTGGAAACACGCAATGGTGCTTCCTCTTCTGAAGAAGGCTAACTACCGGCCTCTTTCATTGCTCCCTGCAAAAAGAACAATGGATGGACAGAATGCAGAACAATGTCATATATTCACCCCAATATAGCGATCTGGGCCTAAATCCATCGTTTTTCCTCACTATCCCATTCCAGTTTGGACCCAGCCATATGGAAATCAGTCTTGACCCTGCACACAATGGGACAGTCTAGCCCGAACTGCCAGGTCAGGTCCTCCCTGGACTGGAAACAAGCATCCTATGACCGGTTTCGGGCTTTCAACCCTCATCAGGCAGGATAGCTTGACTTCAGTGGCATGGAGAGCACGGGACCCACGTCTGGGCATACCTGTCCCACTCGGGGTGACAAATGGAAAAACAACAATTTATGGACATAATGCAGAACAATATCATACATTTATGATAGTACAACGATCTGGGCCTAAAGCCATAGTTTTTTTGCTCACCATGCCATTCCAGCTTGGATCCAGCAATATGCAAATCAGTCTTGACCCTGCACCCAATGGGAAAAGTCCAGCCCGAACTGCCAGACCAGGTCCTCCCTGGAATGGAAACAAGCATCCTAGGACCGGTGTCGGGCTTTCAGCCCTCATCAGCCAGGATAGCTTGATTCCAGTGGCATGGAGAGCACTGGACCCACGTCTCGGTATACCCGTCACACTCGGGGTGACAAATGCAAAAAGAACAATTTATGGACAGGATGCACAACAATGTCATACATGCACCCCAATACAGCGATGTGGGCCTAAATCCATTGTTTTTTTGCTCACCATGCCATTCCAGTTTGGACCCAGCCATATGTAAATTCGTCTTGACCCTGCAACCAATGGGAACAGTCCAGCCCGAACTGCCAGGCCGGTTCTCCCTGTACTGGAAACAAGCATCCATCAGCCAGGATAGCTTGACTCCAGTGGCATGGAGAGCAAGGGACCCATGTTTGGGCATACCCGCCCCACTTGGGGTGACAAATGCAAAAAGAACAATTGATGGACAGAATGCCTAACAATGCCTTACATTCACCCCAGTACAGCGATCTGTGCCTAAATCCATCGTTTTGCTCACCATCCCTTTCCAGTTTAGATCCAGCCATATGCAAATCAGTCTTGACCCTGCACCCAATTGGAACAGTCCCGTTCTGAATTCCGTCCATCAATTGTGTGTCTTTTGCTTTCTCTCCCTAAGTGCGCCGGGTATGCCCAGAAGCGGGTCCCGGGCTCACTGTGCCACTGGAATCAAGCTATCCTGGCTGATTGGGGTTGAAAGCCCAACACCGGTCCTAGGATGCTTGTTTCTGGTCCAGGGAGGACCTGGCTTGGCAGTTCAGACTGGACTGTTCCCATGAGGCACAGGGTCAAGACTGATTTGCATATGGCCAGGTCTAAACTAGGGTGGCATGGTTAGCAAAAGAATGATGGATTTAACCCAGATCTCTTGACTGGGGGTGAATGTTTTGATTTGTTCTGCATTCCGTCCATCAATTGCGTGTCTTTTGCTTTCTTGCCCTATGTGCGCCGGTAGTATGCCTAGACATGGGTCCCAGGCTCAATGTGCCACTGGAATCAAGCTATCCTGGCTGATGGGGGTTGAAAGTCCGAAACCGGTTCTAGGACGCTTGTTTCCAGTCGAGGGGGGACCTGGCTTGGCAGTTCAGACTGGACTGTTCCCATGAGGCACAGGGTCAAGACTGATTTGCATATGGCCAGGTCTAAACTGGGGTGGCATGGTGAGCAAAAGAATGATGGATTTAACCCAGATCTATGGATGTTTTGATTTGTTCTGCATTCCGTCCATCAATTGTGTGTCTTTGTTTTTTATTCCATTGCTCCTGGCCTTCTTGAAAATCCCAGAAAGACACATTAATTCACAGCTATCTCAGTTTGTCGAGTCACAACATTTTTTACGCTCATCTCAGTCGGGCTTTAGAGCTAGCTTTTCAACTGAAACTACCCTTCTTGGAGTTACGGAAAGGCTGCAACGCAATTTAGATTCTGGAGACACGATGGCCCTCACATTACTTGATTTGAGAGCAGCTTTCGACCCGGTGTCTGACACTGTGTTAGTGAAAGCCTTACGATCTTTGGGTGTTACCAGGCCGGCACTCAACTGGCTTATCTCTTTTCTCACCGACTGAACGTCCCAGGTCTTCTCCCCCCAATGGCCAGTTCTGTTACTCATTCCTCTCCCTACGGGGAACCCTATGGCTCCATTCTTAGCCCTTTGTTATTTAACGTGAGTGTCAGACCTCTGTCTGACATTGCAGAGGAGGCAGGCTGTCCCTGTTCTCCTATGCTGACGACACCCAGAGAGTCTTCTCTCTCTCTATGGAGAGGGTGTCAGACATCTGCTCTCCAGATGGGGTTGAGTAAAATTGCATACTGGATGCAGGCCAGTTTTCTCAAACTGAATGGAGAGAAAACTAAGGTCCTGATTCTGGGGAAGAATAAAGATCTTTGGGGTCCCCAAAACTGGCCTACTGAAATGGGTGTTCTTCCTCAGCCCTACCGCCAAGATCGCAATTTAGATTTTGATAAGAATAGCCCAGGCTGTTTTCAGCCAGAGTAACAAAGCTAGTAAAAGATTTCAATGACCAGGTATTGTCCTGTGTCGATGACTTATATCTGACGGATGATGACCTCTTGGAACATCTGACAAGAGTAAATCGCATAATTCTGGAGTTTGCTCACATGGGCTACAAATAATTTTAGAAAATCAAAGATTGCCCACCTCAATATCCTTTTTCTGAGCTGGGGAGATGTCTATGTCTCTCCTCGGCACCGGAGCGAGGGATCACTCTAGCTTTATCCACAGCTCACAATGACTCTGGTTAAAGGCAAATACAGAACCGTGACTGGCGCCTAGACTCCGAAAAAACCACAGAACGCTACATGTGGTAGAAATATGCTCTGGCTACTGAAATAACTCAATGGACTGAGAGCGCCTGGGCACAAGAGACCCCCGGCAGTGGCAGGGCTCACCTTTGGAAGGCAGTGAGTAGGGGACAGAATTATCCAAACCCTGACTAACACCGAGGCATGCACCCCTCTACCCATGAAGCTGAGCCGCGTTACAAGGAGCCAAGTGCTCCGATGAGGCGCTGTGTTAGACATAAGAAAACAAGTTACTTACCTGTAACTTTGGTTCCCCAGGATTGGTAACTTTCATAGATTCCCATGCTTTGTATCATTCCCCGTCGTCGGAATGGGAGCCTCGGTAAGTAAAAAAATATCATAACCATAGGTACAAAACAGAAAATTCGGCCTAGGCCTCATCTCATTTTGTAGCATATCACCCTTTTTGTGTAAAAGAGCCCAAACTTTCTGCAACAACCAATCAGAATAGCCTCACCCCATAGAACCCTCATGAGAGAGCCTCAGAGCCTCAGATTTTCGTAGCCGTTGTGCAACAGCCACTATCTCAGTAAAAAAGGCAGAGCTTTCCCAGGGGAGGAGTGGGGGCGCATGGTAATTCATGAAAGTTACCAATACTGGGGAACCAAAGTTACAGGTAAGTAACTTGTTTTCTTGCCCCAGTATTGGAACTTTCATAAATTCCCATGCTTTGTATCAGAGTAGCTAGCAGTAAGCCATAAAAGCATATTTTGTTACATGAATCTATTACATGACAACATAGTTATCCTCATAGGAAACAAATCATAAAATGTTACCATAGAAAGGAACACGATAACTGATACAAAATGTGCAATACAGGAAGGAGGGATTGTAGGGAAAGCTCACCTCTCATTGAAAAAGATTCCTGAGGACTGCTTGTCCAACAGCTGTGTCATCCTTCATTGTAGAATCTAGGCAGTAGTGCTTCGTGAAGGTATGCGTACTGCTCCAGGTCGCTGCCCTGCAGATTTCTTTGATAGGGACTCCAGAAAATAGAGCCACCGAAGATGCCACTGATCTTGTGGAAGTGTAAGGGTGGAGATGTTGTTTCTGACACCATAGGCAGAATCTCTTCCATTTTGCTTTATAAGTTTTGTTCGTACTTGGAGCTCGAGCCTGAGACAAAACGTCCCTACACTCTTTGGGGAGGTTCAGATCTCGGAACTCCCTGTACTCAGGAGCCACGCCGTTAAGTGAAGCGAGCTCGGATCCGGATGGAGCACTTGACCCGGAGACCTCGTCAACAGGGAAGGAACCAGTTGCAGGCAAATTGGATGATCCTGAGACAGCAAGAGGAGCTCTGTGTACCAGAACTGTCGGGGCCACGCCGGTGCAATCAAGATCATTCTGCACGGCTCCGCCTTGATTTTCCTGATTAACCTTGGGATTAGGGGTATCGGAGAAAAAGCGTAAAAGAATGCACCGTACCAGGCAATCGAAAGCGCGTTCCCCAAGGACCCCGGATGGTGATCCCTGCTTGCATAGAACCGGTATTTGGTGTTCTCCGGAGTCGCAAATAGGTCTATGGTCGGGGTCCCCCAGACCGAAAGCACCTCCTCTAGAATGGTTTGGTCTAACTCCCATTCGTGATTGGTCGATTTCTGACGACTTAGTGCATCCGCTGTTATATTGAGCAAACCTGCAAGGTGTTCTGCTGTCAGAGCAATTTTGTGAAGAATCGCCCAATCCCAAATTAGCTGAGCTTCCTTGGTTAGAGTCTGAGATCTTATTTCACCCTGCTTGTTGATATTGTGCATGGCAGTTGTGTTGTACGTCCGGACCAGCACTGAATGATTCCGAATCCGTGGCAGAAAAGCCTGTAAAGCGAATCGAATGGCTTTGAGCTCTAACAGGTTGATGTGGCACTTGCATTGACCTGGATCCCAGTGTCCACTGACTTGTAGTTCCTGAAGCACCGCTCCCCAGCCTTCTAATGAGGCGTACGTGGTGAGAACCATGGGAGACGGAGGAAGCGTGAAAGTCAATTCCTCTGCGATGTTGTCTCTCACTAACCACCATTCGCATGCCTTTTTCATCTCTGGTGTCACCGTAACCCTGTCGTCGTAAGAGCCTTCTGCTTGGTACCATTGTTTGTCGAGTTGCTATTGCAGCGGACGCAGTCGCATCCTGCAATGCGGAATTAATGATATGCAGGATGAGGTCGATCCGAGCAGGGACTTGTAGAGCCGTACTGACTGGGATTTCTTTTTTAGCAATTGGCGAGCCAAGAGCATCAATTTGTTTTGACGTTCGTCTGTTGTGTAAACCTTGCAGTGCTTGGTGTCCAGAATGGCCCCTAGAAACCTTGCCGACCTGGACGGTTGAAGAACTGATTTGTCCTTGTTGAGCTGAAGGCCCAGGTGATTGAACAATTGAATGCAGGTCGTAATGGCCTTGGAAGTTCCCTGGAAAGATGGAGCCTTGACTAGCCAGTCGTCCAGGTAGGGAAAAGCTTCCACAGATTGTTTCCTGAGGAAAGCTGCCACAGGGGCCAACACTTTTGTAAATATCCTTGGTGCAGACCGGAGACCAAAAGGAGGTACTTTGAATTGGAAATAGCTCTTGCCTACTGTGAAGCGCAAGTATTGCCTGTGAGCTGGGTGGATCGGCACATGGAAATAAGCATCTTCTAAATCCAGAGTCGCCATGTACTCCCCTGGATTTAACAGACGAAGAATATCCCGGAGAGTGACCATCCTGAAGGACAGTTTGATGAGATAAGTGTTGAGCTCCCGTAGATCTAATATTGGGCGCCTGCGAACCAGGAAGAACCTGGAATAAAACCCTTTCCCTCTCTGCGAGAGAGGTACAGGTTCTATTGCCCCCTTGATGAAAAGCTGGTGGGCTGCGAGATGTACCGGTCCCAGATGTTTCAATTGACTGGCGCCTGGAGCTCTGTTTGGAGGTAGATGTTGAAACTCCAACGTATGGCCACTCTGAACGATATTCAGGACCCACTGGTCTGATGTAATAATTCTCCAGCTGTCTAGACAATGAGAAATCCTGCCCCCCACTGATGTCATCAGAGGGGTAGGAACAGTAGAAAGAGCTGTGAGGCCTCTATTGCCTTTTGCAGTTGTCACGTCCTTGACGACCTTGATGTCCTCTCTGTGGTTGACGAGAGAAAGACGCCGACTGGCCCTGGCGTTGATTGGAATACTGAGGCTTGTACGATTGGGAGGATTGGTTGCCACCCCTGTAAGAGGAGAAACCTCTCCCTCTCGCACCTCTGAATGGAACCTTACGGTAGTTCAAAGACCCCAAAGACTTCGCTGTGTCCGTGTTTTTTTTTATGCTTTGAAGGGGCTTCATCCACATGCTTTCCGAAAAGCATTTCTCCATCGAATGGCAAGTCCAAAATCTTGTTCTGGACCTCCTGGCGTAACTAGGTTGCCCGCAACCAGCCCTGACGCCGTAACACAGCTGATACAGCTAGGGCACGAAAAGCAGTAGACGCTATGTCCATAGCACAATCTATCACCTCTGACGAGGATCGCTCTCCTTCCATGAGAACTTTTCTGGCCTCATCCCTTGTTGATTCTGGAAGCTGCTCCACAAACAGGGAGAGATCGCACCACATTTGTTGATCATACCTGCCCAGGATGGCAAGAGCATTAGCAGCTCGAACCAGGAGGCTGGCCATAGTGGAGAATGTTTTGCCTACATTGTCCAGGCGCCTCCCTTCCTTGTCCGGCGGTGTTGTAAGGGGCGTTGAAGGATTTTTCGATTTGCTTTGCGCCGCTTGAGAAATGACAGAATCCGGTTTAGGTTGTCCAAGTAGGCACACTGGACTGCCCTCAGGTGCCTTATACTTCTTCTCCAGCCGGGGAAGAACAGGAAGAACTGTCGCCGGATTTTGTATAACTTGAATCCCTTCTGACCATACATGTTCTATTATAGGTATAGATCGGACTGACCTTTTGTATGGTTCCTTAAAGTCAAGCAGTCTGTCTGCACAGCCGTGATCGGCAGACCAAATCTTTTAGACGCCCTCTCCATGAGGTTATGGAAACCCCCAATGTCAGCTGGAGGAGAGGTAGAAGTATCCTGCCCTGTCCCATCTGGAACTTGAAGGCCACCATCATCATAATCCATATCTGGATCTTGAGGAGGATCTTCCTGAATATTGTCATCTGAAGAGACATCATCATCATCCTGAACTGTCACCACATCCTGGGTATCCTCTCTGGGTTCTGGTTCCACAACCCGTGAGACCACCGGTGTCACTGCAGGAGCAGGAGGGAGGGCGCTCCTGTTGTATTATAGGTTGATATGGAAACCTATTCCTATAATCCTGCAACATCAATTGCAAATCCGATATCAGAGAGGATGGCATTGCCACCATGTCCTGTCCTAAGGTTCGAGGAGGCCTGTCTTTTAGGATATATTGTTGATCGTAATATTCCTCAGTGTCTGTATTCTGACACTTCACATTTAAGTCCGAGGGGCTGTAGGCATCCCCATAAGTAAAGTCCACATTTGTAAAGCGCACAATCACCCGTAAGGGTCTCTAGGCCCTGGGGGCCGTCGGGAAGATTAGGCGAGCTATTGCCCAGAGTCACATGGTGCTGGGCTAACCTGCCGCCGGAGCCGTGGATCGAACCGTGGTCCCCAGATTCCAGCGTCAGTTGCCCTGGCCGCGGAGCCTCACCTCTTCCTGGAACATTATCCTCCTCGTCATCAGACTCCTCATGCAACAGCATGGTAGGAGGCAAAGGTGTTACTCGCCTAGGAGAAGTCATCTCAGGTGTTATTTGCTGCCTTCGCATGGAAATTTGGATCCTTTGAATGGTCGACGACCTCGTCGACGGAGTGGTCCTCGACGGAAACGACGGTGTAATCGTCGTCGACGGAACCGTCAACGGAGAAATGGTTTTCGTCGACAGAGCTTTCATCGTCGACGGTGGATTTATCGTCTATTGCATCGTCGACAAACTCATCGTCATCAACATTACAGCAGCCGTCGTCGACGTAGTTCTCGTCATCGATGCAGCCGTCGACACTACCTTCGTCGTCATTATCGCAGACGTCGAGAATGTAGCCACCATCGTCGACGAGCAGGAAGGCACTTTAAACGTCGACGAAGTCATCAATGGTGTTGTCGTCGACGCAGCCACTGTCGACGGTCTCGTCGACGGAGCTACACGAGTATTCAGGTCTTTTTTGTATTTTACATTTTTTTATTAAAGTGTTTACGGAATACAACATCTACAATCATAACATTAGGCACAGAATCACGTTACATTAGAACAGTAGGATTTGCGCCATCAATTAGTTCGCTATAGAGCATGTGCAGTTGAACACGAAAGAATTAGGCAGTCATTAACGTTCAAGACAACGGTTACCTCTCCTGATTCACATCTAGTTAGTCATTATCCTAAGTGTATCACTTCTCTAAACCTCGTCGTCGTCATCATCTGAGCTATCTAGATCCTCCTCTGGCAGCAGTTCACATAAGTCCCCTCTGAAAGTGTTCCACGGTGTCCAAATGTTGTTCCATTTATGCGGACTTCCCCTGTTTTCATACACTGTGCGCTCGGTTACCATGATTAAGTCCATATTCCTGCACCACAATGCTAATGTGGGGGGGGATCTGCCGCGCCCCATCTCTGTGCTATGTCTCACTTTGCTACCATGCAACCGAGGGTACCCCAGGTTTGGCCGTAGCGAGTGAGGTCAGTGGGTTCCCAGACATTGAAGAGACATTTTTGTGGCTCGGGCAGAAGGGAAATTTCTAATGTTTGTGAAATGGTGCGCAGGACCTGACGCCAGTACTCTACTATAACAGGACAATTTCACAGGGTATGGTAAAGTGTGCCTTCTTCCCCGCACCCCCTGAGGCAGAACGGGTGTGTCGCGCAGTGTATCTTGTGTACGGTGGTTCTGGTGTAGTACACACAATGCATTATTTTTAGTTGTACAAGCCGGAACTTGGCCGAAATGCCCACCTCCCTAGGGGATGCCAGGGCTGCCAACCACTCCGCGTCATCCATGTCTCCCACCACTGCCACCCATTGGTCTCGGAGTTTAAGTGTGGGGTCGGGCATATTGTTAAGGAGTTTCCGATAAGTGAGGGATGTAGCACGCTGCTGCATGGTGTCTGTGAGCAAACGGTCCTCCAATGGCGAGGCCTCTGGGACGTCAGTATCCATTGGGATCGCTGTTAGTAAAGCATGGCTAATTTGCACATATCTATACGTTTCAGCCGGTCCTAAATCATATTGTTGTTGAAGTTGTGCAAAAGTAACCACCGTCCTCTTATCCCACATGCCCCCTACCGTGGAAATTCCAATATTATCCCATTGTGTGAAGCCTTTACTTTTTCTTAGTTGTCCCAATGCCTTGATGTCCCAAATTGGGGTGAGTTTGGTGATGGTTCATTTCCACCCTAATTTCGCCTGCGCCGCATACCATAACGCAACCGTCTGTTTCGTGAGTCCTATTAGTCTCGCGGCCTGACCTCTATTATATAGTACCGCCAGCATGTTGTTCGTGCCTAGTTGTATTCTGTCTGCTCGGTATGCCGGATCGTCTTGGGGTGCATGAATCCAGTGATTGATAGTTTTAAGTTGTGCCGCCCAGTAATACAATTGTAGGTTCGGTAGTGCAATTCCGCCGTCATACCAGCTCCTATTTAGTTTAATTTGGGCTATGCATGCCGGCAAGTTGCCCCACAAAAGGGCCGAGACTTGTGCCGCAGCTTGCTTAAAATATTGTAGCGGTATCGGGAATGGTATGTTATCGAGAGCGTAGAGGAACCTCGGTAGAGCCTTCATTTTATATAAGGCTGCTCTACCCAGTAATGTTAGTGGCAGAGACGCCCAGTGTTTGACATTGCGCTATAGGCGCTCTAGAGGAGGTGTCAGATTTTTACTGATAAAGTCTGCGGCATCCCTAGTGACATGTATGCCTAGGTATTTAAAGGAGTCGCTGGATATTACGATCGGGCAGTCGGCGGGGAGCAATGAATCCGGACCTTTTAAGATGAATAGCACAGATTTGGACCAGTTTATCGTGTATCCTGATGTTCGCCCGTGTGTATTACAAATTTCAAGTATTTCTATATACTATGATCAGGATCCGTTAGGTAGAGCAGCATGTCGTCGGCGTAGAGAGAGATACGATCTTCCCATCCCGCCGTCCAGTTAATGCCTTTTAATAATGGGGTCGCCCTAATTAAAGTTGCCAATGGCTCCAGCGCCAATGCAAACAACAACGGCGACAGTGGGCAGCCCTGGCGCGTTCCTCTGGCAAGCTGTATAGTATGCGATATGTGACCGTTGGCGGTTACCTGGGCCACTGGTTCAGCGTATAGGCCCGGAATTTAGGGCCAAATCCCATATGGCTTAGGACCGCAAAAAGGTACTGCCATTCCACCAGGTCGAAAGCCATTTTGGCGTCCAGTGACATTATCACTGTGGGCTCTGAACGTGTCGGAGCCCGTGCCAGTATCCCATGAATTCAGGCCTTTTTGAGAAGTAGTCAGCGACGTACCTGCTGATTTCGTCGTCAACGGACACTGCTTCTTGTCAGCCTTTCCTTCCTGAGGGTCAGCAGCCAGTTTCTTGCTGTCCTTCTCTTTTTGAGATGGTTGTGATGGAACAGAAATATCCTTTTTCACTTTCCTGGCTGTGTCCGTCTCTGCAGCCTGTCCCAGCCTCTCCTTTTCACCTTGGTGAGGAGATTTAATGGGACTAGCCCTCTCAGACCCATCAGAGATCTTTTGTAGGGCTTTGACAGGGGGCCCAGTAGAAGTAGAGGGAGGTGACCTACCCCTCTTTCTGGATCTTCTGGAGGATGTAGCAGATGAAGAATCCTCATCGTCCGATGACAGTACCTCCTTCCGTGACTTTATTTTCTGCAGCCAAGTCAATAATCGGCGCTCCCTGTCTCTCAAGATTTTTGTAGAAAAAGTCCTACAGATCTTACAATCTGTGGCCTTGTGGTCCAGATACAAGCAGAAGATACAGTCATCATGCTTGTCCTCCACAAAAAGTCTCTTTTTAGCACAAGTAGCACAGGCGCTGAACAAAGCCTTCTTCTCCTTCTCCTTGTCCGACATTGTAGTTTTGAAGTATATTGTAGAAGAATCAATTTGAAGAGAAAAGAACTGAGCAGAGCTCAGTGGAGACTCCCTAGCACAACGTGCGGTAGAAAAATCTGAGGCTCTGAGGCTCTCTCAGGAGGGTTCTATGGGGTGAGGCTATTCGGTTGTTGCAGAAAGTTTGGGCTCTTTTACACAAAGAGGGTGATATGCTACAAAATGAGATGAGACCTAGGCCGAATTTTCTCTTTTGTACCTATGGTTATGATATTTTTTTATTTACAGAGGCTCCCATTCCGACGACGGGGAATGATACAAAGCATGGGAATCTATGAAAGTTACCAATACTGGGGCAAGTCGTAAAGTCTCCCCTCCCCCATGTCTCGGCCTCCCTTCCCATGGCGATACAGAGACAGGCTTGCCATATTTAAACGCCAAATATACTTCTTTTGACATAATTATATTTTCATTTTATATAATGAAAACGTAGCTGAAATAACACCTGTACTTCACTTGATAACTTGTGAAGTAGTGTGGCTCACTGGTTAGAGGCGGCAGACCCGAGAGCAGAGGACGGCCCGGGACCAGGGTTCGATTCCCGACGCGGCAGGTTTCTGGACCAGGGTCAGCGGACTCGATAATTCTCTCGCCTCAGTGCCCACTCTGATCAGCGATCACACTCGGCAACTCTGGGCACTAGCTTGCCTCATCTTCACTAACGGCCCCACCAGACCGCCGGGGATGCCTGGTCTCACCCTGGAGATACCCATTAAGGGACCATCTCTCAGGGAAGCCAGGAAGGGTTTCACAGCGGTCGAAGCGCGGAGGTACCCCTTCGGGAGTGATTTCAGCGCTATATAAGCACATAATTAATTAATTAATTAATTAATCCCCAATTCTCCTGCACGTAGAAGCATGATCACAGTGCAAGCACTCTTCAGCCATCACCATCACTGGGTAGAGATCGGCTCAACCAATCAGCACGTGCTCTTCAGCCATCACTGTGAAGAGATCGGCTCAACCAATCAGCATGCTTAGAATGCTGCCACCAATACTGTCATTTGCCTGCATTATAGGCCCTGTGAGAGTGAGAAGCATGGACATCGACCGGAAAGTAAGAGTGTGCCTATCTGGGTGTGGTATGATGAGGGAGAAAGGATATAAACTTGTTTATAACTAGCCGTCTGGCATTAACAGTTGTTAATTGTCTGTCCCCTCGTTGCATTCCCTCGCCTTTGGTTCTTTCACTTAACAGCAGTTAACATCCTTTGCAGGGTGTTAATCTTGTTTGTTAACGCCCTCATAAGCAGGCGATAAAGCTTAAGGGATAAACTGTGATAAAAGCAAATCGAAAGTCCTCCCAAGAGGCTTGATACTATAGTCGGTTCTTTTCTGCCGTACGGCACACTCATTCACACATTCAATGTACACTTATGTCACTCGAGCCTTCAGTCATTCCAAGGGGCCCTCGAAGGCAAGCTTTGTATCGCTTCTACATGGTACAGGAATGTATGCAAATCATTTCTTGGGTATTTAAAAGAGACAAAGTTTCAGAGGGTTAGGTGATTCTTGTCACACCTACACACCCATATCTAGGTGCTTCCAGGCGCTACAGCAGGGTCCAGTTGTTTTATTTAGCCCTTAATACTGTCCTTCAGACAACAGTTCTCTGCATTCTGACAAATAAAGAAGCTAACACACAGGGAATAAACACTGATTTTTTGCTAGATACTCCCAATCCTATTTTAACTCACCACTGTCCATCTACACAATTCTGGCCCCACACCTGCACTTCACCATGTGGCTTTTGGATAAAAGATCACCAGTAAAGTGTCCCTTTTTAGGGAGCCCATCTGTGATTTTGCAATTAGAGGACCAGCATAACTCTACTTCTTGGATACTGAGACGGGGCCCCCGTTTATGCTGGACCTCCCACTCCCTCGTGAGTGGAAAAAGCCCGAAAGTCCCTCCTTTTTGTATTCAGTTCTTCGCACGGCTAAACCCCGCGGGACTTATTTTCGGTGGATAAGATTTGGTCTGTCCCCCTCAAATTTGGATTACACACCACTATATTTGAGTGGTCACCCTCCAAATGAGGGTGTATTTTATTCACCCAAACTAGACCCTCCCAACCAGGTAATGGAAGGCCAGGTTTTGAGTTATGGTGAGGACTAAGCATTAGTGGGCCTCGACAGTGATGGCGCAACTGGAAGCCAATCGGAAGATTTGCAATCACTATCCGACATGAAGAGGGAATGGGTTAAAATCACCTTACATGATTGTTATATAATGCTGGAGCCTGGGCAACAGCCCATTTTCTGGCATATGGATATTTTTTATGTATTAGAACATGATTTGAGAAGGCTGGCATAATGATCTCTTCGCCATGTGGGCACTCCCTGACAAATTCAGGTGGCCAGTCTTTTTCAGCTAGAAGAATGTCATAACCCTTAGATAGCTTCTCCCAAAAGAGTGCTTTTATTTTCCTAGTTATGTCCCCCTCCATCCGGAGCGTTATTTCATATAACTTATGGGGTACACTAACCCTAGTGTCAGCAGTTTCAACTTGAATGTATCCAGTCAAGTCCACTGTCTCCAGATGATCCTTCAGGATTTTGCGAGCTATGGTGACTTCTGGTGCGCTGTCTAGCATTGTCTGAGCCCACTCCCCGTTCTTGAGTTGTGTCCTCAAGATCCTCGGCATGTCTGATTTTTAGACCTGCTACCTTCTTTTTGGTGAATTGAGTTTTATTTTTTTGAACGTGTTGATCGTATTTGGACTTCACGCGTTCTTCCTTGTGTTCTGACCGTCCTCTTCTTTCTTTCCGATTTCTGTGAGGAAGCCTGAAAGGTACGAGAGGAACGTGTATCAGTATCTTGATATCTATCAGGTTTTCTCAAATTATCCCTATTTCTGAGGTTATACCTCTTTTCAGAGGGCTCCTTTTGAGGAGACCTACCCATGGACTGAGAACGCTTCTCTTTAGGAAGTGTCTGTTTAGTGTTTTCCCACTTCTTTTTAGGAGTAGTGAGATTATTTTTAATAAAGACTTTTTCAGGATTTTCAGTCAGTTCAGGTTTTACTGGTTTACCACCCAAACTGTCTCTGCCTAACTCTTCATAGGATTTTTTAAATGATTCTTACAAGTTCATATGGTTGCTCAGTAATATCAAGTTCTTTTAGTTTTTGGCAGATTGCCACGGATGCTGCTTCACCTTTAATTTAAGCTAATAATATAGCCGAGACCTGTTTGAAATATTTTAGTAATTTCATACCAAGATTTAAGGGAGGTTCTGGTCCGTATTCATTTTGAATCTGTTTCTGGACGTCTGGTATCACTGCCATAGACGGAACGCCATGTGTTTTTGCGTAGATTGCAGCAAAGACTGTAACCCAAGTGTCCCAGTCCTCCAGGTATGGTGCGATCCCCATTGGTAAACAGATTGTTAGAATCCTGTGTTTCTCATGAGGTGTACTATCGGGAAATACTGCCGCAATTTGAGTAATTGTTTGAGCTAACCAGAATGGAATTTGTTCCCTTTTTTTGGGTATTTTACCAATGACTGATTGTATAGTTTGTGGTGTAATTTTGTTTGTGTTCCCCTGGTGTGGGATGTGCTGTGGAATCCTTATAGCAGGTTGGACTGTTAAAGTCTGCATGACATATTGAACCAATTGTCTATATATTTTGATTAACTGTTTTAGCTCAACTAATAGTTCTGGACCTGTCATTTCTTCAATGTCAGGATGTGGTGTATAGCTGGCTAGTACCGGACAAGTTGCTCCTGGTCTACCTAGTGGACCGAGCCTGGTAATGTGATTTTGATTTTTTTTTTTTTTATAAATATATTTTTATTGCAGGAAGTAGCCAAAGTTACATGTTAGATCAGCAACATATCTGTAGTGGAAATAAGAAAGAAACATCCGATCCCCCGTGAAGAAATATCGTGAATACACAGCCATTCAGCCCACAACCCGAGGTTCGGGCGGCGTCTGCTTACAAAAACGCAGATGGGGATCTGGTATAAAGTCAAAGCTTATCCGGATAATCCAGCGGCCTTCGTCTTCTTTTCTAAATCAACCTAACAGAACAAACCCTCCCCAACAGTCACTCAGTTCAGCTCCCTCCCCCCACCCAACCCCGCCATCAGTGTGTGTGGTACGTGTTGAAAGAGCTTGTGGGAAGAAACCCTAGGTGACTGGGTAGAGATCAGTGTTGTAGATGTCTAACGGGACTCAAGTTGTGCTGCATCATCCCCCTCCGAATCGCTGGAAGCGCAGTAATCTCTCAGGGCCTGCACTAATGTCTCCCATTCCAACGCTGTTTCTAGCGCCCTCTCATTTTGCTGCCGCCTCGCCAGTTGGTATCGCAGAGTGCTCTCCCCCGTCGCCCACTTCAGCAGTTCATTGTGTCATTTAGCTCCTGTCGGACCAGTCCTTGCCTTCCAATTCCTGGTTATCTCTCTTTTAGTGAGAATGAGCCCTAAGTCTATAAATTTGCTTGATATTTTATTTTTAGGGGTATGCGGGAACCAATGTAGGATCGCCACCGCTGCGTCGACCGTCAAGGTTCTCCCAGTAACCCAATTAAGAGTGTCCCCGATCAAAAGCCAGTATGAGGACAGCGCTGGGCAGGACCACAGAATGTGAATGAGGTCTGCCTCAGGCGCTCGGCATCTGGGGCAATCCGCTGTGTCCGTGGCGAAGTATTGCTGGATTTTCGCCGGGGTTAGGTAGGCCCTGTGGAGTATATAAAAATGGACCAGTTGAAACCGGGCATGGCGCGCTCCCTTCCAGGCTGGTAATGTGATTTTGATGTTGTAGGGCGCCTTTAAACCAGAGCTGATGCTCTTGGTATGTTAATGGAATTTCAATATCCTCGAAAGGAATGTATTCCACTGGTGGTTCCTCTACTTTGTAGTAGTGGAACTCATGTGTTTCTGGATTTGCTGTGGGAAACAGAATCAATGAATAGAATACCTCTGTCTACCGATATTCATGTGCCTCTATAACAAATATTACCTTACCACCTCTTGATGATACACCATTTGTTATAAGCTTTATAGTGATGGCTTTCTTTACATTTACCGGGATGATTATGGCATCCGGGTCGGCTTCAGTAAAGCCTGTAGTATCTAAAATCGGTTGGCCTGCATTTACTGCAGCTCTAGCCCTTTCGTTGTCACTCATTTTGTTGACCGAAAGTTTGCAAAGCAAGTTTCAAGGAAACAAAGATAAGGTGCACAGTATTTTTGGAACACTGTATCCTTCAACATTGAACAAACCAAAACTAATACTTAGGATGTTTCGTCCTACTCAGTTATGGCGGATATTTTATCCTTTCACCCACTCCAGACGTCTATTGGAGTATTTTACGGGAAAAAACGGGTCTCTGTGAAAAGCATGACTGAGTTACTCTAGAATCTAACGTTAAATTAGTACCTTACCAAACGTTGGGCGCAATGTAGTGTAGTTCCTATATTCCCAATAGGCTCTGCGCATTGGAATGATATATATTATAGAATTGACGTTGAACTTAGGTCGACCACGTCTCTATCGAATATATTAGACTTAATTGTGAGAGCCAGCTGGCTCAGAGGTCACTAGAAACGTTCTCGAATTCACAAGAAGGGATTCGTTTCTGACAACCGCATAAACATGACAACTTTGTTTCCCCAAAATAAACGTATTTCTAGAGTCGTGAAACAATAGATAGATATTTCACTCAGTCAATCATGCATGCTTCATTTCACCAGAGGTGCAGAGAAATAGAGACTGGCGTTTTCAATAAAAGGTATTTATTGAACAGTCTTCTTTCTCATACAGAAGAAATGAACTGCTACAATCGTAATACTGGCTGTAAAGTATAATGCGTACAGCAAGAAGAGTATCATGAAATAATACTGTAAAAGCATGATATGGTTTCTAAGCCACAGAATACATACATAAATAATAAATACAAAAAAAGTACTCAACTGGTGCTTCTAAAATACGCCTACCCCAATGTACTTAACCTAGGTCTAGTACAAGGGAAGAAGTAAATGAGGTGTAGCATAGGTTAATATTC
The DNA here is from genome assembly GCF_964263255.1 of Lissotriton vulgaris. Classification (NCBI taxonomy): domain Eukaryota; kingdom Metazoa; phylum Chordata; class Amphibia; order Caudata; family Salamandridae; genus Lissotriton; species Lissotriton vulgaris. The sequence continues at coordinate 122,796,217 of NC_141685.1, read as the reverse complement.
TTTGTCAAGAATCTATCCAAGATTTCTCTTAGGGTCTAATCAGCTCTGTACCTTGGTTTAAAATGAAGGAGGTCTGGTATCTCTCGGTTTCAGGACTCAATTTCCCAACACCCCGCAAGGGGAGCTTGGAAACACTGGAGCTGGATTTCTCAGCAAGAAAAAAGACAGCGTCTCTCTCAGTGCATCTGCTGGAGGGTTGGCTTCCATCGTCACTTTCTGCGGCGAGCTGTGTCGGGTAGGTAGATAGTCGAACTGCTCCAACCACTGTGTGTTTGCTAGGGCAAGTGTGGGCATATTTACACCTTGAAGGATGCCGAGTTTGATGTAAGGTTGGACATAATACCGTCATCAAATACTCGCAGTTCTTTGAAAACTCCATGAGTTCTTGGACAAATCAATATTCAAGCAAGGGGAAGTCCCTGACTGCTGAAGGCGAGTTTTTCCAAGAAATCAGTGTGGATTTTCGGAACTAGTGGAAGTAGCCATGCCGTATTTGGACTGCATGGGCTAAGTCTAAATATGGTTATGATTTCTATGCCTATATAAGGACAAGGTGATTTATAGCTATATATGGGCATAAATCGGGAAAATTACACTAGGGTCCTAAAATGCTATACAACACCACTCCACTTTAATATGTTCAACATTACTAAATTATAAGCATTTAAAACATATCTAAGGCATGTGTTTACAATCCCACCAAAAATACATAAAATGTACTTGAAATGGTTGCACACGAAAAATGAGCATTTGTACTGTACGCATTTGTAAAGGCAATGGTTATATTCAAAGCATATAGTTTGACATTGGCAATGCTACTGAATGAATCACTGAATGACATTTCATGAAAATGGCTCTTAAATACAGAAGAAAGGGTCGAGACCATTTCATAGCAGAATATATAAACTGTTTCGGTTTAAGGACAAGTTAAAATATTGTCTCTTGGAAGCAATTCAAAGAATTCTTGTTCTCTAAGAATAATTCTACATTAAGCAGATTACTTTGTGGTCCAAAAATGTTTTTCAATTTTGGAAAAAGTCAAATCGTAGAGAAAAAAAAATAGACAAACATGAATAATCAAGAAGGAAAATGCTACTTACCAGTATGCATCTGTTCTTGCCATGTAGAGCTGCAGAGTAGTATACTGCATTAGATCGCCACCTGTTGTTGGGCTTGGATGATTGCAGGTTGTTGTCTTCTTGGAAGAAGTCTTTGTTAGTCCCGATAGGTGACTCCTCCCTTGGACAATACTGCGCATGGGCATCGGCTCCATCCTCAGATTGTTTTCGCCATGATGGGAAATGATGGAGTCAGTAGAAGTAAAGAAAGATGTCCATGCGTGTGCATCTAAGTAAGATGAAAACTGGAATGGATACAAGTCCCGGAGAGGCGGGAGGGCGTGTACTACTCTGCAGCTCTACATGCCAAGAACAGATGCATACCGTTCGAGGCATATGAGCTGCAGATACTACACTGTGCATCGATTTTGCAGCAGTATCCCCTCTAGCGGTGGTCACCTGTATCCGTTGCAGTCGTTTGAAAGAGAGTTTTAAGGACAGCTTGGCCTACTGCAGCTTGCTGCTTGGCTTGCACATCAACACAATAGTGTTTAGTGAAGGTGTGTGGTGTAGACCAGCGTTTTCCAAACTGTGGTCCGCGGACCCCCTGGGGTCTGTGAGACATTCCCAGGGGGTCCGCAGGACTCGAGTGCCTGTCCTCACAGCACACAAGAGCTGTGAATGTTGGCGCAGGGGCGGCAAGACCACAACAATACAATCAGGAGGCGGGGGCAGTTAATGGGCAGTCAGGGACGTGGGGTCGCAGGGGACACAGCGGCTGGGGAAACGAGTGGAACAGAAGGCAAAAGGGGCGCAAAAACAAGGAAAAAACGAGTGGCACAGAAGGGCACAAAAAACTGAGTGGAACAGAGGGTGGAAGGGCACAAAACGAGGGAAAAACGAGTGGAACAGAGGGCAGAAAGGCACAAATAATGAGGGAAAAGCGAGTGGAACAGGGCAGAAAGGCACAAAAAACAAGGGAAAAACGAGTGGCACAGAGGGCAGACAGGCACAAAAAAGGAGTGGCACAGAGGCAGAATACAGAAATACAGGGGCAGCTAAGAACAGAAGGCAGAACGGGCAGAGACATGGGGCAGCGAGGGGTACAGAAGGAAAGATCGGGCAGAGAAAGCATGGGGACAGTGAGGGGAACAGAGGGAAGAAAAAGGGGCACGGACCACGTTCAGGCAGCGGGGGAAGACAGACAACAGCAGTCACAGACACAACAATGAAAATACAGGCAATACAATAAAAGCAATAAAGCGTTGAAAGGCACATGTGTATAGGTTAACGTTACTTGGCAGGCAGGTAAAAATAGATGCAGCCAGGATCAGCAGTAGGATTTTCGTGCTGCTGTCTGATTGCTCACTTTCCACTTCTTGGGTTAATTATGTGTGCTGTCAAGCTTTCATATTCAGACATATCAAGCTCTTATTCTGTGTAGCCTTTGCAGTTTGTTGTTGGCAAGGGGCGGGGCAGTGGGCATCCTAACAGGAGAGGGTCATGTCAGGTGCCACGCGAGGCCTCTCTGAAATATGCCTTAACGGCACTGCTCATCCCTTGGTGGTAAAATGTTGTTCCGCTGTCTGTGACTAAAGATTATGTCTAACGGGGTTTATGGTAATTGGCATAGCATTGTTCCATGATCTCACTGAAACAATAAGCCTCCAGTGCAGATACCTTCCTGCCATCTCTTGCACCTCCACGATGAACTCCTAATATAGACCTTGAATTTGCTCTGTGCACTGGACTTATCGCTTTGTGCACTATCTTGTTAGAATTTTCACAATATTCGTTGCTCCTTGGGGCATGTCTTTATTATAAAATGCTTGATAATTGTATACTATTTTAGACCTTCTTAAACTGTGAATAGGTAAAAATGCTAATAATTCACAATCATTCAACCTCTTGCTGTAAGGAAGGGTTAACACTCCAAGGCTCTGGAATGAGACTGTAGAGGTGCTGCTATGGCTGAGAGCAGGAGACTTGTACCACTAAATAATACACTGCTGTATGCATACATGTCCATGCCAATAAACCCAAGTCAGGCTGTCTCCCTCTTGACATTTTCTCTGCTGCAAAAGGCTTTTTTTAAAAGAAATTTTAATTCTACAAATTGTTTGGGTGTCCCCGTCTTCCAGTAGTGATTCAGTGGGGGTCCTCAGGAGTCAAAAGTTTGGGAACCACTGGTGTAGACCATGTTGCTGCCTTGCATATGTCCTCTAGTGGTATATTTCCTAAGAAAGCCATAGAGGCTCCTATTTTGTGAGTGGAGTGCGCTCCAGGAGGAACTGTTAGTGTACGTTTAGCCTTTATATAGCATATTTGTATACACTTTACAATCCACCGTGCAATCCCGCCTTTAGAGATGGGGTTGCCTTTGTGCGGAGGAGAGAAAGCGACCAACAGTTGTTTCGTTTTTCGAAATGATTGAGTCCTGTCGATATAGTAGAGTAGAGCTCTTTTAACATCTAGGGTGTGTAAAGCCCTTTCTGCTACCGAGTCTGGGTTTTGGAAAAACACAGGTAGCTTGACAGACTGATTGAGGTGAAAAAAAGTGACAAATGTTGGGAGAAATGTTGGATTAGACCTAAGAACCACTTTGTTAGGATGTATTTGAAAAAATGGTTCTTGTATAGTGAAAGCTTGTATTTCACTTACTCTTCTGGGAGAGGTGATAGCAACAAGGAAAGCAGTTTTCCATGTTAGGAATTGCAGCTCGCATCTATTTAGGGGCTCGAAAGGGGGTCCCATAAGTCTGTTAAGGACAACATTTAGGTTCCACACAGGAGAAGGAGGCAACCTGGGTGGGATTATCCTTTTTAAGCCTTTCATGAATGCTTTAATCGCGGGAACTCTGAAGAGAGACAGATGTTGCCTGTTCTGTAAATAAGCTGCAATTGTTGCAAGGTGCAGGCGTATGGCAGAATATGCAAAATAGCTGTGGATCAAACAAGTGCGCTCTGTCAACTAAACATGCATCTGACTAAAGGAGAATAGTGACAATGGATCATTGAATGTAAGATATTAATAAAGGCAAGTGGACGTAACTTTATGACAGTGCGTGAAAAAATAGTGAGAGTGAGAAAATTAGTGAGAAAAGCTAAAATTGGGGAGAAAAGATGAAAAAAAAATATGTCAATTGGGTATTTCCTATGTGTCCATTCTCCTTCCTATGGTGCAGGTAAATGGAGCACCGCTCTGACCGTCGGTACTCCGGACCTCCCCGAGACGGCCCAGTGGGACGCCCGGAGTACCGACGATCAGAGCGGTGCTCCATTTACCTGCGCCATAGCCAGGTGAGGTGGAGTTGTTCTCTCCTACCAATTAGGAAGGAGAATGGACACATCGGAAATACCCAGGTGACATCTTTTTATTTTCCTCTTTTTCACCGCGTTGAGCAGTAGCGATCTATCTGGTCCTGAAGAATGCAACGGACACCAACTTGGGTCCATTCCAATGCAGAAACATGTTGACCTCATATTTGATATAGTAGATATTTGTTGAAACTACTAAACCATCGCACTGATTTTATTCATTGGAAGCAGAGAGGTACTAATTAAACATATTTTCCTCTTTTCTCTCCAATTTTAGCTTTTCTCACTAATTTTCTCACTCTCACTATTTTTTCACGCACTGCCATAAAGTTACGTCCACTTGCCCTTATTAATATTTTACATTCACTGATCCACCCATATTTACAAATGAATATTTGAGTGGGTATGAGCTATTACCCTTCCAGGTGGGAAGGATCCCAGATGATGACAAGGGCGGTACCGGTCGTTAACTGATGGGTATTTTTTCCACACGGAAAGTACTCAGCTGATACATTGTCACTATTCTCCTTTAGTCAGATGCATGTTTAGTTGACAGAGTGCACTTGTTTGACCCACAGCTATTTTGTGTTTGCTATAGGTATTGTAATTGGGGGTTGTAGCTGTGCAAGGTCGTTAAACATCCCCTCGGACCCTCCTTCTCACTGTGTTGTTTATGTATGGAAGAATATGCCAAATTAGACCTTTGTAGATGTAGAAGGTAACAAATGATATTCTGGATGGAAGCATCCAGGGGGTCAATTTGATTATTTGTGCAATAAATTGCGAATCTTTTCCATTTAGCAGCGTAACACGCTCTGGTAGTGGGTTTCCTGGCTTCTTTAATAATGTCCATACAGTTTGGTGGTAGGTTTAAATAACCAAACTCTAAGACTTCAGGAGCCAGATCGCTAGATTCAGTTGGTGCAGGTCTGGGTGCCTGATTTCGCCATGGTTCTGTGTTGACAGAGATGGAGTGAGCCACAACTTTTGGTGTGGAACTAGAGAGAGTTCCAGCAGCATGGTGAACCATGGTTGTCGTGCCCACGTGGGAGCTACAAGGATTAGTTTGAGAGACTGTTGTTTGAGCTTGCGCACCACTCATGAAATTAGTGGGAGAGGCGGAAAAGCGTACGCAAATCTGCCTGACCAGTTCATCCATATCGCATTGCCTTCGGACAGTGGGTGTGAAAACCTGGCGGCGAAGACTGGGCATTTTGCATTTTCGTGGGTGGCAAACAGGTCTATGTGTGGATGACCTCACTTTTGGAAGAATGGCTGAAGAACTTGTGGATGCAATTCCTATTCGTGAATCTGTTGTGACTGCCGACTCAACAGATCTGCTATCTGGTTGTGAACTCCTGGAAGGTTTTCCGCTAACAGATGTATGTTTTGAGGAATGGCCCATCTCCAAATGTCTTGTGCAAGCTGGGACAGTTTCAGAGAGTGTGTCCCCCCCTGTTTTTGAATATAGTACATGGCTGTCATATTGTTCGTCCGGATGAGGACAACCTTGCCTTGCACGTGAAGTTGGAAGGACTTGAGTGCTAGGAATATTGCTAGCAGCTGGAGATGGTTGATATGGAGTAGCCGCTGTTGAGCGGTCCATTGACCCTGAGTGGTATGATGTAGGAGATGGGTTCCCCATCCTGTGAGGGATGCGTCTGTTGTGGGCACTACTTGTGGAACTGGCTCTAGGAACGGCCGCCCCTTTGTCAGGTTTTCGGTGTTCCACCACTGCAGAGCGCGATGTGTGCGGCTGTCCAACAACACCAGGTCTGTTAGTTGACCATGAGCTTGGTTCCACTGTCATGCTAGACACTCTTGTAACGGACCCATTTGCAATCTTGCGTGTGGAACTATGAAGATGCAAGATGCCATCATGCCTATGCGTTTCATGAACACTCTGGCTGGGAGAGACTGTTGGTGTTGAAAAACAGCAACTAAGTTTTGAATGCTCTGTATCCTGGCTGGAATGGGATAAGCTAAAGCTGTAGTCTTGTCTATTGTAGCCCCTAGATACTGATGTACGTGCGAAGGCTCTAGGTGCGACTTGGTGTTGTTTATTGTAAACCCTAAGCTGTGCAAAGTTTGGATCGTCTGATGTGTGTGTGTAACACACTGACTGGCTGATTTGGCTTTTATGAGCCAATCGTCTAGATAAGGGAAGACATGGATCTGTTGTCTTCGCAGATGTGCTGCTACGACTGCTAGGCACTTCCTGAATACTCTTGGTGCCGTCGTCACCCCAAATGGAAGGACTGTGAACTGATAGTGTTGTCCTTCCAGTACAAACCTTAGATATTTCCTGTGAGCAGGATGTATAAGGATGTGAAGTAGGCGTCTTTCAGATCTAGTGTAGCAAGGAAGTCTCCCTGTTTCAGCAGTGGAAGCAGTTGTTGCAGAGTGATCATATGAAAATGATCTGATTGTATGTAATGGTTGAGGGGCCTGAGGTCTAGAATCGGTCTCATGGTCCCGTCTTTCTTGGGAATTAGAAAGTACAGCGCATAAACCCCCATCCCTTGTTCCTGTAAAGAAACTAACTGAATCGCACCCTTCTGTAGAAGGGACAGAACCTCTTGCTGAAGCAGAGGTAGATGATCGGTAGACATTGGACGCTGTCTGGGAGGTATGTGTGGAGGGGTTGCTGTAAGTTCTAGGCAGTAGCCATGTTGGATAATCTGTCGTACCCATTTGTCTGTTGTAATGGAGTTCAGACAGGCTGGAACTGTGTTAGTCTGCCCCCTACAGGAGTGGAATGCTGCGGGGGGAGCGCAGGGAAGTCCTTGCTTAGAGGCGGACAAGGCTCCAGTGTTGGTATTACCTCTACCTCTGCCCTTGGTATTATTGCCTCTGTATTCTCCTCTATAGTAACTCTTGTTGGAGGAGGTTTGTGTCTTGAAAGACGTGTTAGTGTCTGTTCCAGTTTGTTTGGAGCCGCCTCTGTAAAAGGAGCGACGAAAGGAACCTCGCGCTGGGGTAGACTGTTAAGCCCCCATAGACTTGGCAGTGGCTGTGTCTTTTTTCATTTTTTCAAGGGTAGTGTCTACCTCTGGGCCGAATATTTGGTTTTGATTAAAAGGCTGGTTCAAAATGGTGGTTTGTACTTCTTGTTTGAAACCTGAGATGCGTAGTCACGCATGTCTCCTAATAACGACACTGGTATTAATAGCCATAGATGCTGTGTCTGCGGCATCTAGTGCACATTTGATGGAAGCGTTAGATATTAACTTGCCTTTTCTGTATGAGGTCAGTAGCTTGATCTTTGTACTGATCTGGGAGGTGCTCAAGCAATTTCTCCAATTGATCGTAGTGACACCGATCATAACAAGAGAGGAGGGCTTGCGTATTAGCTATGCGCATATATTGGAAGCCTGCGTAGCTATTCTCTTGCCTGACGCATCAATAATTTTGGATTCTTTGTCAGGTGGGGGTGCTTCACCAGAAGTCTGAGAATTGGCCCTTTTACGTGCGTTGGACTAAGGAGTCTAGTGGTAGGTGTCCTTTAATATAGACTCTGTCTGAGGGTGCAGGTCTATATTTCTTTTCAATCCTGGGGTTCAAAATTCGGGTACGCACAGGATCTTTAAAGACCTCAGAAGCATGTTTAACCACTCCTTTGATCATGGGAAGAATTTGAGCGGATCTCTGAGACTGCTCAAAAGTTTGTAAGAGAAAATCTTCCTCAATGGCCTCGGAATGCATGGAGACACCATGGTATGTAGCAGCTCTGTTTATCAGCTGTCCAAAACCAATAGTATCCTCAGGAGGAGAAGGTTTAGATGGGTATGAGGGTGTCTCAGGGACATCAGGTTCATTTGCAGGGTATGGAAAGTCCCACCCAGACGCAGGTTTGGTGTATGGAAAATTCCATGTGCCCTCGCCTACAGGGTATGCAGTGTCTCCTTCCTCGTCCCCTCCATCCAAATTATATTCATCATCATTCTGTGGCGAATGTGGTGGCAATGGAGACTGTATAGGAGAGGTTTGAGGTGAAATATAGAGAGGAGCGGGAGAAGGAGGAGAGACAGGAAAGGAAAAGTGCAGTGGAGACGTTGCACAGTCCTTTTTGGCCGGAACTACAGTTGTAGGTGGTGTAGCTGCAGGTCTCTTCTTAAGCGCTTGTGGCACCAACATGACCGGTTTTGGGTCGATTAAGATCTTTTTCTGTTGAGGATCTGGTGGAAAAAGGTCCTCTTGAGGCACAACCTTCTTGGGCATTGATTTTTGCGGAGCCGGCATAGGTTGTCTAGTTCTTAGCCTTGGAAGTATTAAAGCGGCCTGTGCCTTAGGTTCCGGCGCCGAAGGCGTCGTTTTTGGCTTGGAAGGCATGTTCGAGGGGTTGGAGGCCTCAGAATCAGGTTGTGTGTCTTTCGCCACCGTGTGTGCCTTCGAAACAGGTGCGTCTTTTGGTTTTGGTTTCGGGGTCGAAACAGGTTTCGGTTTCGGTATCGGCACTTCTTTCGGTGTCGGAGTCGAAGGGTGTTTTGGCTTCGGTGCCGACGGAGTCTTGCTCGGTGACGAGGCATCGGAAGGCAGAGGACATTTTTTCGGAGCCAAAGGAAGACTCTTGGTCGGTGTTGAGCCTGACGGCGGGACTTTCGTAGTAGATGATTGGTCTCGACTGGGCCCAGCGGGCGGAGTGCTGACCTTTGCCTTCTGTTTGGGCATATGTGTGGCTAGGGCAGTAGTACACACGCGCTGACCCGATGGAATGGAGTTGTCTGAGTCATCTGTCTCGGAGACGATCAGGAGATCCGGTGAGTCTTCTTCGGGAACGAGTGGAACCTCATCGTCGAAGATGTCTTCCGGTGCGGGAGCTGTTCTCCTCATCTCATGTTGACGGGCCCTCCGGTCTCGGATGGTTTTCTTCGAGCGGAAGGAAGCACAGGCTGTGCAGGTCGACTCGTTGTGGTCCGGCGACAGGCAGAGGTTACAAACCTCGTGGTGGTCGCTATGTGGGAATTTTGCTTGACATTTCGGGCATTTTCGGAATGGAGTCCTTTCCATATGGTGCAGGCCGCACGGCGTCGATAGGCCCAAGGGCCCACTTGGATGACCGGAATGGAAACTTCATTGTCGAAAGGTGCCGCAGTTGATGTCGAAGGCAGGTAGTATATGTCGAAGTTGCAGAAAAACTGTTGCTAGCCGGAGCGGAGAAACTTTATCCGAACCCAGTGGCGGAAAAAAACAATCTGAGGATGGAGCCGATGCCCATGCGCAGTATTGCCCACGGGAGGAGTCACCAATCGGGACTAACAAAGACATCTTCCAAGAAGACAACAACCTGCAATCATCCGATCCCAACACCAGGTGGCGATCTAATGCACAGTGTACTATCTGCAGCTCATATGCCTCGAACCATGAGTTACTGGAAAACTATCAAGCACCCTATCAGAATCAGCCGCCCTTCACACCCAGGATTTATTCAGTCTTTGGAGGGTGAATCGAAATTTGCCTAGCATTGTAACGGTAAGTTTCAATTCTATTAAGGACACGGAGGCGAGGATTATGCTTTTTTCCTTCTTCGCTGTTTTATTTACCCAACACACAGCAGCCAAAAAGCAATAACACAAGCCCTAAACCTCCAAACAAAGGTAAAAGGGCTAGAACATTAACACATTTTTTTTGATCAGAAACTACAAGTCCCATGACAGCAAGCCAGGCAGTCCACACCTTAGTCCTTCTTCCATGTCCATACAGGTTAGAAAGGACGTCCTCTCTGTGACTACTTCCTCTTTCTTCACGCGAGTCACGCCATAGTATCACTGGTCTTGTTTCGCACCATCATTGCCTGGCAAGAAAATACATAAAGCGTCAGTGGTGCAAGGACAATAATCCCTATGAACACCATCAAGAAAAAATCATGACTGTTAGAACCATGAAGATTACAGCTGTACAGTAGCGGAAAACTGACTACTTACTGTAGTACGGGGGGGAACTGCAGCCACCGAAGGCCCGGGAGGGATAATCCTCGCCTCCGTGTCCTTAATAGAATTGAAACTTACCGTTACAATGCTAGGCAAATTTCGATTCTATGTTAGGACCGGAGGCTTCAGATTATGCTAGTTCAAAGCTTACTTACCACCAATTCTGCGATATCCACCACCGGTTTAAAGTAGAACCTCTTAAAGGTGGAATCCAAAGACCAGTCCGCAGCGCACATGAGGTCCTCCAAGCGGGCTCCCAACGAAAAGGCTTGTGAAGCCATGGCCCCTCTGGCCGAATGAGCACCAAACTGCTTCGTATCAATACCTGCTTCTTGCATTATCCACCGTACCCATCTGGCAATGGTGGGTGACGAGACAGCCTTGTGTGGTTTTCGCAACGCAATCAGGAGCTGTCGCTCGCCCGCAGGGAGAAGTTCTAGGGTCGCTTCCTCATACGCCTTCAAGCACTGCACCACACAGAGTTTGGGGACGTCAACGAAATACGGGTAGGAAATCGTCCTTGATCTACATTTCGTACGGCGCCCCAAAGTGAAGACGACCCCATCGGGGGAAAAAATCCTCGCGGAAACGTCCAGAGCTCGCACGTCCGACACTCGCCTGCATGAAACCAGGCACAAAAGCATCGCTAATTTAGCTGAGAGCTCTTTCAAGGACAGATACCTATTTTGCTGCCAAGACAAAAACAGATTCAACACAAGGTTAAAGTCCCAGAGAACCGAATATCGCGGTTCCGGGGGCAAGGCAAGGCGAATGCCCCTCAAAAGTCGACAGACAAAAGGATGTGCCCCAATCGGTGCACCTTCTACTGGGCCGTGGCCTGCTGAAATCGCCGAACGCATTGCATTAATAGTGCGATATGCCAGGCCGGCCGAAGCCGAGTCTGCCAAATAATTTAGAAGTGGCACGACGCCTGCGACCATGGGATCCAGGCCCCGTCGAAGACACCAACGAGACCACTTATTCCAGGCCGAGCGGTATCGCTTCGCCGTGCTACCGGCCCAGGCCTTGGAGAGGAAAGCCTCAGCCGTTCTCGAAAGGCCTGGGAGCGACCAGCGTCGCCCGAAAGCCTCCACGCCATGAGGTGGAGAGAGCTCTGCATCACCAGAGGATGGGGGTCCCCGTCCGCGTTGAGAAGAAGACGCGGAAACCGGGGGAGTAGGATTGGAGAATCCCAAGAAAGTTCCAGAAGAACTGGAAACCACACTTGAGAACTCCACCAGGGGGTCACCATGATCACCTCCGCTCGCTGGCGGCGAAGCTGGGCCGCCGCCCTCAGAATCATCGAAAATGGAGGGAAAGCGTACGACCTCTCTTGACCCCAGTCCTGAAGAAAAGCATCCGTGGCCTCCGCGAGAGGGTCCGCCTCCAGCTGAAGAACCGCGGCAACTGGTGGTCCAGGCGGGATGCAAAGAGGTCCACCGAGAACTGGCCCCAAACACTGTCCAGCCACCCGAAGACCCGTGGGTCCAGCTTCCCCTGACTGGAGTCCTTCAAGTGCCGGGAGTGCCAATCTGCTACTTGATTGTCCCGGCCCGGCAAGTATTCCACCATCACCGAGATGTGGTGTGCCAGGCAATAATCCCAGAAATCCTTCGCTAGATCCGCGAGGGCTTTGGAGCGAGGTCCACCCAGATGGTTGACGTAGCGGACAGCAGATAAGTTGTCCATCCGAAGCAGGACACAGGAACGAGCTGATTCTTTGGTCCAACAGCGCACCGCGAAGGACCCCGCCAACAGCTCTAAGCAGTTGATATGCAGTTCCTGCTCCCCGGACGACCAGGCGCCGCCTGTAGAGAACTCTCCGCAACGGGCGCCCCAACCCGCTCTGCTGGCGTCGGACTCTATCACTAAATCCGGAACCGGGCCGAAAATCGCCCGACCGTTCCAGGCCTCCATGTGAGCAAGCCACCATGCCATCTCCTCCTTCACTTCGGCGGAGAGAGGGACCACCTGATCGTAGGACAACCCCGACGTAGGTGGTAAGCCTTGAGGCGTTGAAGGGCCCGATAGTGCAAGGGACCCGGGAAGATTGCTTGGATGGATGAAGAAAGCAGCCCCACCACCCGGGCAATCTGCTGGAGGGAAGTATGAGACCTCGAGATCGTCTGGCGCAAAATGTGACGGATCTTGCCTATCTTCCTGGGAGGTAGACTCAGGGTGCATTGTACCGAGTCCACCATAAAACCCAGAAAAACCACAGACTGAGAAGGAGAGAGAATCGACTTTTCCTCATTCACGACAAACCCCAGCCCTTGGAGAAGGGACACTGTTTGCTGAAGTTGAAGCAAAAGCTTCTTGGGACATTGCGCCATCAACAGGATGTCGTCTAAATAGACAATCATCCGCACCCCTTGGCTCCGCAAGTGTTCCACCACCGGGTGGAGTAGCTTGGTGAAGCACCAAGGCGCAGAGGAAAGCCCGAATGGAAGGGCGGTAAACTCGAAAACCCGTTCTCTCCACAGGAATTGAAGAAAACGACGGTGCGGAGGGTGGATGGGCACCACCAGATACGCGTCCTTGAGGTCCAGCCGGACCATCCAATCGCCTGGAAGGAGCACGTCCCGCAACAGATGGATACCCTCCATCTTGAAATGCCGGTAGACCAACCATCCATTGAACTCTTTGAGGTTGATTACCGGGCGTTTGCCCCCATCCGTCTTTTCCACAAGGAACAGATTGCTCATAAAACCGGCAGGGTGTCGTGCCGAAAGACAAATGGCTCCCTTGTCCAGTACGTTGGAGACCTCTTTGTCGACCAACTGCGCATCTGCGTGAGAAAAAACGATAGGATGTGGAGGCCTTCGCTGATAGGGCCGATCGTAAAACTCTATGCGAAAACCTCGGACGGTCTGCAAGACCCATGAGTCCGATGTGATCGCGGCCCAGGCCTCCGGAAACAAAGCCAACCGCCCCCCAATGCGGACCTGAGCCGCCGGGATGACACTCACCGTTTGAACTGTTCCCAGCGGAGTTCTTGAAACCACCTCTGCCTCGGAAACGCTGGCCTCTGGTGGGGTAGAAGGTGTTGAAGTTGGAGGAGGCGTTAAATTGTCCTCGCCCGGAGCCTTGATTCCTGTTGCCAGCCTGCTGCTGACCGCCACGGCCGGTCGCGCAGCCCCCACCTCGACCAGCCCCCCGGGAGAAACGCTGTTGAAAAATTCTTTTAATGCTTGACTGGGCCCTGTCCAGGGACGTAAAGGTGGAAACGAATTTCCCCAACTCTTTAATGAAAGGGTCCCCAAAGAGTCCCCCTTAGGCTACCACCCCCGCCTCAGAAGAGGCCAAGTCACCCAGTTTCGGGTCCAACTTAATTAGGAGGGACCTACGACGTTCAGTCGAGAAGGCGCAATTCGCATTGCCCAGGAAAACTACCACTCTCTGAGCCCAATTAGACAGTACGTCTGGAGAGATGGCCGTCCCTGACACTTTGGCCTCCTCAGCCATGTCTAATATCTTTGTGATCGGGCCTATGGCATCCAAAAGTTTATCCTGGCAGGAACGCCAGGAGCGATCAATGCCCTTGCGAGGATCTTTAACAAATTTCGCAAGGAAGGTGGCCATCTTTGGGTCTAATTCTGGGGTAAGGGCCACCTTGCCCTCCAATGTCGGCCTAGGACACTCTCCCCATAGGCAGCTCCTCGCCTCATTCGCTAAAGGTTTGCGGAGGCGCCGTGCGACAAACTTCGCCACCTTCTCCCCCGGGGTCCAGGCAGCCGACCGCGGATGCATTATTTCATCCGGGTCTAGCATGCCCGAGCTGTCCTGGGGCCAAGAGCACACAGAGTCCTCCTCATCATCTGTGTCCGCCGGTGACAAACCACCCGGGGACGAGGGAGCCGTGGCTACAGACCCCGAAGGGCCCGAGGTTGGTGAAGGCGCAGGGGTAGACGCGGTCGCCTTGGCCAAAAAAGCGTCACACAAGCGCTCAAAGGCGTCCCGGTCCACACCCTGCGCCGCCCCAGAAACCCCGTCCTTACACAACTTCTTAGGGGCAGGCGGGACACTGCTAGCCGGGACCACTGACGGGTCCGCGACCCCTAGATGGGCCTGAGTGACCCTTTCACACTCCTGAAAAATGCGTGCAGACGGTCCTCCATACGGCCCACTATCTCCTGCACACAGCGGTAAATAGAGCTGTCAACCGCAGTGTAGAAGTCCTCATCATTTAAGTATTGATGGGATTCCCCTTCCTCATAATATTCCTCCTGATCCATGGCCCAACTAGCAGGGGAACTGCGAGGCAAAAATCAGGACAGCAGGCAGCACCTGCGCAAAGTGTGGTGCAGACTGAATCTGCCGCTTTTGGCCCCGGTGTAACCGGAGGGGGGGGTGGGGGGGGGGGGACACAGACCCCAAGCGCACCGACCCTTGCAGGAACCGGGTCTAACCACCTCCCTGCGCGCTTGTGATAAATGTAGAGAAGCAGGATTTCAATTGTGTCCCCAGAAAGCAAAAACGCCCGTAGGCGGCACCGCGGTAAAAACCGCTATACAGACCCCAGCGGGGCGTCACTTGAATGCGGGGAATCTGGGCAGAATACAGACCCAGGCGGACCCGGGCGTAGCGGTGAGGCGGTAACAGGCTCCGGCGGCTCGCTCTCCCCAGCGCGGTTCCCCTGAGGAGAAAGACAGTGCTGGGACCAGCGAGACGCTCCGGCGCCCTCTAGAGGCCGGAGGCGGCCGCGAACTGGGTGAAGTCGCGTAAGGGACCGCGAATGTTCCCGCGACTAACGAGGGCTCTGAAAAGGAAACAGAGCGACAGGCAAACGAAATATATTCGCATATGAAACCCCAAAAGAACAATACATCAAACTCCCACTTCCACACAAATGAGGAGATAAGGAGAAACACTTAACTGGCTGCGAAGCAGCGAAGAAAGAGGAAGTAGTCACAGAGAGGACGTCCTTTCTAACCTGTATGGACATGGAAGAAGGACTAAGCTGTGGACTGCCTGGCTTGCTGTCATGGGACTTGTAGTTTCTGATAAAAAAAATGTTGTTAATGTTCTAGCCCTTTTACCTTTGTTTGGAGGTTTAGGGCTTGTGTCATTGCTTTTTGGCTGCTGTGTGTTGGGTAAATAAAACAGCGAAGAAGGAAAAAAGCATAATCTGAAGCTTTCGGTCCTGACATAGGATTGCACATGGTATAAGAGGAACACTACATGACTCAAAGCTCACTTCTCAGGGATGTACTGAAATGCCAGCCTCAGGGCACACTTAGCCAGCTCTTCAACTCCTCCTCCTCAAACTGTTGACCAGCTATCAGGGCAAATGAGCCTGCAGCAAAGCATCGCTGGCTTGGTTCCACACCGGACCAGGCAAGGTGGTCAACTCCATACTCCTCCAAGTCAGCAAGCACTCTGGTCGAGCCAGTCCTAACCCCACATGAATGTTCCCCATCACAACTATTTTAATAGTACTAAGTTATGTTCCTGCCAAATGATTGAGTCAAAAATTGAAAGGTTTTACTATGAAATGCTGAAAGAGAAATCATGAAGTTCTTCAATATTTCTAAGTCTGTCACAGTAAACAGGAGCATTATTTCTCTTCAGCAGAAAATCATTTATGTGCCCTGTAGAAAGCATGTTTGAATGAAACATGGAATGCATTGCAGCCAACAAGCTATGTAACATCATAGCAGAGTGCAAGATAACTTGTGTTATTATTCCAGCAGAACGAAATGCCATTCCTAATGTGTACGTCATTTTAAAGACGGTGCCAGGAAATGTATGGTCAGTGTTGTTCTTCTGCCAGTTAAAAGACTATCACCATTAATGTGCCAGGAAATAAAATACTATGGGAAATCCTACTGGTTGGCAGGATGCTGCATGCCACTGTATTGCAGGTTATTTCCAAAGAATCTGATTTATACATACATACTCCAGGGTGCTACCAGCTATCGGGTCCGCACACAGGAGTCTTTGTAGTGTAGTTCCTATAACCCTAATAGGCTCTGCGCATTGGAATAATATACACTATCGTTTTGACATAGGACTGAGGTCAGTATGTCTTTATTAAGTACATTAAACTTAATTACTTGTGTGTGCTAGCTAACTCAGAGGTCACTAGAAACTTTCTCGAATGAACAAGAAGGGATTCGTTTCGGACAACCACATAAACACGACAACTTTGTCCATTTAACCTGTCAGCCAATATCTTTGCAAAGATCTTATAATCACAGTTCAGCAAAGATATTGGCCAATACGAATCACAATTATTTGGGCATTTGCCTGGCTTCAGGATTAGAGAGATGTTAGCCTCATCCCATGAGGCTGGCATGTTAGCCCCCTTCAAATAAAACTCGTTAAAGAATTCTACAAAGATAGGTTTTAGTACACTGGCCAGTACTTTGTATACCTCAAGAGGTATGCCATCGGGACCAGGGGCTTTTCCTTTCTTACCTTGTCTTATTTCCCCTTCCCCAATCTCCCGATTCAACTGCCTGCTCTTCTCTGCTGAGAGGGTGCTACTTGAGCCCTGCCCCAACCAAGCTTCGACCTCATCTTGGGTGGGTTTTAGATCTTCTTGGTATACCCTGCTGTGATAGCTGTGAAAAACATGGTCAATCTGCCTATTGTCACTAATAAGGTCGCCAGTTTGTTCACATTTAACCTGGTCCATACTGCTTCTCACCTGCTCCTTTTTGACCTTCCAGGCCAGCAGCTTACTGCAGCGTTCACTATATTCGAAATGAGCCAATTTACTGGCTTCCCATTTCTTCCTCACCCTTTCTTGTAGGATTACTGCCACCTTACCTTAGTGGAGTGGTGTGGCTCACTGGTTAGAGGCGGCAGACCCGGAAGCAAAGAACGGCTCGGGACCAGGGTTCAATTCCCGACGCGGCAGGGTCGTGGACCAGGGTCAACGGACTCGATAATTCTCGCCTCGGTGACTACTCTAACCAGGGATCACACTCGGCAACTCTGGGCATTAAGCTTGCCTCATCTCTACAACGGCCCCCCACAGATGCAGGGGATGCCTGGTTTCACCTTGGAGATACCCATTAAGGGACCATCTCACAGGGAAAACCAGGACGGGTTCCCCAGCGGTCTTCAGTGCCAGGATACTCCGACAGGAGTCACAGTGCACTTTACAAGTACACACACATTTTACATTTACATTTACATTTTACCTTTTGCTTCCTGCACTTTTTGAAGCAGACTTTCCCGGGCTTCTTCGTCTATCATGGGATCAGTCAGATCTTTCTCTAGGGCCAAAACCTGTACCTCAACTGTTGACACCTCTTTGTAGTAACTGCGTCTTTTTTCAGCTGCCAAAGTCCCTGATCTACCCATCAGAAAGGCTTTATAAGCATCCCAAATTATTCTGTGTGCTGCTGACCCCTGATTGAGATGGAAAAACTCTTCCGTCTCCCTAGATAGTGCTGCCATAACTACTACTTCTTGCAGAATTGTGCAGTCTAGAGTCCATCTGGAGGGGGGGATTTTCTCCCGTGACTTCAAATGTAGGACCACAGCTGAGTGATCCGACAGATGAACTCCCACATACTCAACCTTCTGGATCCAATCTACCAGATTACTGTTGATAAGGAGGTAGTCAATCCTCGACTGGTGCCTATATTTTTTATTATAAAAGGTAAAGCCTTTATTTTCCCTACCTTCTGTCTCCAGATGTCACAAAGCCCCAGCTGAGCCATAATTTCCTTGATGAATGTGGACATCTTTGGATTGACGCATGTGCTGCTGCGTGAAGTTCTATCTAGGGAATGATCTAAAACAGTATTAAAGTCCTCTGCCATAATGATTGGATCCGGAGATTCTATTAATTCTGCTAGCAAATCTCCTAAAGGAGAGACATCATCTTTGTTTGGACCATAATATCCCACTAGAGTAAAGGCCTGCCCCTTAGCTTTAACGATTAGCCACCTTCCAGCTTTGTCAGAAATCTGTGCCCCAAGAACCACCTGTGCCCCTCTCTTTACTAAAATAACCACCCCCTTTGTTACAGCCGTATGGGATGTGCAAGCTACCTGAGAGATCCAGTTTTGGGCCCTAAAAAGATCCAAGGCCTCCTCCTCTGATAGGTGGGTTTACTGCACAATGATGATCTGGGCTGAACAATCCTTCTGGTACTGTAGAATTTTATACCGCCTCGCTTGTACTCTAAGACCATTGACATTCCAGGACAGTATTTTAATTGTTATTGTTTTCCCTCCCTTCTCACCCATCTTTCTAGGGGATCAAAGAACCAACACCAAAATTCCAAACACCTAATCAATACTAAAACCTTTATGGAGGCAATAGAGGATTTTTGTTGGTCTTGTACCCCACTGCTCCCCATCCTGTGCTCTCCCAATACCCCACTCCCCATCGGAAACCCTCCCCTATTTCTTCAAGAACCAGGGCCATATGGGTATCCCCCCAGAGCGGACGAGATATTTAAAAGTAGATATAAGGTATAAAACAATTATATCTAAATGAATGTTGCCATTACCTTTTTATTAAGCTTGCAAAATTCATAAACTTAGGATAACATCAAAGGATACAATAGTGTAGTAATAATGTAGAAGTGTAGTAATAATGTGATACAATTCAGGAGAGAGGTCTAGCCCCCTGGTTGTAAGTTTTTATTAAAATCTTCCAATGTTTCTACAGAATGGAAGATGTGCATCTTGTTATTTAACATAACCTTTAAAAAAGCTGAAAATCTCAGCTGTACAGAGGCTCCTAAGATCTTTAGCCTAACGATCCTTTGTCCCACTGCCTATTAGAGGTGGTAGCAGAAACATCAGATCTAATCTCGTATCTAGCACCATCCTCCTCAATAGATTTCATCCCCAGGGCTTTTGACAGTATTTTCTCTTTCAGAAAATACGTTAGAAAATTAATTAGAATTTTCCTGGGTTTAGACCTGTTTGTATTAAGTCTTAAAGAATCCCTGTGGGCTTGTTTTATGTCTTTTGCTATGTCCTCTTCTGACTTCTCTATCTGAAGCTTATTAATCAGTTTTACTACATATGATTTAATATCATCACCCCCTCTGCCTTCAGATACATTCAGGATTTTCAAATTATTTTGTCTCTGGAAATTTTCCAACCTTTCGACCCTGTCCAAATTCTATCTCTCTGCAAGCCTTTATTTGTCTATTTCAGCGCAGTTTGCCTGTACGGTTTCCCTAAGCTCTATGACCTCCTCCTTTAATGCTGCAGTTCCGCTACTGAGGTCATCTATCTTTCTTTCCATTACCGCACATGCCTTCTTTATCTCCAACTGATTCGACTCTGATATTTCAAAGCTGTTTTTGATTTCTACTGATAATACTGCTAAGGGTGCTCCAACAGATGGGTCCTCCTTCTATAAGTGGTGAGGGCCCTGTGCGAGGTCTTCGGAGATAGGGACTAGGCTACATGAATTTTTAGTGGAAAGCGGATTGCCTGTGTCGGTATCAGAGTCGGTATTTATCTGAGATTTTGCTACCCCGTCTCCATGGCCCACCTTACCGGGATCATCTAGGTGGCTTTCAGGAGTTACTAGCTTGGGACAGAACTGATTATGACATTTATGGCCCATCGGAGCTGTTGAAGATTCCACACCAGTTCAAGATTTCCTTGAGTGACTGTAACAAGGAGGGTCGCAGGGTGGAAGAACACGACCCCTATGCGAAGTGGTGGGTCACCGATCCCTCCACTCCTTCCCTTCAGGATGATCGTGAGTCGTGGAAAGTACTGTCAGGAACAGAGGATACAGAGAGCGGTACCTTTAATTGGGCGTATACAGAGGAGGAAGCCACGCCCCTGCATGACCTTGTATTCACCGCAGTGGTGAAAACCCAGGAAGTACATGGGACGGCGTTTGACGACACTGAGGAGGGAGAAGAAGGAGTTTCGAGGAGAACAGACGGTGAAGAGAGCGGAGTGCTGAAGCTCAGAAGACAAGAAGTAGACGAGCCAGGAGGCCAATGACCCTGCGGTTCGCCGTGCCACACTCCCGAGAGAGGAGTGTGGCTACAACAGGTACAGCAGCGGATTGTGTGCTGGGTGGGGAAGCGGGGTGTTTGACCTCCGTAGAATACCAGAGAGCTACCACTGCACTTGTATATAGCTGTGTATATTCCTATTCCCTCATTCCTTGTCCACCACCCCTTTTCCTGCACCCTTTCCCCACCACATACCCTCTACACTACCTGGATTGTAAATCACGAGCCTTCTCAGCGGTGCCCCTTCACTTACCGGGTTCCCCTGGGCGTATTGAGAGAGACCTTGAGCCTTAATGGTCCTTTATTTTTGTTTTCCGTACCTTTTCCTGACAATCTACGGGAGAGAACCAACCAACTAAGGCCCCTCCAACAGACGGAAAAAGGACAACATTCCAGTCAAGACCAGTAGAACCCTCTTTAACCAGAAAACATCTCCAGTCCCTCACTGTACCCACGTCACAGTGACTTTGTTTCATCTGGTACCTTTTCTGATAATTGAGACTTCGAGACGGTTAATAATATGATGTCAGATGTAGAAATGTCTGCAAATTTCACAAATCATGAATATTTAGAAGGTTCATCGGATTATGAGCAAATGTATTGTTATAATCACTATGGTCATCATTTCTTGCATAAATCTGCAAATCCTAGAAATGTATTAACTTATAACCAATAGGAACATTGTCCTACGCCACCAAAGGGTAGCTCAAAACCATTTTATGGCAAATTTACATACTTTTCAGGTTTTAATGTTTCAAATCCAGAATCATTTTACTTTAAAAATGTTAAAAAAAGACAGGAATGAAAAGTATGTTGAAAAATATGAAGCAAATTTATTTTTCAGCTTTTTATGCTCAGCTGTCTTCACTAGGTTTTGACTTTTGGAAAGACAACATTGAGACAAAAACTGTCTGGGGCACAAAAGACTGGCAAGTGCAGGGATTGGAAGCCTTATTTAGAGCCTGCATCATCCCAGAGCAAATGATGTTTTGAATGACACTGTCCAACAGACGTCTTGTCTTTTGTTAGCCAAAATAAAAAACTTGAACAAACCGTCCATACCTACACCTACACCTGATAGTAACAACACTACAGTGGGGAGGCTACTAGTACATACTATTTTGCTTCACAACAGAACAGATCGTGATTGGAAAAAATGTTTAATCTGGCACCCGTCAAGATAGATTCCTGAAAAAGACACAAGGGTTCACATTCACTAGGCCAGATCCAAGATATGTTCTGAGACCGCATCCAGGAATAGTAACATCATACAGTGTAGGGAAACTGTGCCTTGAGTGGCTGCACAGATCTACACTAAAGGAAGTAAAACAACACTTCTCTATACTTAAAGATGGTGCTGATCTGAGGGACTCCTTACAAGGACCTTCTAAACGGCGTCATAAACGTTTTATATATGCCGGTATCTATGCATTGTATAATGAAGCATGGAAGATTACACAAGTAGAAACTGCAGAACGAATATGAGAAATTGATAGTATTAATTTAGAGAAAACTCTCTCTGTAGTTGACAATGGGTTAACGACTCTGCCATTAAGGATATATTCTTTGGACAGCATAGTATCCTCTGCCATAGACATAATAGAACAGGACTTGGTCATATTGCAACATGGTCAGTCGCAACTACATTCTATAATGCTATTAGGCTGGACGTTACAAAACCTACGTTCAGGCTATGTGCCTTGGCGCCTAATCAACACCACGTCACTGTTTTCAGAATTTAATCTCACTGATAGATCAAACTGGCACAGAGGGGAGCAGACTATATGGTGCTGCACATTGAAAAACTGAAAAGATTGCCATTAACTGTCGCTGAAAGACTAGCCACAGAATGGATAATACACGGAACACTCACTCTGCCTGTTACAACTTTCCATTTTCAGTATTCCTTAAAACAAATACCAGCAGGCACATATGAAAGGTTGGGTAAAAAATACATCATGTCATCCTGGGACTTACCATATACACACAGATGTTGGAGTGGGGCGAAATAAGTGTTTTTTAGTGGTAAAAATTGTGAAAACGCACTAAGCGGTTCTCTCCTTTGCCAGGGTATTAATTTACACGGGGCTTGCGATGGTTCCTCTAACAACTTATCCTGCCACCTGCAAGGTTCACCAGCTGCAGTGATTGATCCAATTTTTGGACAACTTTCTAATGGAAGTTACCTCATGTTGAATGATCACAGCTGCTGTGGCATGTTGCCAGGTTTACCCTATCTCGTAACTGTGTCAGCCAGGGTCACTTGCTCTATGCAAGTATTGTTTCCAAAAACCAAGACAGACCGGGAGTGGCAACTTTGGCTTCACTGAACATCTCTTCTATACGAATTGATACTTTAAGCAGAATGAAAGCCATTTTTTTGCAAAAAACTGTGTCATTGACCTTGGTCAAAGAGACGTATGATCTACAAGTCGCAAGGACTTCTGCAGATACATGCCCTTTTAACAACAAATTGCCCTATACATTTCTCAGAAATGTTAAGTCATATCTTAAACATGTCTGATACGAGCGGTATTGTACATGTATTTAAGACAGTTTTTTCGGGACTGTTAGCACCTTTTGAAGCAATCCTAGGCATATTTCCAAACTTCGAGCACTCTGTGTTTGACGGACTGCCTCTCATTCTGGGACTCGCAGCAGGGATACTATTTTTGCTCCTACTGCTCCGATATGGCAAGCCAAATCACCATCGATACCAAGTTCACCGTGGAGAACACTCTACTGGTGATGAAGTATTTATTTATTTTGCAGATATCAGAGCGCTTTACAGAGACAAAGGGTAAGAACAGGAGAGTGCAAAAACAGGCATTTGGGCATAGCGTAATTGTAGGTAATAAGTGAGTGGTAGGGTAACGACACGAGGGAGCATAGTCAAACAGGTAGTTCAATAATACAAATAGTACAAATAAGAGGAAGCATAGACAATCAGGTAAGACGATAATACAAGTAATACAAATAAGCAAAGAGATCAAACAAGTAGTAAAAAAATCCAAAATAATAGTTCAAGTGTGTTTAGCCATGAGGATAGCTTTTACTTCTTTCTTAAAAAGTGTAGTGGAGGAGATGAGCCTGGTTTCAGGGGGGAGTGAGTTCCAGATCCTGGGTGCCATTCCTGAGAAGGACCGTTTGTAAGTTTTTTCCTTCCGGAATTTTCGAGGCTTCAGCAGAAGATTGTTTGTGCTTCTAGTGGTTCTAGAGCCGCCAGAAATTGTCAGCTTCTGAGTGAGGTAGCCGGGTGATTTCAGGTGTACAGCCTTGTGTGTCATGCAGGCAATTTTCAGATGTATTCTGGCTTCAAAAGGCAGCCAGTTCAGGGATTTAAAGTCAGGGGAGATATGTGAGTGTTTTTTAGATCCAGTGATGAGTCTTGCTGCCGCGTTTAGAGAGGCTCTTAGAGAGGCTCTTAGGGGTGCAGTTGTAATTAGGGGGAGTCCGCAGAGGGCGATGCTGCCGTAGTCTATGTGAGGGATGACTAGTGCTTGTACTGCAGTTTGGATGTCTTTGGCTGGGAGGAAGGGTTTGAGTTTCCTCAAGGTATTGATTTGGAAGTTCGCTCCCTTAGTTCCCTTGCTGATATGCTGCTGCATGTTGAGATTGGCGACAAGTGTTATGCCTAAAGATTTTGCTGAATCCACGATGGTAGGTTGGATATTGAGTGCAGTTAGGTGCTTAAGCCAGGTTTGAGTGGTAGAGATTTTCGCCGGAGGTGAGATCTGAAGGAACTCAGTTTTCAGAGCATTGAGTTTGAGGTGATTATCGGCAAGCCAGGATTGGGTGCTTCTGATCGTTGAGTTCAGAAGCATAATGTCTTTGGTAGTGAAGTTGTGTGGCTCACTAGTTAGAGGCGGCAGACCCGAGAGCAGAGGACGGCCCGGGACCAGGGTTCGATTCCCGGCGCGGCAGGTTTCCGGACCAGGGTCAGCGGACTTGATAATTCTCTCGCCTCGGTGCCCACTCTGATCAGCGTTCACACTCGGCAACTCTGGGCATAAGCTTGCCTCATCTTCACTAACAGCCCCACCAGACCGCCGGGGATGCCTGGTCTCACCCTGGAGATACCCATTAAGGGGCCATCTCTCAGGGAAGCCAGGAAGGGTTTCGCAGCGGTCGAAGCGCCTTGGGACCCTCCGGGTAAGTAGTGCGCTATATAAATGCCTATACATTTACATTTTACATACATTTACATTTACATTACACTGACACTCACTCCCTGCAGTGTCACTCACCCCCTGCACTGACACTCCCTGCACTGACACTCACTCCCTGCACTGGCCGTCTTGCAATCGGGCCGACGTACAATGCAGAATTGCCAACAGGGGGGGTTCACTGGGCACAACGGGAATGTGGCTCCTCAGAGAGAGAAGGAGAACCTTCCTACTGGCCTTAATAGTGAGGCCTGCTTTCTGCAGAGCCTCTAGCACTTCGTTCAGGTGGACCAGGTGATCCTCCCAGGTGGAGCTGAAGACAGCAATATCATCCAGATAAGCTGCACAAAAGTCATCCAACCCAGTGAGGACTTGATTCACCAGCTTTTGGAAGGTGGCAGGTGCATTTTGCAAACCAAAGGGCATCACCACAAACTGGTAATGACCTCCTGGGGTAGAAAAAGCAGTTTTGGCTTTGGATTCCTCAGCTAACCTGATTTGCCAATAGCCAGCTGTCAGATCAAATGTACTCAAATATTTGGCAGAAGCCAATTTGTTTATGAGCTCATCTGCCCTTGGAATAGGGTGTGCATCTGTCCTGGTGACAGCATTGAGTCCTCTGTAATCCACACAGAACCTCATCTCTCTCTTTCCATCCTTGGTGTGAGGTTTGGGGACCAGAACCACTGGGCTAGCCCTGGGGCTCTCTGAAGGCTCAATAACCCAATTCCAACATCTTTTGCACCTCAGTCTTTATACAGTCCCTGACGTGGTCAGTGTGAGAAGTTGGCCTGATATGCAGTGCTCACTATTCTAGTGATCATTATGCGTCAGTCCAAACGACCCTTATGGTGATTGGTTGTAAGTTAACCTTAGACCAGCTATCCTAGTAGCGTGGATACGAGCAGTCTTCAGGCTAAACTCTACAGGGCGTGTTAAGCCAGCTGTTATACCATCACATATACCCCTTGAACACCAAGTGAAAGGACACCACACAAGTGTTATGAAAATAAACAGTGTATTCATTTAAATCACAACAGCCCTGTACTCTTTATGAGGACAGGGTACTAAGCACACAACAAAACTCTTAGGAAAATACTTCAAGTGCACAATCTACGCAAATGCCCGAGGGCACGGAAAGTTTAGTGTTCTCGGGCGAACCCGATAAGGTAAGTCGGAAGCGACAGTGACTCTGGACCCTTAGATAATGAGGCTATGCTGGGGCACCGAAATGCCAAAGTTACCTAGCCCAGGGGCTGCGGCTGCATAGGTCTTTACAGACGTCGGGAATCCTCGCTGACGAACCAGGGGCCTGAAGGAAGGAGTTGCTGGCAGGCGACCAGTGAAGAAAGTTCAAAGAGATCCAAGCCTGGATCGAAGATGGATGACACCTGAAAGCAGAGGGGACCAAGTTCGTAACTACTAGCCAGTAGTCAGAGGGTACCAGGAGGGCACCGGATGATCGTCACCTCGACTAGGTGAGTGGGCGACGCTAGGCTCTGCAGTCTCACGGACCAGGAGGCGTTGTCGGCGACCAGGATGGAGGTGCAAGCTGTCCCACGATGGTTGATGCTGTCGGCGTCGCTGGGCCCAGGTTTGGGGCAACAAGCCTTGGCAAATTCAGGGCCACGTGGTGGACCAAAAAAATGGCGTCTGAAGTGGACCAGGAGGGTCCGGGGTGCTCCTCTTTCAGAAGGAGCAAAGGCCAGTCTGGAGCAACCAGACCAGCAGCGTTGTTTGTCGTCGGGCGTCGTCGAGAAGGCCGCAAGCCAGCGGGCTAGTAGCCAGACAACGTGATGAGCAGCAAAAAGCAGAAGGGCCCCACGCAGATCGTGGAGATGCTGGGAGGCTGGACTTCGGTGCAGGAGCTGCTAAGGGTCGGGGCTTCTCGGACCCCAAAGCACTCACCAGAGGATCCCTCGGCGGTCGTGCTGGATAGAAGTCGTGCAGATCTGATGATGGCCGGTCCCTCGAGGTCTCGTCGCACCCACGGATCTCAGCTGAGCTGACGATGTGGGTAGAGGTCAGAGGTGCCAGGGAAGCCGGTTCTCATCGAGCTGGGCAGTCGGATTCCTGAGGAAGGACGTGCAGCAAACCGCAGAGTTCTTAGATGGTGCCTGCGGATGCAGGGTGACTTCTCCTTAGCCACAAGGGAGAAATCTTGAGAAGAGTCGAGAGTTCCTTTCGTAGAAAGTAGTTTCTTGATTCAAAGATGATCTCATTTGGAAGGGTCCCCGCTCCTGCCTTTATCCTAAAGAAAGGGGTGGGTACGCGACTAGGTCCTGCCCTAGGGGTGGGACCAGGAAGGGGGGTGGTTACACCCCTCTCCCATGCCGGACTTTCCCCAGGCCAGGGCTGGTGTGCCCCTGGAACTGGTTCCACTCCGCAGTCACCTTCCTGTAAAGCCCTGCCTACCCAGGATACACAAAACCCTGTCTGGGATGGTGCGAGCACCGCCCCGGACAGGAAACCCTTTGTCCAAGCTCTCCTCGCTGGAAGGACTCCCAGCAGCAGGAGGTCAGACTCGTATCTGTGGTGGCAGCATCCATTTTGTGGAGTTGAGGCTTCAGTTAACTTTAACCGGGGTTCACCGTTACGTACATGTCGTGTCCCTCTAGAAGGGTGGAATGCTAACCCCGTCACCAGAATTGGTGAGGGGTTAGTATTCCAATTCGTATGACACCTTACTCGACATGTTTTGATAAAGCAATACCAAAGATAGCATTTAACCGCGAGGATTATAATGCACTTAAGAGTATATGGTATGCGTTATCATGGAACAGCTATTAGGACTTGGTTCCGCAAGCTGCAAACGGGCTCAGCTCATGCCAGAGCACCATCTCACACGATTCCAAGCGCTCTGCCTTCAGGATTGTGAAGGCCTGCCATAGGAGTGACTGATAGGAATCTGTGTGTCCATTTTAGGGTTAGATATAGATATACTATATCTAAAGCAAAGGGTGATTACACCACCTTGCCCCAGCTGTCGTGCAGCCAGTTGTGTCAGATTTAGATGGCCAGCCAGGGGTGGCATAATACATGCTTCAGCCCCTGGTAGGCCCTGGGTACACCTATGTCCTGAGTTACAGGGTCTGATAAGGTGGCCCAGTACCAATTGGAAATGTACCTAAGGTACATGGAATCCATTTTAGAGAGAGAGCAGTAGGCCTGGGGTCCTGATTGGCAGGGTCCCAGGCCAACTAAGTCGGAAAACCAGCAAAACACCAGGCAAAAAAGTTGGGGGCAACCATAGTCAGGTATCCACCTTCCTACAGTCAGGTTGCCTGTAAATCTTGTTTTTGACAAGAAGACTGTCACCAGTGTCCACCACATGGGTACACCAGTTAGTCTGACTGGGTGTCAAGAAGAACATATGTCTATATGACTGTAAAACTTGTCTGCAGTCATTTTGCTGATGTTCAGTGGGGCTGCGATCTAAGGCCACACCATCAACTGAGCCATCTTCAGGGTTCTGAGTCAGCAGGTCTGGGAGAGTGTCACTCTCTTCCTCCTGCCCCTCATCTGTAGCCATGAGCAAGCCCATGTCTGCCCTGTCAACATATGCCTTTAATCTGTTAACATGGAGCACCCTGTGGGGGCTCCTGGGAGTTGCTAGGTCCACCAAGTAGGTAACCTCTCCCTTCTTTTCAACAATAGTATGGGGTCCAGACCATTCGTCTTGGAGTGCTGCTGGGGCCACTGGCTCCAACACCCATACTTTCTGTCCAGGCTGGTACTCAGTCAAGACAGCCTTTTGGTCATGCCAAGCTTTCTGTAATTGTTGGCTGGCCTCAAGGTTTTTGGATGCCTTCTCCATATACGTAGCCATCCTGGAGCGGAGACCAAGTACATAGTCCACTATGTCTTGCTTGGGCTTTCTGAGAGGTAACTCCCATCCTTCCCTCACTAAACATAAGGGTCCTCTTCAGGGCTCGAGAAATGTACTCGCCCCCTCGCAAATGCGAGTCAATTTCTTCAAGGGCGAGCCAGTTTTCAGGCCTACGTGACCGCCCTGGCAAGTGACATCTGCTGCTGTCCCAGCCTGAGTTTCCATGCAGCTGCTGCAGTGCCAGGAGAAGGCTCTAGGGGGCAGCATGCTGAAATGATTAGCTGAAAATGCAGGCAAAGCACAAGTGTTGATTTGCTGATTGCAGCGCGGGCTCGGCCTGCTGAGGCCTAGTTGCAATCAGCCAATCAGATGATAGAAGATAATTTGTGCTCTTTGGACAAGTATATGCTATGCATGCTTACACGCTTCATATTGGCTGATTACAGTTAGCCGCGGCAGGATATACTGCCAGAGAAGCGTGTGAGCTGCCTTTCCAAGCCCTGGCTTACATGGGCGTTTTCAACCACAGAGCACAGAAGGACTGCCATATTCCATAAGTGGCAACTCCACTGGCATTAAGCTATGAGCATCACTGGTGCCCGAGCAGTGGTGAAATTCTCCTGCACCCCGGGTGTTGAGCCATCCAGGGAGCCCCTGTGAGTGGAGCTCTACCCTGGCTGTGATGTAAGCCACCGCCTGTCAAGGACAGCTCAATCTCTCAGCGAAGGGGCCCGGGACGGTAGGTGCGCCTGGATGGAGACAGTTCCCCCAGACACGGGTTCAGGGGCTCTTGCTCTGATTGAGGTGTGGGGGAGGGCAGTCGTGGCCGGTGCAGGAAAGCACTTTGGGGTGGGGCAGTGCGGGACGGTGGGGCCTACCGCACCTACATCGTCCGCGGCTTGCATTGCATTTACAGTGGATTTTCTCGGAGCCTCTATGTTAAAAAAATGCGCTGAATAATGTTACACGTCTTCTTTTCAAATGACATTCAAACTTTTTTTGGGTTGTAAAGCTTGAAAAGCTCTGTTTCAGTGTCTAATTTCCCATCCGCCACTCTAGCACTTGCCGGACTCTTCCCACATCTTGCCCCGAGTGTACTATTGGTGATTCTCCTACACAAACATTTTTTAAATGGAACAGATTTTTACTTTCACAGATGTTGATACCGCGACCTGCGCATTATAAACATGTTTACGCAGCTAGTGCATAATTTTCTCCTCGGCGCAGCTACTGCTCAATTGTTATGCATGTGAGGCTGAGAGAGAGCATTTATGTGCGCCATTCTGAGCGCCAGTGCAGCTCTACACCTCTGCACTTTAAGACCATCTCTCTCCTCGCATATGGCTCCGCCGATCTTGCTATTTATTAATTGGTACCAAAAATGTCAAGCAACTTGAATTTCCTGCAGCCAGTAAAGAAACGCACCTGCCCAGGAAAGAGAAATACACATCTATTTATTGACTCAACAGTGTGTGTGCGCGTCTTGCAATTCTTACTAACAGGCCCAACTAACATGTGCGTCACACAGGCTGTAGAGCCTGTAGAGTTGGAGCACCAAGCTTGACTCCGCACCGTCTGCTTAGCCACTTTAGTAGGCTGAGTAACTTACCATCAGGATCCTGTGTCATGGGGTGGCATTCTAGAACGGGTGCCGCAGCTGGCACATTTCCGGCAGTCATCAGTACTTTCCAGTTGCTCAATCTCTTGTACCACAAGTACCTTCTCGGTAAATCACTGTAAATGGCGTTCTTTTACTCAATTGTACAGCAGCTGACCAAGCCAAGGTTCTGTTGGCCGCTCGTGTAACTTGCAGAGAAAGAGAGGGAGGGGGATGTGTGGGTGAGCAAGGTGGACCAATCTCTGGCTAGGGGCCCAGGCCACTGCAACATCTGTTCTCCCATTGTTCATTATCCATTGATCATTTAATTATTTTATGTAGGTTATGGAGCCGGGGTCTGTATTACAGTCCTGCAGAAGTTTATTCTGCTGCGCCTAAAGCACACACAATTATTAGAGTGCAGTGTAAGCAGAACTCAAGTTGTCGTCGAAACAGCCTGTTATCCTGCCAGTATTACAAAGCTGTTTATGCTTTTTGTGAGGCTAGACACATCTTAGGGAGGTACTTGGGTATTAAATAAAAATTTGCTGTTTACAATTTGGTTGGCCAACGTTTTCTTGGGTTGTTGGTGCTGCAAATGTTTTGAAGAAAATTCGTATGCAACCAATTTGTGGGTCAAGTGCATTGATATTAGGTCGAGTAGAAAATTCTACTCGCTCGACCTGCAGGTCCAGTAAGATTTTTTAGATTTGTAGAGCCATGCTCTTACAGGGTGCCAAACAACAATTCAAAGGGGCTGAAGCCAACCCCCTTTTTTGGGACCTCTCTGTAAGCAAACAGAAGGCAGGGTAGGAGGATGTCCCATCTCCGCCTGAGCTTTTCAGGTAATCCTTTGATCATACCCTTTAGGGTCTTGTTGAATCTTTCAACAAGCCCATTACACTGTGGATGATAAGGGGTGGTGAACTTGTAGTTGACACCACACTCCTTCCACATAACTGTTAAGTAACCTGACATGAAGTTGGCACCTCTATCAGATACTACCTCCTTAGGAAACCCCACTCTGGAGAAAACTCCAAGTAAGGCCCTGGCCACAACAGGAGCTGTTGTGGTCCTAAGGGGAATTGCCTCTCGGTACCTGGTGGGATGGTCCACCACCACCAGTATGAATCTGTGCCCAGATGCTGTAGGGGGATCCATTGGACCTACTATATCAATCCCCACTCTTTCAAAGGAAACCCCCTCCACAGGTAGTGGTATCAGGGGGGCCTTTGTTGTGCCACCTGCTTTACCACTGGCTTGGCAGGTTACACAGGAGCGACAAAACTCCTTGGTATCCTCAGACATGTGAGGCCAGTGAAAGTGAGGGACAAGCCTGTCCCAAGTCTTATTCTGGCCTAGGTGCCCTGCTGAGGGAATCTCATAGGCCAAGGTTAGAAGGAAGCCCCTAAATTGCAGAGGTATAACCAACCTCCTGGTTGTACCAGGTTTGGGGTCTTTACCCTCTGAATAAAGGAGCCCACCATCCCAATATACTTCATGGGCACCTTGAGCATTCCCTGCAGCCTCAGCAGCAGCCTGCTGTCTGAGGGGTTCAAGAGAAGGACAGGTTAACTGAGCCTGCCCCAAGTCTGCCCTAGAAGGTCCCCCTGTCCCCAGAAACTCAACCTGGTCAGGTTCAAGCTCTTCAGGGACAGTTCCTTCAGGGGTCTCAAGATCATCTTCCTGGGAAGGCTGATCCTCACTTGTAGGCAGGTGGGAAGGCACAGCCTTTACCCTCCTGTTCTTCTTCTTGGTAGGTGATTGGTCCATTGTTCCAGGATCCAAAACCTGAGGTTCAGAGAGGCACTTTTTGGCCTGTGACCTGGTCACAGCAAGGACATGTGATGATATCCCTAACATCTCTGCATGAGTCCTGTACTCTACTTCTGACCATAGAGAGCTCTCCAGGTCATTGCCCAACAACCAATCAACTGGGAGATCTGCACTAACCACAACTCTTTTTAGGCCAGTTACCCCTCCCCAGGAGAAATTAACAATTGCCATTCTATGGGTAGTAGTGACATTGTTGGCATTGGTCACCAGGTAATTATCACCTGGTATGTATTGTCCAGGGTCCACAAAGCTAGGTGTCACCATAGTGACACTGGCACATGTGTCTCTGTATGCTTGAGCCACTTTTTGATTAATCAAAGGTGTCTGTCTGTAGTTGCCCAGATTACTGGGGCTTACAGTAGGGGACAATTCTATGTCCCCATCACAAATCAGAACAGCCTGAGTAGGGCTTCTGATTAGGCCAGATTCTCCCTCAGTTCCCAAGGTGATACCCACAACCCCTTGGTTTGTGGACCAACACTGCTGACTGTACTATTGGGTGCAGGGCCCTTAGGGGCTGCAGTGCTGGGGGCTCCACCCTTTTTACACTCACTGGTCCAGTGAGAGGTGTTTTTATAGGTACTACACCAGGGTTTTCTTTGACCTTCTTTCTTCTTCTTCTTGGAAGTTTGGGACCCACCCTCAGTATTAGTTTGGGGCCCTGTTGAAGACTTCTGGTCTTTAGCTTTCTGTTCCCCACCCTTCTGGTCTGCCTTCTTTTAGTCACCGCCCTGGTTCTGGTTCTGGTTCTTTTGCTTAACCCTGGTTCTGACCCATCTGTCGGCCTTCTTTCCCAATTCTTGGGGAGAGGTCAGATCTGAGTCAATCAGGTGTTGATGCAATTGCTGGTTCTGACAATTATTTAAAATGTGTTCTCTCATAAGTAAATTGTAAAATCCTTCATAGTCTGTAACCTTACTTCCCAGCAACCAGCCCTCCAGAGCCTTAGTGGCACATTCAACAAATTCAGACCAGTCCTGAGTCTGTGCCTTCTGGGTCTCTCTGAACATCAACCTGTACTGTTCAGTGGTTACGCCTAACCCATCAATCAGCAAAAGTGGTTCTGTAGGGTGATAACAAGAATTACTTTAGAGGAAGGCTGAAACAGCTCAAAACACAAAAAAGCAAACCTCTCTGAAAGCAAAGTTTTTTTATATTAAAAAACAAGGAACACAATACACTGGAATTACTTCATTCCGTTTTGGTTATGATAAATGCTTAAAACAAGTGAATAGTGACTGTGGTTAACAAAGTGACCAATGCATTGCATATGAAGCAGAGGTCAGACCCGGGACCAGGGTTCAATTCCCGACGCTGCAGGGTCTTGAGCTCAAATATCCATGGACTCGATAATTCTCGCTGCGGTGCCTGACCTAATCATGGGTTCACACTCTGCAACTCTGGGCATTAAGCTTGCTTAATCTCCACAACGGCCCCCCCGCGGCGGGATGCCTGGCTTTCACCTTGGGGATGCCCTGTAGGGGCTATCTCACAGGGAAAAGCCAGGACGGGTTCCCAAGGCAAGCGCGGAGATACCCCTTCGGGGGGTCGATTCAGGCGCTATATAAGAAACATAATAATAATAATAATAATAGGCTGTCTTGCTTTAGCAAGTTTCTCTTGAACCATGGCTACTTCTAGCGCTTGCTTCTGGATCCTAAGCTCAGCCTCTCTCATTTTGGCCTCATGTTTCCTCCTCTGAGGGGTTGTCATCCTCCTTCTGGAGTGACCATGAGAACCTCTAGAAGCTTGGGAGGTGTTGGATTCACCTGAGTGATTCCTTCTCCTCCTCTGCTCCTGGTTAAGTCCACTTGGGGGTCTGAGTGGGTTTAACCCTGAATCAGTCCCAAATAGGCTTAAGTTAGCCTGGCTAAGCCTTCTGACTGCCACCTGACTAAGTCTCCCATCATAAGAATCACTTTCTTCTTCCTCTTCCTCTTCCTCAGGATGGGTATCCCCAGTGTTCTGGTCTTCCTCATCTATCTGGACAGTTGGGACAGGGGCATCAGCGTTATCATCTTTGTTAGACGGAGACCCGGAGGGTCGGCCGAGTACAGGGGGAGAGGCCTCCGGTGAGGGCCGTCTCCGGCGATCGTACAGACAAGTAACTTCCCCCCCACAAATGGACACCACACAAGGATGAGATCTGTAGACTTTATATAGGGTTCTTGAGGCAAGGTTATCAACGATACAGTGGGGGCAGGACAAGGTTTACAGAGTTTATGTACATATATGGTCATTTTTGGAACACAGCCAACTCATGGGTGGGGTTACAACCCCACTGGTCAGTTTGGCGGCACATTCCTGAGGGGTGACTGGTCAGTTGGAACTGCGCATGTGCGGGCTTGACCATAGCTAAAAATAGCCTGTTGCTGGGCAGAGTCGAGTGGTCAGTGGTACGGAAAACGGACTAAAGGGCATGCTGACCACGAGGCCGCTCATTCTCTAAAATGGCCGCCACAATACACAAAATGGCATTTTTTGAGTATAGTCAAGTTAAGGGGAAAAACGTGTAGCACAGCTAAGCGCTAACTCGGCCATTGTCAAATTACGACAGACGACCCTTTTAGCGTTTAGCTGAAGCTACCTCATAGTGGACGTAGTCGGGATGTTCATCTTCAATATCAATTAGCATTATTTGAGCTACTTCTTTATGAAGCATCATTTTGTTTTGAGCAAGAGCTCGTCTTGATGGTATGCAAGCCGATAAGCACATGGAACATAAAGCTGGGCCACATTGTATACATAAACATACAAGGAACAGTATCCCAACAATGATACATAAAATCGTCAGCAGTTTCCAACCCCAAGTGGTAAGCATTGACCAGAACCACCCTGAAAGAGTCCAAGTTCCATTGTCCGGGTGTATTTCAGCAGCTATCTTGTGCAATTTTGAAATGGCATCATAAACATAAGGCGAATTATCTGGCACGTACACACAACAGCTACTTCCGATGATTCTACATGCCCCCCCACGGTCAGCTAGAACCACATCTAGAACCATGCGATTTTGAAGCGTAACAATCCTAGAAATTTTGAGTTCTTCTGTTATGTTCCCCAATGCAATAGCAGTATCATTCGCTACAGCCTCAACAACACGGGTCAGCCGTCGTATTTTCCGACTGTTCAATGCCGCCCCCACAAAGGAAAACAATCCCAAATTAAAGTCCACATATTGCTGTAAGGCAGTATCAGTCTGATCGATGTCATCCAAGACCACAGCACGTTTAACACGATTTAGTACAAAATCATGATAGAGAATATAGTCATTATGATACATTGGTGGGGCGATAAATACAGGGGGCAACACAAACGATACATAACATGTGCCTAACCATCCTAAAGGGAGCTGATGGTAACCTTTATTGCCACAAATAAAGTACGTATTTCGTGATGCCACAAATGATATACCGTTTGGACTGTCAAATGTAAGTGTAGTGTTACATTCACTTTTCCCCACCGGGATCGTGCCTTTATTACGAATGCAAAGGTCTGCCTTAGTAGCGATGACATTAATAACATGTGTACTGGACATATTAATGTTCCTTTGATCGCTGTAAACACGAGGTGCAGACACATTGTCGGGGCGGTACTCTTCCCATTCGAATCGAGTACCCTCAGCTCGTGGATACCCATCTCGGTCATGGTAGCAAACTTTGTTCAAACGGAAGAGCACCCCCCCCTTCGTTGGCCATCGTAAAGTAAAAAGAAGAGTGTACCAGGCGTTGCAGGAACCATTATGCGAAAATGGGAGTGGAATGAGTGGAGTGCCCCCCTTCTTCTGATGCCCAGGCAACATCCCACACACCCAGCAATTTGAAGTGTTCGTCATATTATGAGTATGATGCAAAATCTGAATAAAACTATTGTTCAAATAAGTCTGTTGATGCCGTTCTTCATGGTAAGGCAAAGTGAAGTGAAAATGTTCAGATGGAGCCGGGGTAGTCGGCAGCAAATGTTCATGTACAGGCACCACAAGTTCCACTACCCAGGCTATTACTGCTATCACCACGATTGTCAAAACAAACAGGATGGCACCAAGTATTCTTTTGTCTCATGATGCAGAAGACGCCATAGTTCAAAGAGTTCTCAATGTCTCAAATATATACCTAAAAAAGAAAAATACGGTGCTGAGCTCCGAGGTAGCCGTTGTTTTCTTCTCCGGGGTCAAGACGGGTGTCGCTACTCTTGGCAGAACTGACCCCCCCCCTTGAGATTCCCGTCTTCCGTTTCACAAACCCCAGAGCGGTAACCAACCAGTCTCGAAAACCAAAAAAAATCTTCTCCTTATCGTGGCCGCAGATCGTAACGCTGTCGTCCAGAAACAGTGTGGTCCGGGAAGGCTCCCTCGACTTCGGCCGATGTCACAGCTGGGCTCTTTTCTTTATCTAGAATCTCCTTGTAGTCAGCACGGCAGGATTCACCAGATCCGGAGAAACACGGCGGCAGTGAGTTGAGTGCACCCACCGCTTTCTGTTGGTCACTCGTACAGCTGTCCGAGTAGCCAGGAGGACCTGCTCGGGGCCACGCCACCTCGGTTCCAAGCTATTCGCCCTCTCAAACGATCTGACCATCACAAAATCCCCAGGACGGAGATTGTGAGCCTCTCCAGTAGAATTGTCAGGGAGCGCTTCTCGAACCTGTTGATGGATAGAAAGCAAATCATTTGTTAATCGTGCCAAATAATCGTTCATCATTATACAAGGCACATCATGAATCAATCGCGGCTTAGGCACTCCCCATATGTTCATAGGCCTTCCAAACACCACTTCATACGGTGTGAGGCCTGTTCGAGAGTGGGGCACTGATCTAAGAGAGAGCAATGCTAGCGGTAAGGCATCCGGCCACTTCAATGACGTGGACGCCACAATTTTAGCCAGTTTCAGCTTCAACGTAGCATTGTACCGCTCAACAAGACCTGCTGACTGAGGGTGGAACACAGCATGAAACTTCTGCTGGATCCCTAACCCCTTCAGCACATACTCCACAATTTTCCCAACAAAATGAGGCCCATTATCGCTCCACAAAAATTTGCAAACTCCAAAGCGAGGAAAGTACTCCTTGAGCAACACCTTAGCTGTTGTTAAAGCTGTATTATCTTTCGTGGGGAAGGTCTCAACCCATTTGCTAAAAGCGCACACCACCACTAGGACATACTTAAGGTTATTGCAGCGCTCAAGCTGGATGTAATCCATTTGGAGTACCTCAAATGGTGCAGATGGTGGAACGAACCCTCCTTTCGGAGTATGGTCCCCTTTCGCAGGATTGTGTTGTAAACATATCAGGCAGGTTTGGACTACTCTCTTGGCAGTATTGGCAATCTCGGGATGCTCCCAAACTCGTGATAACAGTCGAGTGATCGCAAGAGCTCCCACATGTGCTAATCCGTGTGTCATCTGAACCATCGCTTGCAAGTAAGCTGCAGGCAATTTCCATTTCTCCATGTCTTTGCTTCTCCAACAACCCTCATCATCTAGCACCCCATCTACTGCCCATGCCGCAAGTTCTGCTTCAGTCGCTGATTTTTGGATATCTAGTATCTCTGCTCTAGCATCATACCATCGCTCAGCTTGTGATTTTGTTACGTACATGGGGGAGTCAGTTCGGGACATAGCTGTTTGTCTCGCTATGCTGTCGGCAAAAGCATTTCCTTGACCCACTTTATCAGTGATCTTTTTATGGGCACTACATTTAATTATCGCTACTTTCTTTGGGCAAAGCAACGCGTTTAGGAGATCACGCACCAGTTCTCCGTGCATAATGTGTACTCCATGAGAAGTTAAAAACCCACGTTCTCTCCAGAGTAGCCCAAAGTCATGTGCTACTCCGAAGGCGTACCGGCTGTCTGTGTATATGTTCACACATAGGCCAGCACTCAATTCGCAGGCTCTTGTCAAAGCTATCAGCTCTGCTGCCTGAGCCGATTTTTGTGGTATTCGTGCTGTTTCTACCACTGTCTTAAGTGTCGTGATCGCATATGCTGCGGAAGTCGTACCATCTGGCAGCCTTAAACACGATCCATCAACCCACAGTTCCCCATCCACATCTGGAAGTGGCATATCCTGTAGGTCAACACGACCCTTTGTCTGTTCCTCGGTCAGGAAAACACAATCATGATGTTTTTCTTCCTGACCCTCCTCAACCGGATAGGGCAATAAAGTGGCAGGGTTCAGGGTAGCACATCTTTTCAGTGTGATATGTGGCGCCAAAAGTGTAAGCTCATATCCTGTTAAATGTGCACTGGTAAGATATTGAGTCTTTGTTTGATTTAACAGGGCATCTACTGCATGGGGAACTAGCACCAACAGTTTGTGCGATAACACTATTTCCTCACTCTGTCGTATAGCTACTGCTGTTGCTGCAACTGCTCGAAAACACCCAGGTAATCCTCGTGCTACAGGGTCAAGAATAGCTGAAAAATACGCGCATGGCCTCTGCTTATCCCCGTGTGCTTGCACTAACACTGATAACGCGCACCCATCTTTCTCGTGCACGTACAATGTGAAAATCTTTGAATAGTCTGGTGTACCTAACACGGGTGCAGAGCAAAGGGCCTGTCTCAATTGTTCGAAAGCATTTTGACATTCATCTGTCCATTCAAGGGGCATTGGTGTAGTTTTGGACAGCAACGCTAACAAAGGTTTGATAATGTGCGAAAACCCCATGATCCACTGTCTACAAAAGGACGTTAATCCTATGAAAGCACGTACATCTCTCTGTGTGCGGGGGACTGGTGTATCTAGAATCGCCTGAATTCGATCCGATGTTAATGCACGCCCCTCCTTAGACAAAAGATGACCGAGGTAGGTCACCTTGGGTCTACAGTATTGGAGCTTTTTCTTCGAAACTTTGTGATTATTCTGAGCCGGAAAGGAAAGCAAAGCAAGCGTACTCTCCTCACATTGTGCATAAGTGTCTGCAGCTAACAAAAGGTCATCGACATATTGGATAAGAGCAACTCCAGATTGCAATTGAAAAGAATCAAGCTGTCTTTTTAAAGCCTGGCTGTAAATACTCGGACTCTCAGTATACCCTTGAGGAACACGACAAAATCTATACGATTTATTATTCAGCGTAAAGCCAAATAAATATCTGCTATCAGGGTGGATGGGGATGGAAAAGAACGCATTTTTCAGGTCGATGACGCTAAAGGTCGTCGCCGTTGGGGGGACCAATGTGAGCAATGTCGTGATATCAGACACCACCGGGTATTGGGGAATGACAATTTTGTTAATTTCTCTCAAATCAATAATAAATCGATAGACCTTGTCGTCAGTATCTTTCTTAAGGATTGGAAGAATAGGGCTATTGCAAACATTATAGGGGACTTCCTCCACTACCCCTGCAATGATAAAATCTTGGACAATGTGTGTCAGAGCAATTTCACCTTCCCTGGAGATCTTATACTGTGGTACACGTGGCAAAAGCACTCCCTCCTTTACAGTAATGCGAATAGGTGGAATAAGCATCTGTCCCACATCCGTATCTGAGGTTGCCCATAACGTGTGAGGGAGAGAAGCTAATGCTTCACATTATTGTATAGTACAAAACCTGTCTGAATCTGGATAATTATCGTTCAAAATAACTCGCACTCCCTCCGGAGCACACCGTATCGTTGCTCGAAAATATTTGAGCAAATCAATGCCCAGAATATTATCCGGGGTATAAGGTGACAGTAAAAATTGACCAAAACTGAAAAATTTATCAAGACAAAGTGCAAGAGGCTTCGATAATGGGCTAGGAGTGGGTGTATCTATACTTTCTTTAGCCTCCAATTCCTGCCGTTCATAATACTGAGCCATAGTTAACAAAGATGCAGGGGTCGCCGTGGCCCAGGAACTTTCACTCGATTTTAATCTCTTCGCAATCTCCGGTAGGAGATTAGCCACGTACTTATCTACAAACAAATGCCTACCCGTAACGATTGACCACTGTAATCATGAAATGCCTCTTCGAAGCGTGTAAAGAAGTCTGACACCGTTTCATCTGACTTTTGTTTGCACGAAGCTAGCATGGTCCAATCAATCTTTTTAGAAGGAACAAGCGTTTTTAGTTTAGTTAAGATAGCCGCTGGAAGGTCTAAAATCAAGTCACATGGCTTACATGCTGACGCCCTGTCTAAATCAGCCTGATTTATTTCTTTCCACGTTCCCCCGAGCAGTGTTTCATCATTATTTTTACGAATCAATCTCCACATATCAGGAGGAAGAATTAACCCAAAAAACAGATCTATATCAACAAGAGTCATGACACAGGACGAAATAGCCCCTTCAACCCCTTCATAAAATGCAGCCGGATTTTTCCGAAGATCAGGCAAAGAATTTTTAAGCGCCATAACATCTGCTCTATTCCAAGGCGTATACACCCAATTATATATAAAATACCCCTTCGCATCCTTCGACATTTTATCCTCATCTGTACCATCCCCCTTAGGGGGAACATACAGAGGTGCGGCTTCATGCATAGGCATAACATGCACGTTAGATTTTTTATCTGCACCCCGGAGAGAACACTCCTTAGACTGCTCAGCAGACTCCGGCCCGGACTCCTTATTCTTTTTCCGCTCGTCCCGCAATCTGGACGTCTCATCCCGCAGCTGGATCAGTTGCTTGAAAAATGTATCAACATCTGCAAGAACAAATATACCTTTATCTAGGTTCTCACGAGAAACCGGCACAGCCTTAGGCTCTAACGTATCCGAATATTTACGAAATGCAGTAACAACTTCATCAGCCAAAGTAGTCAAAAAACACATCAATTCTCGTTCTGTCCATTTACCCCTCTCGGCAACAACGGCAGACACAGTTACAAAATTTGTATTCAATTTACGAGCCCAACTGCGCAATTCCGCGCTTCTCTCCGCAGTTAACCTGACATAGGACTTGTCCCCTTTTCCCGGCTTATCCTGTCCTTCATCATCAGACTCTGCAGTCGGAGCCGTAGGAGAAACGTACGGAGGTGGTGATCGATCTAGTAATGAAAAATCATCAATTTCATTAGTAAGGACAGGATAGAGCGGTCGCCGAATAGGAAATTGACCGGTCGTTTGCAAATTTCGTTC
Organism: Lissotriton vulgaris; assembly: GCF_964263255.1. NCBI lineage: Eukaryota > Metazoa > Chordata > Amphibia > Caudata > Salamandridae > Lissotriton > Lissotriton vulgaris. The sequence goes on along the minus strand of NC_141685.1, from coordinate 122,755,468 downwards.
CCGTTCCTCCCTTTCTTTCTTTTCCTGTGCTTCCTTTTCCTCAAGCTGTAAAGCCTTATCTCGAGCAGCCTTGCGCTGCTCTTTATCCGCCAAGGCAACTTCACGTTTCATACGTTCACGCACCGCTTTCTCCCACATTCGTACACAATCAAACATATTCTGTCTAGACCTACGCTGAAACAAACATTGCTCCACAAATTGAACCTTTCGTAAATCAAACGACCCATGTAGTGGCCATTGCAATTCAGGATCAGTTTTGGTGTATTTATGCCATAATTTGCTGTACATTATAGGGGGAAGGCCGAATTTTATGTACATTTCACGATTTGGAGTTCCTTCTGGGGGAGCCGGCTGTGATTCCGCTAACCTAATTGAGGTACCATTTCCAAAACAGCACATCCCTCGGAGTGTGCTTAAAACAGGCATGTTCAAAGAGTATCACGAAAGCGCGATACTATATAACTGGCACTTACAGTACTTCACACAAATGTGCCGCTCAGAGGAAAAAGAACAAAATTAGAGAAACATCTCTACATGCCTGCCTATGTGAAGTGCACTACACATATAATTCAAAGGTCACAAAGTCACAAATGTTAGCTAACTCAAATCATAGACACAATCATAGAACTACAGTAAGCGTCCGTAGACTACCTTACCGATCACAAATCATAGAACTTCAGTAAGCGTCCGTAGACTACCTTACCGATCACAAATCTTACCCAAATCAAATATTCAGGTTCCAACTGCCAAGGTCTTTAATCGAATCAGCCAAACGGCACTTATCCAGCAACGCAGACGATCAAGAACTCAGTCGGAGACCGGCGCCACCTGGAAGGTCAGATCGGAAGGAAGGGAAGAAACACCGTGGGTGCCAAGACTCGGGTCACTCGGTGGCAGCGTACGCGTCCATGGTGAGTTTCCAAACCTTCGTCACGACCTCTCCTTCGGGCATCCGAGTCGCCGATGAGTCCCTTCGTGGTCGCCAATTTGTGGTATCGGGTTCCCAAGGCCTACATGCTCCGTAGATAACCCACTTACACTGAAAGAACTGTTGGCACGGAAACTGAAAAGTACAAGGAACAAGTTTATTAAGACCCCATGGGGTGGTGGTACATTCCTACAGCACCCTTCAGTAATGCAAGAAGTATCACACCGAACATTGGTGTGAGTCCCTCTTTTATACAATTTACAAGCAAACAAGACCGTACCAGCCACACAGGAGGAGGAATCGCTATCGTCCATAAGAAATCAATCCGCATCTCAACCAGCTCTGACGCCAACCTCGCTAACTCCGAACACCTTCACTTCCAGATCCACATCGACCCCAAAACCACACTCAGAGGCACCCTCCTCTACAGACCACCAGGACCCCGCGCAAAATTCAGTAAAGACATCACGGACTTCATCACCCCACACGCGCTCCCCTCCAAAGACTACATCCTTCTGGGAGACCTCAACTTTCACCTTGAAAAGATCAACGACCGCAACACCGCCACCCTCGTGGACAACCTCGCCAACCTCGGACTTAAACAACTAGTCACTTCCCCCACCCACATCGCAGGTCACACACTCGACCCCATCTTCACATCCAGCAACCATGTCTCCTTCAGCCACACCACGGACCTCCTCTGGACTGACCACAGCTGCGTTCACTTCACCTACAACAAACCAAAACCCAGCATCCACCTCCAACCTACCCTGCAAAGAAACTGGAACAAAATCACCACAGACCAAATCTCCGCATCGCTCCTTCGAAACACCCCAGCCCTCTCTTCTAACGCTACCGAAGCCGCCGCCAACCTCACCCTATGGTTATCCAACACCGCTGACACCTTAGCACCTCTGAAAAAACGTCAAAACAAACCTGGCAGCAAGAAGGCCTCATGGTTCAACGATGATCTCAAGAAGTCCAAGAAACTCTGCCGCTCCCTTGAAAAGGCCTGGAAAAAAGACCCAACCACTAGCACCAAGGACGCCTTCAAAAACGCCACCCGCACTCACCACCAACTAATCCGAAAAGCCAAGAAAACAGCATTCAAGGATCGACTTGACAACAACGCCCACAACAGCAAGGAACTTTTCAACATCGTCAAGGAATTTTCCAATCCCTCGGCCAACTCCAACGACATCACCCCCTCTCAAACCCTCTGCGACTCCCTAGCCTCATTTTTCCACAACAAGATTGCAGACATCCACAACAGCTTTGACAACCAACCCGGAAACCAACCCACCCTACCATTTGCTGATCATCTTCCCCCCGTGAACACCCTTAACGACTGGAACCCAATCTCCACTGAGGACACCATCCGCCTGATGAATTCCATCCACTCAGGATCCCCCACAGACCCATGTCCTCACCACATCTTCAACAAAGCAGACTCCGTCATAGCACCGCACCTCCGAGACGTCATCAACTGCTCCTTCAACTCCGCCACCTTCCCGGAAGACTGGAAACACGCTGAACTCACCGCCCTTCTGAAAAAACCCACAGCGGACCCCACCGAACTCAAAAATTACCGCCCCATCTCGCTTCTTCCATTCCCGGCCAAAGTCATCGAGAAAGCTGTCAACAACCATCTCGCCGCCTTCCTCGAAGCCAACAAATCCCTCGACCCCTCACAATCTGGCTTCCGAGCAAAACACAGCACTGAGACCGCCCTCATCGCAGCAACAGACGACATTCGATCTCTACTGGACAATGGAGACACAGTCGCCCTCATCCTCCTTGACCTCTCTGCAGCGTTCGACACAGTCTGCCACAGCACCCTCTTACAACGCCTCAATAACATCGGAATCCAAGGAAAAGCACTTGAATGGATCACCTCGTTCCTCACCGGAAGAACCCAGAGAGTCCGCCTTCCACTTCTCGAAGGCCTCTTGACAGTCCGGAGTCCAGTTGACTGTTTTGGGGTTTTTCTTGAATGTAAGTTCTGTGAGGGGCCCCACAATGCTGCCATAGTCCTTTACAAACCGCCGGTAGTATCCGGTGAGCCCCAGGAAGGCTCGGACCTCGGTTTGGGTGACAGGTGGTTGCCAGGATTGGATGGCAGCGATCTTGAGCTGAAGGGGGGCCACCAGACCGCTCCCCACTTGGTGTCCGAGGTAGTTCACGGGCCCCTGGCCAATCTGGCATTTGCTGGCTTTGATTGTGAGGCCGGCCTGCTGGAGGGCATGCAGGACTTCTCGGAGGTGGTGGAGGTGGTCTGCCCAGTGGCGACTGTACACAGCAATATCGTCCAGGTAGGCGGCGCTGAATTCTTTGATGCCCACCAGTACCTGGTTCACAAGTCGTTGGAAGGTAGCTGGAGCGTTTTTCATGCCGAATGGCATCACTTTGAAGTGGTAGTGGCCATCCGGGGTAGAGAAGGCGGATCGTTCTTGGGCCCTGGGGGTGAGGCCGATTTGCCAGTAGCCCGCTGTTAGATCGAAGATGCTCAGGTAGTGGGCAGTCCCCATGCGGTCAACCAGCTCATCCGCCCGGGGGATGGGGTGAGCGTCTGTTCTGGTAACGGCGTTCAGGCTCCGATAGTCCACACAGAACCGGAGCTCGGGGGCAACGCCCGGGGCGGCAGCCTTGGGGACCAGTACGACTGGGCTGGCCCAGGGGCTGTCGGAAGGCTCGATCACTCCTAGAGCCAGCATTTTGGTGACTTCGTTCTGGATGCAGGCGCGCACCCGATCTGGCACTCGGTACGCCCTGTGTCGAATAGGTGGACTATCCCCGGTGTCCACGTCGTGAAGGCACCAGGGGGTGACCCCGGGGGTAAGGGAGAACAGGTTTGCAAATTGTAGCAGGAGAGCTCAACAGTCTTGGCGTTGCTCCGGGGCCAAAGCGTCGGAGAGTCTGACCCCCTCCACTGAGCCATCCTGCTCACGGGTCCTGAGTAGGTCAGGGAGGGGCTCGGAGTCTTCCTCCGTCCCACTATCTGTCGCCATCAGTAGGCTGAGTTCAGAGCGTATGAAGTGGGGTTTGAGTCTGTTGGCGTGGAGGACTCGTAGGGGGTTCCGGGCGGACTCCATGTCGATTAGGTAGGTGACTGGGCCCTTGCGCTCTATCACCCTGAAGGGCCCGGTCCATTTGTCCTGCAGGGCACAGGGTTCGACCGGAGACATCACCCAGACTTGTTGTCCCGGTTCGAACTCGATGGAGGAGGCATGCTGATCGTACCATTTCTTCATGTCCTCCTGGCTGGCCTCAAGGTTAGCTTTGGCGAGCTCCCTGAATCGCCGGGTCTGGTTGCGGAGGGTCAGGAGATACTTATATACATCTGGAGGAGTCTTCTGGGGGGCCATCTCCCATCCTTCCTTGACCAGGCTGAGGGGACCCCGGACGGGGTGTCCGTACAGGAGCTCAAAGGGGCTGAAGCCGAGGGATTTCTGGGGGACTTCTCGATAGGCGAATAGAAGGCACGGGAGCAGCACGTCCCATTGGCGACGTAGGGGTTCTTCTAGGCCCATGATCATTCCCTTGAGAGTGCGGTTAAACCGCTCGACCAGTCCATTTCCTTGCGGGTGATAAGGGGTCATGAATTTGTAGGTGACCCGCACTGTTGCCAGAGAGACCTCATGTACTTCGAGATAAAGTTCGTGCCCCTGTCGCTGACGACTTCCCGGGGGAAGCCCACTCGAGAGAAGATCCCCATCAGGGCTCGGCCTACCACGGGCGCTGTCAAGGTCCGAAGAGGAATGGCCTCGGGATAGCGGGTGGCGTGGACCACCAGGACCTGGATGAACCGGTGCCCCTGTGCCGTTCGGGGGTCCAGGGGCCCCACAATGTCTATTCCCACCCGTTCGAACGGGGTGGTGACGACGGGAAAAGGTTGCACGGGTGCTTTGATCTTTCGGCCGCTCTTCCCGCTGGCCTGGCAGGTGGGGCAGGCCCGGCAGTGGTTGGAGACATCATTTCGCATTTTGGGCCAGTAAAAGTGAGTTACCAGGCGGTTGTACGGTTTGTCTTGCCCCAGGTGCCCAGCGAGGGGGACATCGTGTGCTAAGTTCAAAAGGAAGTCTCTGAAGCGGAGAGGTACCACCAGCACCCGACTGGCCCCCAGCTCAGCAATTCTTTGCTGACTGTAGAGCAGGTCATTGTCCCAATAAATCCAGTGGGACCCTGAGGTGTCTCCTGCGCTCTGGGCGAGGGCTTGCTGCCGGAGTCCCTCGAGGGAGGGACAGGTTCTCTGCTCCTGTCGGAACTGTTCCTGGGTGGGACCACCCTCTTGAAGCCACTGGGCCAGTTCGGGAAGGTCCTGGAGTTGAACGGGCCCTTCTTCGTTTGGTTCTGGGTGATTGGCTCTTGGGGCGGCTCCCTCTGGGATGATCGGGGGAGGAGGCTCTAGCCATTCTGGTTCTTCGGGACTGGGGATGGCGCGGGCGGCCATGGACCGGGTCGTTATGCAGGCCCATTCAGGGAGGCCCAACATCCCCAGGTGCTCTCTTCTTTCGACGGCTGCCCAAGGGGAACTTTCGAGGTCGTTCCCCAGGAGGCAGTCCACAGGGGCATCATCGCGGACAGTCACTTTCAGCATTCCGGACACTCCTCCCCACTCGAAGGGGACGCAGGCCATCCGACACAGGCTTTCTGAGTTGTCGGCTGACCGGACGGGGCAAAGGATGTTTGGCAAGATCTGATCCGGGGTCACCAGATGACAGCGGACTGCTGTCACACTGGCCCCGGTGTCGCGTAGGGCTTCAGCCCGGTGCCCATTAATGTTGACCCACTGGCTGTATTTCTGCGTATTGGCGGGTAGGGGGGCCCGCGGAATCATGTCTCTTTCCCCTAGGCAGACCAGGGACATGGCGGCTGGTTCCCACTCGGGCTGGTCGGCCTCGTACTCCTCAGGGTCTTCTGGGGTTTGCCCTTCCCCCAGGGCGGCGGCAGCGACCTGGCGGGCATAGGGTTCTGGTTCTTCGGGCAATTAGGATCATTGGCGTAGTGGCCGGGTCGCTGGCATCGGTGGCAAGTAACGTTGGCCCGGAACCCTGGACGCACCGGAGGGTTTCCCCTGCCGGCCGGGCGGGGCGTTGCTGGCGGGAGCCACCGGGACGGCGTCTCTGCCCCGACCCTGGCCTCCTCCTCCCCCTCGGGGGCGATGGGGTCCTTGGTTGGTTCTGTTCGGTTCGCTGGGCCCGTTTCGGGCAACTCGGGTGCTTTCCCATCGGTCAGCTTCGGCGGCGAGTTGCCGAGGTTCAGTCAGTTTACTGTCGAGGAGGTGCTGCCTGAGCTCGACGAAGCAATTGTTAGAAAGGTGCTCCCACACAAGCAGGTCAAAGAGTTGCTCGTAAGTGGTCACCTTGCTGCCCTTGATCCACCCCTCGAATGCTCGGCTGAAGAAGTTCACGTACTCCACCCAAGTTGTACCCGGGATCCGTTTGCAGTCGCGGAACCGCTGGCGGTTCATCTCGGGCGTGAGTCCGTATCGAATGAGGAGGGCGGCTTTCATGTGGTCGTAGGATGTCATCTGATGGTCCGGGAGTTGCAGCAGGGCGTCTCGCCCTTCGTTGACGAACCTCCCCCATAACCCGGCTCCCCAGTCGTCCGGGGAATCCCGTGGGAGGTCATGGCTACTTCATAGGCTTTGAACCATTGCTGGATATCATCGTTCCGGTAATACTCTCTGACGACATCCTTGGGGATGTGGACTTTAGGGTCTGTAGTGGCAGGAGTGTTCGGGCGCACGGGAACCGCGAGATCTTTGTTCTGTTTCCGAAGCTCTATTTCTTTTAGGTTGCGCTCATGTTCGTAGGCTAGCTTTTTCTCTTCTAACTCTCTCTGTCTTTGTTTCTCTTCCCGCTCCTCTCGGAGCCGCAAGTGTTCCAACGTTATTTTTTGTTCCGCCAATTTCAGTTCTCCATCCAAACGAAGTCGAGCCAGCTCCAATTCATGGAGCCTGCTTTTATCCCGTTCTCGGATCTCCTCTGGGGAGAAACCCGATCTTCTTTCTTCCGTCGGAGTGGTGCTCATTTCCGGTGCCTCGAGGCTTTGGTTTTGGGGTACGGCCGTACCCGTCTCTGCCCAAGATTCCAGGGCCTTTTTGAAGTCTTCTTTCGTGCTCAGTCCTGTGGTAGCAATGCCTAGTTCTATGCAGAATTGCTTTAGTTCTCTGTGGTTGTACTCTTCTAGTTTCTCCATCTGGAATTTTTCTGTGGTTCCGCTCTCTTTTGTTGTCATTGTGGTTGGGTCGTGGGGTGAGTTACTCTCTGTACGATTACGCGTTGGTTCGGATCGCGCCGCTGGCCACCAATGTTAGACGGAGACCCGGAGGGTCGGCCAAGTACAGGGGGAGAGGCCTCCGGTGAGGGCCGTCTCCGGCGATCGTACAGACAAGTAACTTCCCCCCCACAAATGGACACCACACAAGGATGAGATCTGTAGACTTTATATAGGGTTCTTGAGGCAAGGTTATCAACGATACAGTGGGGGCAGGACACGAGGATCCTCCCAATTCTAGTCTCTGTAGGGTAAGGGGTAGCGGGACAGTCTTGGTACCGGTCCGGCACAGGGGCGGCCAGAAGGAGCTCACAATCCTCGAGCTCAGGGGCCTGCAAGGTCCGGCCGCGGCAGCGCCAGCAGGCTAGGATGATAGTTCTCGGCAAGGAGGGCCGCGGCAGCGCCAGCAGGCTAGGATGATAGTTCTCGGCAAGGAGGGCCGCGGCAGCGCCAGCAGGCTAGGATGATAGTTCTCGGCAAGGAGGGCCGCGGCAGCGCCAGCAGGCTACGATGATGGTTCACAGCAAGAAGGGCCGCGGCAGCGCCAGCAGGCCGGAGCGATGGTTCACATGGATGGGCCGCGGCAGCGCCAGCAGGACAAGACGAAGATGCACGTTGCACAGGGCCGCGGCAGCGCCAGCAGGCTTCAGAGATGGTTCACAAGGCAAGGCTGCGGCAGCGCCAGCAGTCCGTCACGGATGAGTTCTTCAAGGTGTCTCTCGACTCCAGGATACAACTGCCTTCCTGCTCTGGAGCGGCCCCAGTTATAGGTCTGGTCTCCTTTGATGTCCGGACCCTCGCGCTTGGAGGTCGGGAGGTCCGGGATGAGGGAGTCCAGACACCCAGCAGGGGGGTGGAGCCAGCACCCGGGGAGACCGGGGGCGATCGGCACCTGGCGGGGGAGAGCTATCGACACTCCTTTCTCCTATTGACCTGCCAAGTGGTCTCTTCACCTCCTTGGTGGATGGTGGTGCCTCGATGTCGGGGCCTGGCCAGGCCCAGGGTTGGGGTCGAGCCGAGGCCACGAGGCCTCGTGATGCAGTGTCCAAGATGGCGGCTGGGCCGGGGCAATGGTGCCGATGGAGGCCCGGGCCAGCCGATACGGGGGTGTTCGGGAGCAGGCGTCCCGTTGGGAACGGGTCGCGGGTTGCCTCGGTGGGTTGCCGGGATAGATCTTTCTGGAGATACAGGGAGAGCCGGTGTCCTGGCCCTATCATGCGGGGAGGGAGGGGGCCTTCCACGAGGCCTGTCCAACAATCTTCAGTGGGGGAGCCTCCATCTCCAGACCCTGTGGGGTCAAGATTGGAGGTCTTTAGAGCTTCAGACTGGTCTAAAAGCTCTCCAAGGTGTGCTGTGGTAGGGTTCTGACTCTGCTTAAGACCTCTTGAGGTACACAGCTGCCTTAACTCTTTAAAGTTTAACATAAAAAATTTGGATGGTGCCCTTGGAGGGTCACTCTCAACAGGGACAGGTCCAGTGGACCCCTCTGCTCCAGACATTGCTCTAGTGTGGGTGGATATGTTGCAATCTACCTACACTGGTGTTTACCTACTAAACCTATCTAGTAGATGTAGTCAGGGTGTGCTACTCCCTATCCTCTACAACAACTAAGTTCAGTAGAACTTAAGTATACTAGTCTTGTTTTATATGTACCTAACAGGTACCTTTATGATCTTTCAAATGATATTTTCAAAGATTGTAATGGAAAAACAACAGCAAGCTCAAATCCCACCGCTGCTACCAATGTGGGAAGTTGGCCTGGTATATGATGCTCACTAGTTCTAGTGATCACCTTGTACCATGCCAAGCAACCCTTATGATGATTGGTTGTAAGTCAACCTTATAGACCAGCTATCCTAGGGGTAGCATGGACAAAGCAGTCTTAGGCTAAACTCTGTAAAGGCATGTGGAGAAGTGTGGCTCACTGGTTAGAGGAGGCAGAAACGGACGCTGAGATCAGACCCGGGACCAGGGTTCAATTCCCGACGCGGCAGGGTCTTGAGCCCAAAATGTCCACAGACTCGGTAATTCTCACTTTGGTGCCTACTCGAATCACAGGTTCATACTCTGCAACTCTGGGCAATAGCTTGCTTAATCTCCACTATGGCCCCCCGTGGCGGGATGCCTGGCTTTCACCTTGGGGATACCCAGTAGGGGCTATCTCACAGGGAAAAACCAGGACGGGTTCCCAATGCAAAGCGCTTTGAGACCTGGCGGTGATATTGCGCTATACAAAAACCCATCCATCCATCCATCCATGTGAAGCAAGTTGTTTTACCATATACACTCTCCTTGAATACCAAATGAAAGGACACCACACAGATATATATTGAAAATATATATATATATTTATTTACTACAAGGATCCCCTATACTCTTTATGAGCACAGAAGCTAATGCATTAAAACAAAACACTGTTCTCCAAGATGGCCACTAGCCAACGGGCCAGCAACCGGGATTACGCCTCGAGTGGCAAGATGCAAAAGGGCCCCACGCAGATCGTGGAGATGCTGGGGAGCTGATCTTCGGTGCAAATGCTGCTCGGTGGTGGGGCTTCTCAAACCCCAAAGCACAGCATTGAGGATGCCTCGGGTGCTACGCAGTCAGCTTCTCGGGGGTCTTTCAAGATGGCCGGTCCCACGTCTCTCGATGCCTCCACGGGTCTCTTCTTTTCAGGGACTGTGGATCGGGCTTGGAGATGTCTGGGAATCCAGGTCTTGTCGGGCTCTGGGCTCGGGCTCCGGCAGGAGGCGGCGGCAAAGCAGACATCGAGTTGCTGGATGGTGCCTGTATTCACAGGGTGGTCACTCCTTGGCCACAAGGGAGATGCTCTTCAGTCTTCTGTGCAGCAGAATGTTGAAGTCCAGTTTTCTTCTTAGTTTCAAGTCGAGTTTGGGATGATCTGAAGTCTTAGGACACAGCTCCTACTCTTATTCCAAATCTAGGGGCCGGATTACCTGCTAGGTCACTCCTCTGGTTGGGACCAGGAAGGGGGGCGGTTGCACCCCCTTTCCTTTGTCCAGTTCTGTGCCAGGACTGGGGTTGGAGAGCCCCAGCACCGGTTTGAACTGGCATATGCACAGGGACACCTTGTGTGCCCCAGGCATGTCTCATTCTATTCAGCCCTCCCCAACCCACTACACAAAATCCTGTCTGGGGTGGTGCAAGCACCTTCCCTGACAGGAAACCCTTTGTCCAAGCCTCCCAGGCTGGAAGGACTCCCAGCAGCAGGAGGTCAGACTCGTGTCTGTGGTGGCAGCATCCATTTTGGGATGCTGAGGCTCATGTATAACTTTACCTGGGTGTCAGGTTAGGTACATGTCGTGTCCCTCTAGAAGGGTGGAATGCTATCCCCATCAACAGAATTGACGAGGGGATAGTATTCCAAATCGTATGACACCTTACTCGACATGTTTTGATAAAGCCAAACCAAAGATAGCATTTAACCGGGAGGTTCATAATGCACTTAAGAGTATATGGTATGGCAATATCATGAAACAGCTAAAGGACGTTGTTCCGAAAGCTTCAGACAGGCTCAGCTCATGACAGAGCACCATCTCACATGAAACCAAGCACTCTGCCTCCAGGATTGTCGAGGCCTTCCATAGGAGTGACTCATATGTTAACACGTGTCCATATATGTTAGATATAGGTATACTATATCTAAGTAAGAGGTGACTACACCAACTTACCCCAGCTGAGTGATCAGCCAGTTGTGTCAAATAGCTAGGCCAGGCCAGGGGTGGCACAATACGTGCTGTAGCCCCTGGTAGGCCTTGGATACACCTATGCCCTGGGTACTAGGGTACACTGTTTCAGGGGCCTATAAGGTGAACCAGTTCCAATCGGTAATGCACCTAGAGTGCATTGACAGTAATTTAGAGAGAGAACAGCAGGCTGTGGGTCTGATTAGCAGGCCCACAGCCACATTAAGTCATAAACTAGTGAAGCAAAAAGCAAAAATTTGGGCTGACCATAGGATAGCAGACCCTACTCTCCTACAGGAACTTAACCACCAGAGTCATTTTTAAATGTTACTGTTGCCTGAAAATGGCTGAACACACAGCACAACCCTAAAACCAGACTTGCTCTACAGGCATCCTGATGTAGCGTATTTGAAGGCGCTCTCGTATGCGATAATGAACAAACAAGAGGCGCGGTAAAAAAGTAGTTGCCAAGTCCTTAAACAAAATAATTCAGTTCAAAGCATTTATTTCAAACTGCCCTGGATTGGCCTCCCGCAATGCCTCATTCTTAGTTGAAGTAGCAGCCCCTTTGTCTTCAGTGCATGTCCTGGGCCTCCAGCGCAGTCTGCCGCTCGAGAAAGAGTTTTCACGCCTTCTAGAGGGACAGTAAAAGAACATTTCCATGACGACATGCAGCAGGTGGGAAAACAATGGGGACGGTAAAAGTCCCTTTTGCTCCTGGAAGAGGCCAAAGCGCTCCCAGAGACAGTCTGGGTACAGGGAGAGGCGAGGCTACACGCGGCCTTAAGGGCGCATAGGTCCCTGCTACTGCGTTTCAAGTTATAAACATCTAAAAAGAAATTCCTCCATTCCCAAAAAGAAAAGATTAAGCAACAATAGGACCCACCAAAGTTATCTAAGTGAGTTTTTCGCAAACATACCTCTCAGTGCCCAGTCAGAAAGTTGTTGATGGCTGCTTTAATGCCGGACAGCGATCCACAATAGCTTACCTGCCAGGTGTAAATGTTTTGACACTGTATAATTTTCAGTCATGTATGCATAGAATTACACATACATGACTTGCTTGGCCAGGTTGTATGTCCGCACAGGAACAGCCCTCGTCGCACCCACCTGAGCCATCTGCATGATCCTAAAAACAAGAGAGTGAGGCCTTTATCCTATTACACCTCTCAGCGGCGTTTCACATGGCACCACTCCCCATCTCATCAGGCTCCTTCACAATATCGGGATTTAAGGACCTGCCAGTGATAGATTTGCTCCTTCCTGACAAAAGTAACTCAGACAGTCAACCTGACGCCAAACTCCTTGGAAACCGGAAATCTCATCTGTGGAGCACCTCAAGGTTCAACCCTCAGCAGGACCTTCATCAACACTTACATAACCCCACTGGCCAACGTCATCTGTGCCCACTACATCAACATCCTCGCCAACAACGACAACACACAACTCATACTGTCCCTCTTGGACAAAACTAACAACACAAGGAACAAGTGCACCACCTACATGATGGAAGAGGCCACCTGGATGACTCCCAACGGCCTCAAACTCAACACTGACAAGACTGAAGTGGTGATCTTTGAAAGCAACACCTGTCCATGGGACGGCACCTGACAGCCAGCCACCCGAGGACATACTCCCACCCCCAGCTCGCACGCCAGTAACCTAGGGATCATCAGCAACAAAAAGCTGGACAGGTCTCCCCAGGTCAAGGACGTCTCTGCTTCCACACCCTGAAGATGCTGAAGAAAATCTTAAAATGGCTCCCGAGCAACACCAGAAATCTGTCTCCACTCACTTGATAATATGGAACACGGTGCAATGGTCACACACCCCCTCATTTATTTAAAACCACTCACAGTGTCAGTAATAAGCAGTGCAGTGTGTGAAAATTTCAAGACAAACTATATATCCCTCATGGTGTGAGCAAAAAGCAGGGCAAAGCGCACATATGTCTTAAAGTGTAAACATCTTCGTACTGTGAGTAATACTCAGTGCACCTTACAGATCTGTTAATACCCCTTACAGGGGTGGGGAATTATTTTAAAAATCTGCTTGTCCAAAGGGCAGATTGATACAGAAATCTTCTTGTCCTTTAGATAAATCCACTTGTCCTACTTACTACCTAAATAATAGATTGCCCATAACAGACACATTCACACCTCTTTTTGATAGTAAAAACATGTGTAGAGTTGGGACAGCATGAGAAGGTCTTGGTGCAAACTTGGTTTATTTAGGAGTACTTTTCAATGTATTTTGTTAGGAATTTTGTATTATTGGTACTTGTGATAAAAAGGCAACACAATCTGTGCAGTATGTGCATTAACCCACTTATACAGGTGGACGGTAGGAGCCTGGGACCCCTTAAGTATCGCACTAGAGTTGGAATTGGTAACCCGCAGGAAAATACATGGATCCCTCCAGTTTGCGCATTTACACTGTTTGGTGACTGGAGATTCTAAGCACTAAAGTTGGTTCAAGTATTGGTACCACTCAACAGCAAATGACACCTATAACTCTTGAAGAATCACATTCACACTTAAATCATATTTTTAGCACTACCAATTCGACCTTTTGGAATTCATAAATAAAGTTCATTCTTTCCCCTTTCATGCCCTTCTTTTCGAACTCTGGTTCAGAACTATTTCTTTCACATTTTTGCCAATATCTATTATTTACTTTGCTCTACCCTTTGCGTTTTTCTCTCTGTATCGCCCTTACTTATCTGTCCTCTTCTTGCTGTTTCTGCTCACTCGTCTTATTCTCTCCTTCCTGCTGAAGTGAGAAACAGAGCGGAATGACTTCAAGAGTCTCTTGGACCCTTCACTTAGGCTCCTGTATTATTGCACACTCCTCATCGACGCATGATGGGAGGATGCAGCAACCCTTTGTAGCATTGACACACACGTGATCCTGGGTGCTTCGGGCACTCACACATTTGGAGGGCGGGCTGAAGTCTCACTCAGACCTGGCTGATTCTTGAAACTATGGAGAAGAACTAGAACTTCACATGTGACGTTGCTCAGACGTCTGCGGTGTGCAGAGGAGTACCCGACTATTCTGCACAGAGCAGAACTTCTTTTCAGCCAGTGAACCTGATGAAGTCTGTACAGAGAAGAGAGGCCAGGAAGAGTGACTGACAGCCCCACCAACATCTGCCAAGACAGACCCCCTGGAAAGAGATGCACTGCAGACACGCCTCATAAAGGTACATACAAAGCCTGTAAAGACAACCCTACCCTAGTCACAGGTACACACACCCAACCTGCAGACACCCCTCCCCCTGCAGAGGTACATTAAAAACACAGGCACATAAGTTCCACTGCTTGACAAGCCTGCACCCTGCCAGACCCAAGTTCCCTGCCCACACACACACAATCTCTGCAGCAGATAATGCCACAAGCCAACCTATGCCACAGGAAACTATTGCAGTGACTGAAGCTTTTGCTTAGTTTGAGAGATGGAAACGTTGGCAAAGGGAGAGAAGAGGCACGGGGTGCAGGGTAGCCTTGACACTCAACTGACTGTGGGACATGCTTCAGACATAGGGATAGGGTTGTGCAAGTCAACAAATTAACAGGGACAGCCGAGCAAAGAGTGTGCAAAGATTCCTCACAGTGCAGTAAGATGCAGCGCAGTGTGTAGATTCCTCATGGTGCAGTAAGATACAGTGCAGTGTGTAGATTCCTCGTGGTGCAGTAAGATGCAGCGCAGTGTGTAGATTCCTCATGGTGCAGTAAGATGCAGCGCAGTGTGTAGATTCCTCATGGTGCAGTAAGATGCAGCTCAGTGTGTAGATTCCTCATGGTGCAGTAAGATGCAGCGCAGTGTGTAGATTCCTCGCGGTGCAGTAAGATGCAGCGCAGTGTGTCGATTCCGCATGCAGCGCAGTGTGTAGATTCCTCATGGTGCAGTAAGATGCAGCGCAGTGTGTAGATTCCTCATGGTGCAGTAAGATGCAGCGCAGTGTGTAGATTCCTCATGGTGCAGTAAGATGCAGCGCAGTGTGTAGATTACTCATGGTGCAGTAGGATGCAGCGCAGTGTGTAGATTCCTCATGGTGCAGTAAGATGCAGTGCAGTGTGTAGATTCCTCATGGTGCAGTAAGATGCAGTGCACGGATCCAGGATTATTCAGTCTATTTCTACAAACACAGCAGAAGGTGCTGACAATCTCCTACCTGAGCAGAGACCTGAGCAGACGTGTCCAGGCTCTCTCCTCCTCCTGGGGGGCCGTGGGGGGGGCAGATCTGGGGTCCGAGGGGGGCAGATCTGGGGTCTGAGGGGTCTGTAGATGAAGGTCGCTGCACAGACAGACAGGGCTCCTTCCTCCTCTGCAGCAGGCTGGGCACACAAGGAGAGACAGGAAGTGATCTCACCGCCACTGCTGGTGCTGACTCTGCCATCGCTGACCCGGAAGAGGAAACCCTTCTCTCTTCATCCCATGTGCAGCTCTGTGGTTTCATCCGCAGGCGAGGAGCGCCCTCTGGTGGCCGCTGACGGAACCACCACCTCCAGCAGGGAAACAAGCATTGGCGCCAGTAAAGACACAGACATGGGTTTTATGGGAAACAAGCATTGGCTCCTGTAAACACACAGACATGGGTGTTATGGGAAACAAGCATTGGCTCCTGCAAAGACACAGATGTGGGTGTTATGGGAAACAAGCATTGGCGCCTACAAAGACACAGACATTGCTCCCCCGTCGAACATCAGTTAGAGATGGACTGAGGAGCCTACATTGGTTGCCAGTCCGACGAAGAATTGAATTCAAATCTCTGTGCACTGTGCACCGGGCAATCTGGGAAACCGGCCCTCCCATTAATCGGCCCCTGGCATCCCCATGCCTCCCTGCCAGTCACCTTAGATCATCGACCTCCACTTTACTGATGGTCCCTAGGATCAGGAAAGCCAGATGCGGAGGCTGTGCGTTCTCGTACAATGCTTCCAGGCTGTGGAACTCCCTTCCCCTCCTTCTACTTGCATAACCTAATTTGCTGGCCTTTCGAAAAACCCTAAAGACATTGCTCTTCTCAACCCCCATCTAGGCCTGGCCCACTCTGCCTGCTCACAGGGTCTGTTAGCGCTAGGACGCCTTAGGGTGACTACCGCGCTATATATATCGTCTTTCTATTCTATTCTATTCTATTCTATGGGTGTTAAGGGAAACAAGCATTGGTTCCGGTAAAGACACAGACATGGGTGTTATGGGAAACAAGCAATGGCACCTGTAAAGACACAGACATGGGTGTTATGGGAAACAAGCATTTGCGCCTGCAAACACACAGACATGGGTGTTATGGGAAACAAGCATTGGCTCCTGTAAAGACACAGACGTGGGTGTTATGGGAAATAGGCATTGGCTCCTGTAAAGACAAAGACATGGGTGTTATGGGAAACAAGCATTGGCTCCTGTAAAGACACAGACGTGGGTGTATAAGCATTGGCTCCTGTAAAGACACAGACATGGGTGTTATGGGAAACAAGCATTGGGTCCTGTAAAGACAAAGACATGGGTGTAATGGGAAACAAGCATTGGCACCTGTAAAGACAAAGAAATGGGTGATATGGGAAAGAAGCATTGGCGGCTGTAAAGATACAGAAATGGGTATTATGAGAAACAAGCATTGGCTCCTGAAAAGACAAAGACATGGGTGTTATGGGAAACAAGCATTGGCGCCTGTAAAGATACAGATGTGGGTGTTATGGGAAACAAGCATTGGCTCCAGTAAAGACACAGGCATGGGTGTTATGGGAAACAAGCATTGGCTCCTGTAAACACACACACATGGGAGTTATGGGAAACAAGCATTGGCTCCTGCAAAGACACAGACGTGGGTGTTATGGGAAACAAGCATTGGCGCCTGCAAAGACACAGATATGGCTCCAAATCCCCCGTTGAACATCAGTTAGAGATGGACTGAGGAGCCTACATTGGTTGCCAGTCCGACGAAGAATTGAATTCAAATCTCTGTGCACTGTGCACCAGGCAATCTGGGAAACCGGCCCTCCCATTATTCGGTCCCTGGCGTCCCCATACCTCCCTGCCAGTCAGCTTAGATCAGCGACCTCAACTTTACTGATGGTCCCTAGGATCAGGAAAGCCAGATGCGGAGGCTGTGCGTTCTCGTACAATGCTTCCAGGCTGTCGAACTTCCTTCCCCTCCATCTACGTGCAGAACCTAATTTGCTGGCCTTTTGAAAAATCCTAAAGACATTGCTCTTCTCAACCCCATCTAGGCCTGGCCCACTCTGCCTGCTCACAGGGTCTGTTAGCGCTAGGACGCCTTAGGGTGACTACCGCGCTATATAAATCGTCTTTCTATTCTATTCTATTTTATGGGTGTTATGGGAAACAAGCATTGGTTCCGGTAAAGACACAGACATGGGTGTTATGGGAAACAAGCAATGGCACCTGTAAAGACACAGACATGGGTGTTATGGGAAACAAGCATTTGCACCTGTAAACACACAGACATGGGTGTTATGGGAAACAAGCATTGGCTCCTGTAAAGACACAGACGTGGGTGTTATGGGAAACAAGCTTTGGGTCCTGTGAAGACACAGACGTGGGTGTTATGGGAAATAAGCATTGGCTCCTGTAAAGATACAGACATGGGTGTTATGGGAAACAAGCATTGGGTCCTGTAAAGACAAAGACATGGGTGTTATGGGAAACAAGCATTGGCACCTGTAAAGAAAAAGAAATGGGTGTTATGGGAAAGAAGCATTGGCGCATGTAAAGACACAGACATGGGTATTATGGGAAACAAGCATTGGCTCCTGTAAAGACACAGACATGGGTGTTATAGGAAACAATCATTGGGTCCTGTAAAGACACAGACATGGGTGTTATGGGAAACAAGCATTGGCACCTGCAAAGACACAGACATGGGTGTTATGGGAAACAAGCATTGGCTCCTGTAAAGACACAGACATGGGTGTTATGGGAAACAAGCATTGGCTCCTGTAAAGACACAGACATGGGTGTTATCGGAAACAAGCATTGGCGCCTGAAAAGACACAGACGTGGGTGTTATGGGAAACAAGCATTGGCTCCTGTAAAGACACAGACATGGGTGTTATGGGAAACAAGCATTGGCACCTGCAAAGACACAGACATGGGTGTTATGGGAAACAAGCATTGGCACCTGCAAAGACACAGACATGGGTGTTATGTGAAACAAGCATTGGCTCCTGTAAAGACATAGACATGGGTGTTTAAGACACTCACAGTCCAAGGACAGGCCTCGCCCTTGCATGATGTGCTCTTGAGGAGCCTCAAATTCAACCCCTCATGCCAGCTCTGCTCCCCTCCCTCAGTGAAATACCAGCAATTTGTTCATTTTTTAAACTTCTGCAAAGGAACAGACATGACATTCAGGAGTGAATTAAAATGAGGACTTGTATTTCATTCAATGTGTGCAATGTAGACACAGCTGCTGCAATGAGGCTGAGCAGCGTTTCGAATGTTCCTGGTCCTGGGGGTGATTCTTTATATTTGACAGGGCCGTGAATCCCCAAACCACAGCTGCCAAGGTTTCAGATTGCTATGTGTGACATTTTCATAATTCAGTCAATTCAATTCAATTCAGAAATTTATATAGCTTGCTACATACCCAGAGGGTCTCAAGGCGCTTAGGGAGGGGTGGGGAATTATTTGTCGAATATCCAGGTTTTAAGTTGTTTTCTGAAAGCTAGGTGGTTTTGAGTGAGGCGAAGGTGAATGGGAAGTGAGTTCCAGGTTTTAGCCGCCAGGTAGGAGAAGGATCTTCCTCCCATGGTGGTTTTGTTGATGCGAGGTACAGCAGCCAGGGCTTGGTTGGAGGAGCGAAGTTGGCGGGAGGGGGTGTAGAAGGAAAGTCGTGTGTTGAGGCATTCGGGTCCAAGTTCGTAGAGGGCTTTGTGTGCGTGGGTTAGGAGGCGGAATGCTATCCTCCTATTGACGGGGAGCCAGTAGAGGCTTTTCAGGTGACCAGAAATGTAGTCATTGCGCGGGATGTCTAGTATGAGTCTGGCTGAATCGTTCTGGATGTGTTGGAGTTTTTTCTGAAGTTTTGCGGTGGTACCGGCGTAAAGGGTGTTTCCGTAGTCCAGGCGGCTTGTAACCAGTGCGTGGGTGACCGTTTTTCTGGTTTCGGTGGGGATCCAGCGAAATGTTTTATTGAGCATGCGAAGAATGTTGAAGCAAGAAGATGAAACGGCATTGACTTGTCTGGTCATCGAGAGTGAGGAGTCCAGAATGACGCCCAGGTTCCGTGCGTGGTCCGTCGGAATGGGTGCTTTTCCGAGGGACTCTGGCCACCAAGAGTCGTCCCAGGCAGAGGGGGAGGTGCCTAAGATAAGGACTTCAGTTTTGTCGGAATTCAGTTTCAGACGGCTGTGCTTCATCCACTCGGCTACTTCTTTCATTCCTTCATGCAGGTTGGTTTTGGCAGTGTTAGGGTCTTTGGTGAGTGAGAGGATAAGTTGAGTGTCATAGGCGTAGGAGATGATGTTGAGGTTGTGTTGGCGTGCGATGGCCGCGAGAGGGCTCATGTATACGTTGAAGAGGGTGGGACTGAGTGAGGATCCTTGTGGCACGCCGAAAATTACTTCAGTGGCCTCTGACTTGAATGGTGGGAGGCGGACTCTCTGAGTTCTTCCTGCAAGGAACGAGGTGATCCATTCCAGTGCTTTTCCTTGGATTCCGATGTTTCTGAGGCGGTGTAGCAGGGTGCTATGACAGACTGTGTCGAAGGCTGCGGAGAGGTCGAGGAGGATGAGGGCGACTGTGTCTCCATTGTCCAGTAGAGTTCGAATGTCGTCTGTTGCTGCGATGAGTGCGGTCTCAGTGCTGTGTTTGGCTCGGAAGCCGGACTGTGATGAGTCGAGGGATTTGTTGGTTTCGAGGAAGGCGGCGAGCTGGTTGTTGACAGCTTTCTCGATGACTTTGGCCGGGATTGGAAGGAGCGAGATGGGGCGGTAGTTTTTGAGTTCGGTGGGGTCCGCTGTGGGTTTTTTCAGAAGGGTGCTGAGTTCGGCGTGTTTCCAGCTTTCCGGGAAGGTGGCGGAGTTGAGGGAGCAGTTGATGACATCTCGGAGGTGGGGTGCGATGACGGAGTCAGCTTTGTTGAAGATGTGGTGAGGGCAAGGGTCTGTGGGGGATCCTGAGTGGATGGATTTCATCAGGCGGATGGTGTCCTCAGTGGAGATTGGGTTCCAGTCATTAAGGATGTTCAAGGGGGGTGAAAGTACGGCAGAAGGTTGGGTGGGTTGGTCTCCGGGTTGGTAGTTGAAGCTGTTGTGGATATCTGCGATTTTGTCATGGAAGAACAAAGCTAGGGAGTCGCAAAGGGCTTGAGAGGGAGTGATGTCGTTGGAGTTGGCAGTGGGGTTGGTAAACTCTTTGACGATGTTGAATAGTTCCTTGCTGTTATGTGCGTTGTTGTCAAGTTGGTCTTTGAAGGTGGCTTTCTTGGCAGTCCGGATCAGTTGGTGGTGTATGCGGGTGGCGTTTTTGAAGGCATCCCTCGTGCTGGTGTTTGGGTCTTTTTTCCAGGCCTTCTCAAGGGAGCGACAGAGTTTCTTGGATTTCTTAAGATCATCGTTGAACCAAGGGGCGTTTTTGTTGCCAAGTTTGCTTTGACGTTTTTTCAGGGGTGCTAGGATGTCGGCGCTGTTGGTTAGCCATTGAGTGAGGTTAATGGCTGCTTGGTTGGCGTTCGAAGAGTGAGCAGGGGGGTTTTGAAGAAGCGATGATGAGATCTGGTCGATGGTGATTTTGTTCCAGTTTCTTCGCAGAGTAGGTTGGGGGTGGTTGTGGGTAGTGGTCTTTTTGTAGACAAAGTGAATGCAGCTGTGGTCCGTCCAGTGGAGAGCAGTGGTGTGACTGAAGGAGATATGTTTGCTGGAGGTGAAGATGGGGTCGAGTGTGTGCCCTGCAATGTGGGTGGGGGTATTAACAAGTTGTTTGAGTCCGATGTTGGCGAGATTGTCCAGAAGGGTGGTGGTGTTGCAGTCGATGCTCTTTTCCAGGTGAAAATTGAGGTCTCCCAATAGAATGTAGTCCTCGGAGGGGAGGGCGTGTGGGGTGATAAAGACAGTGATGTCTTCACAGAAGTGTGCACGGGGTCCTGGTGGCCTGTAGAGGAGGGTGCCTCTGAGTGTGGTCTTGGGGTCGGTGTGGATCTGGAAGTGAAGGTGCTCGGCGCTAGCAAGGTTGACGTCTGAGCTGGTTGAGATGCGGATGGAATTCTTATGGACGATAGCGATTCCTCCTCCTGTTTGCTTGGTGCGGTCTTTTCGGATGATCTTGTAGCCTTCCAGGATGGCAATGGTGATGTCTGGGGCTGAGGAGGCGTTCATCCATGTTTTTGTTAGGAAGGCGACGTCCGGAGAGATGGTGTCTAGTAGATTCCAGAGGTCGATGGCGTGTCTGTGGACCGAGCGGGTGTTGAGCAGGATGCATTTTAGGTGGTTGGTGTCAGGTCTCTGTTTGTAGTCAGTGGATGGGGAGTTGGTCTTGGTGCCGTCATACTTGCAGGAGTTGCATGTGAAGGGTCCATGGGTGTGTCCAGGAGCGGCTTGGGCGCAATTGGGGAGTCGACCGGGGTTGAGGGCTGAGAGGGTAGAGGCGTCGTATGTAATGCGGGTGGGGGGGGTGGCACGGGGGCCAGGGGGTCTGGCGCTGGGCGCGGTCCAGGCGCAGACGGGCGTAGACGGGCTTACCTTTGGCGCACCTTCGGCGCGAACGGGGCGCGGTCGCTGCGCGTGAAAGCTGCGCGTAGGTCCTACTGACATAATTTGGGAAGTGGGGGGGGGGCGGAGCGTGGGAGGGGGAGCTGGGAGGCGGTAGCGAAGGGGGAGGGACGGGCTGCAGGCACAACAAAATGGTGGGCTCAACAACAACAACAGGACGCTATGCGAGGGCAATGCAAATCCAAACAAACAAATGCGAGGTCTCTAACAGCAGCGCTATGAACACAGGTCAACAAATAATATAGTGAGTGGCATTCCAATGACTATGAGTGACACTGTCTTGCGGGAGGCAAAATCAAGTAATGAAGATTAGGGAAATAGATAAATATCAGAAATTACCCCCATTTGAGCCACAAGAAACTCTAACAAGGTCTTAAAACTGCAGCAAAGCAGCAGAAATGGAAGGAAGGGCACTAACCGGAGACAGCAGCATGACTGCAGCTCTCAGAGACAGACTGCATGACTGCAGCTCTCAGAGACAGACTGCATCTCTCAGAGACAGACTGCATGACTGCAGCTCTCAGAGACAGACTGCATGACTGCAGCTCTCAGAGACAGACTGCATCTCTCAGAGACAGACTGCATGACTGCAGCTCTCAGAGACAGACTGCATGACTGCAGCTCTCAGAGACCGAGACAGCATGACTGCAGCTCTCAGAGACAGCATGACTGCAGCTCTCAAAGACAGACTGCATGACTGAAGCTCTCAGTGACAGACTGCATGACTGCAGCTCTCAAAGACAGACTGCATGACTGAAGCTCTCAGAGACAGACTGCATGACTGCAGCTCTCAGAGACAGACTGCCTGACTGCAGCTCTCAGAGACAGCATGACTACAGCTCTCAGAGACAGACTGCATGACTGCAGCTCTCAGAGACAGACTGCATGACTACAGCTCTCAGAGACAGACTGCATGACTGCAGCTCTCAGAGACATAGACAGCATGACTGCAGCTCTCAGAGACAGACTGCATGACTTCAGCTCTCAGAGACAGACTGCATGACTGCAGCTCTCCGAGACAGACTGCATGACTGCAGCTCTCAGAGACAGACTGCATGACTGCAGCTCTCAAAGACAGACTGCTTGACTGCAGCTCTCAGGGACTGCATGACTGCAGCTCCCAGAGACAGACTGCATGACTGCAGCTCTCAGTGACAGAGACATTTTCCCCCTGAAATAAAACCAAACACATAAGTCCATGGAAAAAGCTAAATATCAGAAATACGACCTTTAAAACAGTAATAAGCTTTGGAAAGAGGTTCTTAAAGGGGCTTCTGCAAAGCCCCTGAATTGCAAACTTACTTACCTACAGCCCCTTTCTAAGATGAATGTTACAGGAAGGGGCCCTGCTAGCAGAAGGCATGGGTTTTAAAACTTCATGGGATATAAATTGCACACAGATGATCAATCATGGTAATTAAGAAATCATTTTTAGAAGCATTAAATGTGAACTGTAACTCGTCCAAGCATGTTTTATTTAAGGGACCATTTCTCCCTTTTCCGTCTTCATACTGCTTTTCAAAAAAGGTTTTTGTTTTGGCATTTATAAAAACAGAAGAGTTCATGTCCTACAATCAATATTCTGCTTAGGCCGCACGTGGAGAGCAGGGCACGTGCACACTCCAGTACGGATGAGAGCGCTAGGTCAGGTGTAACATGAAAACGAAGCACAGAACTCCCATGATCGCTTTTAGGTGACCTCGAGACGCCACAATGTACTAAAGAAACAGCCCATGGAAAATAAAATGCAATCGTTTAGACAAAAACTTAGTCATGTAGCTAAGAACCGGAGTATGTGCAAAACAAGAGAGGTTCGGTATTAAAAGCACTCATATCACTGCTAAACAATTCCCAAGCAGGCCTCTGCAACAGGTTATGAAATAATTGCATAACATTATGATGCGAATGCAGAGCCCGCACACTGCCCAGATGAACAGAAGGCCCTGCACACATTTGTTTTCAGAGTTGCTGTCATGGAGAGCTACTACAGAGATACTGAGCACGTGCGCTGTGCTGAATTAAGTTCGTTAGAAGAAACCAAGAGAACCCGTTTACTAAATTGATTAATTCAGTCTAAAAACAAAGCTACATTGGCACAACTTAGCTGAATAATTTAGACAATTGAGACAAATGAGGCCTCTGTCTTTACAATAATGGAATAAGACACCTGCAATGTATTCGCATGTCTCGTAAAAAAAAAAAGCGCTGCCACACACGCTAGTTACGTGATGAAAGAGAGCGCAGGACGGGAACGTCGTACCACACATAAATCAAGGACAATTTGCAATACAAGACATTTTTACTTTTTAAGGAACGCTACAAATTGAAGATATTTTCCATTCTTATTGAACGATGCCACTCCAGGAAGCAAAAGCATAGCCGGGACTGCATAGAAGAGGGTTTCGCTGTGAATAAGCAGCACAACCTTTTACTATTTAGAACAAACAACTCAGGTCACAAACTGGCACTGAAAGTATTAGGAACGGCAGCCTGGCAGCGCGCTAGCGCTATTAATAAAATGTAAAGTACACTTTGACGAAAACTGATACCTCTCGAGGAGCAGCAATTGTACGGGCCGGTCCTCGCCGCAATGACTACCTCCGACAATCAACTCTCTCCCGCTGCTTTGCACCACATCAGGGTTTGCATTTCTCGGCTGCTTTCTTGTCCACCTCCCCCTTCAGGGGCTCACTCATAAAACAAGGAAAGAAGCAGGTTGTAGTCACAATAAAGTCACGAACCATCAGGTGTGACCCACTTGGGGGTCTCTCACTCAGTGGATGGGGTCTTGTGGAGGGGGTATTTCACCCACACAGGGGTCTCCCACTCAGTGGAGGGGGTCTGAGGACAGAGGGGGTATTTCACCGAAACAGGGTCTCTCACTCAGTGGATGGGGTCTGAGGATAGAGGGGTATTTTGCCCACACAGGGGCCTCTCACTCAGTGGAGGGGGTCTGAGGACAGAGGGGGTGTTTCACCCACACAGGGGTCTCTCACACAGTGGATGGGTCTGATGGACGGAGGGGGTATTTCACCCACACAGGGGTCTCTCACTCAGTGGACGGGGTCTGAGGACGGAGAGGGTATTTCACCCACACAGGGGTCTCTCACTCAGTGAATGGGGTCTGAAGACGGAGAGGGTATATCACCTACACAGTGGTCTCTCACACAGTGGATGGGTCTGATGGAGGGGGTATTTCACCCAAACAGGGGTCTCTCACTCAGTGGATGGGGTCTGAGGACGGAGAGGGTATTTCACCCACAGGGGTCTCTCACTCAGTGGATGGGGTCTGATGGAGGGAGTATTTCACCCACACAGGGTCTCTCACTCAAGGATGGGCTCTGAAGACGGAGGGGGTATTTCACCCAGGCAGGGGTCTCTCACTTAGTGGTTGGGGTCTGATGGAGGGTTTATTTCACCCACACAGGGGTCTCTCACTCAGTGGATGGGGTCTGATGGAGGGGGTATTTCACCCACACAGGGGTCTCTCACTCGGTGGATGGGTCTGAAGACGGAGGGGTATTTCACCCACACATGTGTGTCATGTGTCATGTGTTGGACTTGTAAAGCGCATAGCTGCCCGTGAGCGTCCCGGCGCTAAAGACTGCTGGGGAACCCGTCCTGGCTTTCCCTGTGAGATGGTCCCTTCTGGGTATCTCCAAGGTGAAACCAGGCATCCCCGGCGTCTGTGGGGGGCCGTTGTAGAGATGAGGCAAGCTTAATGCCCAGAGTTGCCGAATGTGATCCCTGGTTAGCGTAGGCACCGAGGCGAGAATTGTCGAGTCCGCTGACCCTAGATCCACGACTCTGCCACGTCGGGAATTGAACCCTGGTCCTGGGCCGTTCTATGCTTCTGAGTCTGCTGCCTCTAACCAGTGAGCCACACCACTTCACCACACAGGGTCTCTCACTCAGTGGATGGGGTCTTGTGGAGGGGGTATTTCTCCCATCCAGGGGTCTCTCACTCAGTGGATAGGGTCTGAGGACGGAGGGGGTATTTCACCCACACAGGGGTCTCTCACTCAGTGGATGGGGTCTGAGGATGGAGGGGGTGTTTCACCCACACAGGGGTCTCTCACTCAGTGGATGGGGTCTGAGGATGGAGGGGGTGTTTCACCCACACAGGGTCTCTCATACAGTGGATGGGGTCTGAGGACGGAGGGGGTGTTTCAACCACACAGGGGTCTCTTACTCAGTGGATGGGGTCTGAGGACGGAGGGGGTGTTTCACCCACACAGGGGTCTCTCACTCAGTGGATGGGGTCTGATGGAGGGGGTATTTCACCCACAAAGGGGTCTCTCACTCAGTGGATTGGGTCTGAGGACAGAGGGGGTATTTCACCCACACAAGGGTCTCACTCAGTGGATGGATCTGAGGATGCAGGGAGTGTTTCACCCACACAGGGGTCTCTCACTCAGTGGATGGGGTCTGATGGGGGGTATTTCACCCACACAGGGGTCTTTGACTCAGTGGATGGGGTCTGAGGACGGAGGGGGTATTTCACCCACACAGGGTCTCTCACTCGGTGGATGGGGTCTGAGGATAGAGGGGTATTTTGCCCACACAGCGGTCTCTCACTCAGTGGAGGGGGTCTGAGAATGGAGGGGGTATTTCACCCACAGGGGTCTCTCACTCAGTGGATGGGGTCTGAGGATAGAGGGGGTATTTCACCCACAGGGGTCTCTTACTCAGTGGATGGGGTCTGAGGATGGAGGGGGTGTTTCACCCACACAGGGGTCTCTCACTCAGTGGATGGGGTCTGATGGAGGGGGTATTTCACCCACAAAGGGGTCTCTCACTCAGTGGATTGGGTCTGAGGACAGAGGGGGTATTTCACCCACACAAGGGTCTCACTCAGTGGATGGATCTGAGGATGCAGGGAGTGTTTCACCCACACAGGGGTCTCTCACTCAGTGGATGGGGTCTGATGGGGGGTATTTCACCCACACAGGGGTCTTTGACTCAGTGGATGGGGTCTGAGGACAGAGGGGGTATTTCACCCACACAGGGATCTCTCACTCAGGGGATGGGGTCTGAGGACGGAGGGGGTATTTCACCCACACAGGGTCTCTCACTCAGTGGATGGGGTCTGAGGATAGAGGGGTATTTTGCCCACACAGCGGTCTCTCACTCAGTGGAGGGGGTCTGAGAATGGAGGGGGTATTTCACCCACAGGGGTCTCTCACTCAGTGGATGGGGTCTGAGGATAGAGGGGTATTTCGCCCACACAGGGGTCGCTCACTCAGTGGAGGGGATCTGAGGACGGAGGGGGTATTTCACCCACACAGGGGTCTTTGACTCAGTGGATGGGGTCTGAGGACAGAGGGGGTATTTCACCCACACAGGGATCTCTCACTCAGGGGATGGGGTCTGAGGACGGAGGGGGTATTTCACCCACACAGGGTCTCTCACTCAGTGGATGGGGTCTGAGGATAGAGGGGTATTTTGCCCACACAGCGGTCTCTCACTCAGTGGATGGGGTCTGATGGAGGGGGTATTTTACCCACACTGGGGTCTCTCACTCAGTGGATGGGGTCTGACGGAGGGGGCATTTCACCCACACAGGGATCTCTCACTCAGTGGAGGGGGTCTGAGGACAGAGGGGGTATTTCACCCACACAGGGGTCCCACACTCTGTGGATGGGGTCTGATAGGGGGGGGGTTTACCCACACAGGGGTCTCTCACTCAGTGGATGGGGTGTGAGGACAGAAGGGGTATTTCACCCACACAGGGGTCCCTGACTCAGTGGATGTGGTCTGATTGAGGGGTTATTTCAATCACACAGTGGTCTCTGACTCAGTGGATGGGGTCTGATGGAGGGGTGTATTTTTCATCGACACAGGGGTCTCTCTCTCAGTGCATGGAGTCTGGGGACAGAGGGGGTATTTCACCCATACAGGGGCCTCTCACTCAGTTGATGGGGTCTGAGAACGGAGGGGGTACTTCACCCACACAGACAATCTTGGCTCCTTTATCTCACTCTTGATTCCACCTTGTGGCTGTTTAATCCACCCCAGACACTCTCAGCTCATTTATCTCAGTCTTGATTCCACCTCGTGGCTCTTTAATCCAGCCCTAGACACTCTGGGCTCCTTTATCTCACTCTTGATTCCACCTCGTGGCTGTTTATTCCACCCCCAGACACTCTCAGCTCCTTTATCTCACTCTTGATTCCACCTCGTGGCTCTTTAATCCAGCCCTAGACACTCTGGGCTCCTTTACCTCACTCTTGATTCCACCTCGTGGCTGTTTAATATACCCCCAGACACTCTCAGCTCCTTTATCTCACTCTTGATTCCACCTCGTGGCTCTTTAATCCACCCCTAGACACTCAGGGCTCCTTTACCTCACTCTTAATTCCACCTCGTGGCTGTTTAATCTACCCCCAGACACTCTCAGCTCCTTTATCTCACTCTTGATTCCACCTCGTGGCTCTTTAATCCACCCCCAGACACTCTGGGCTCCTTTATCTCACTCTTGATTCCACCTCGTGGCTGTTTAATCCACCCCAGACACTCTCAGCTCGTTTATCTCACTCTTGATTCCACCTCGTGAATCTTTAATCCACCCCCAGACACTCTGGGCTCCGCCACCTCGTGGCTGTTTAATCCACCCCAGACACTCTCAGCTCCTTTATCTCACTCTTGATTCCACCTCGTGAATCTTTAATCCACCTCCAGACACTCCGGGCTCCTTTATCTCCCTCTTGATTCCACCTTGTGGCTCTTTAATCCACCCCAGACACTCCAGGTTCCTTTATCTCACTATTGATTCCACCTTGTGGCTCTCCAATCCAGCCCCTGACACTCTGGGCTACTTTATCTCACTCTTGATTCCGCCTTGTGGCTGTTTAATCCACCACCAGCCACTCTCGGCTCCTTTATCTCACTTTTGATTCCACCTCATGGCTCTTTAATCCACCCTCAGACACACCTGGTGAAGAACCGGGTTATTTAAGACCCAGCGGTGCCAGGGGGCACTCCCGAAGTCTCCGGATTCACCTGTCTCAGAATAACAGAAACGCGGCAACTTCTTGGTGACGTCAAAGATCAGATTTATTGGCTGCAACCAGTAACAGAGGTCCACGAAGTGCAAAGGCTGTATATTCGTAGGAGACTGCTCAAACTTACAAAGCACGTCGTCCCTTTTATACCAAATATTGTGCTTCATGCAAACATTCCTTATTTACAGTTGACCAATCCCATGTGTACACGACAAAAGCATCGCATAACAAACCCACATTTCATTGTCCAGCCCACCATCAATTACCCGGAAAGGCTCAACACTCTTCATCAGATAAATCGGACGGACCCCTAATAAAAACGGGCACCTCCTCATCGTAAACAGGTCATAAAGAAAGGAGCAGAGACAGGTGTGAGTCAGTTAAGACAAAGTTGTGTGCAATATAGGGTTTATGCTGTCCTGTGCCTTGATCCTCAATCTCGACCAGCTACTGGGAAAGGAACTGGCCTAACAGGTTTGGCTTCGGGCAACGGAGTCAGCTTGCCCAGGTCACACAGAAGTCAGCTAAAGGTGTATGTGTCCCAAAGACTCGTTCGGCCTTAGTCATCGGCCTATGTGAGGGCAACCACAAAATGGCTGCCGTACACAAAATGGAACCCAAGGGTTCAGAACGGAATCCCTGATTTCAGGGTCACCTCGTCACTCGAACATGACGAAAACACTCGTACACCTCACACTCGCCATTTTCGGTCCATTGATACAAAAATCTTCATGATACGCCGACATTTAGGAAACGGGTTCAGAATTCACGGAACCTCAGACCCTCCTTTTGCCCTTACATAGGCAATAACCTAAACCCATGTCAGTCTGAATCTAGGTCTATACTCATTAGGTCATCAAGATGTTGCTGTAGCATCATCCTATTACTTAGCACGTCTTGTGATACAGGTTTCCTCACACACGATGTAGCACAGAGGCCACATATAGCAGGAGCACACTGTACACAAAGACAGAACAGGAAAAGGATGGCTAAGATCATCCCAATGACCATCAGAATCTTCCATCCCCACGTGGATATCAGTTCCCAGAACCATCCTATCAACGACCAATCTCCTTTATCCACGTGTATAGATTTGGAGATCTTATGCAGCTTAGAAATGGCCTGGTACACTGTCTGAGCATTGTCTGGAATGAAAACGCAGCAACTTGATTGGATCACTTTACATACCCCACCTCGGTCTGCTAGTATAACGTCTAACGCAACTTTGTTCTGGAGAGTCATAAGACGATCCGACTGGAGCTCAGCAGTCAAGTTACTAAGGGCACCGTCAGTTTCAATTACGGTGGACTCAACCACTCTTGTTAATTGCCGTATGTTCCTGCTGTTAACCATAGGTCCCCAAAACGGCAGAAAACCCTTCAAGAAATCACCTAATTCTTGTCCTGAGGTATCTTCCTTACTGATGACACCTCTAACAATTCTTGTCTTGTGGTAATCTGCCGCAGCTGTGTAGGTGGGAGGCAACAGGAACGAGACAAAATATGTGCCCGAGAAATCAGTGGGCAACCATGTGTATGCTCTATAGTAACAGACAAATAGGTACCCTTAGCTGCTAGAAACGATGGGGAAGTCTGGACGCAAAACATACGTCTCAGTGCAGATACTCTTCCCTAACTGAGCTCTCGGATTCTTGCCATTACCCTGCAGACAGTAATGACCCTGATGGGGTACGATCCAGATCGGAGAGGATCTTTTCGCTCGCTGGTTCTCACTCAGACTAACTCCATATCCAGTTACGTTCCATCCAATATACGCTAGTGTCTCATCTCTCGGGATAGTCTCATAGGAAGTAGCTCCTCTATTCATGTCTACTATACCCTTAACAAGAGCACTATTCTTCGGATTGTCTTTCACAGAACGTAGGGGGTGGACTTCATGAGCATATATGAACATCGTTCTGTATGCCCACACAGAACCATTGTAGCTAAATGGCAGGACCAGGTAGGGAATACCTTTATCAGTAGTATGAGGCATAAGACCACACACCCAACAGTTAGTCGTGTTCACTACTAATTGGTGTTGGTGTAGAAGCTGAATGAAGGAGTTATTAGCGAATTCCAATCTCCTAATGGACTCATGTTCAGGCAGAGGGTGGAAAGAATGTGAGGAAACAGTGGAAGGAGGTATGGGCTGTGGAGTGGGTGCAAACGTCACTTGAAAAGAGAATATTATATATCCCATCAAAAACATTATTACACTAAGCAATGTACAAAGACACAATAATAAAAAACATTTTCTGCCCATGATTGTACACATTTTGGCT
The DNA here is from genome assembly GCF_964263255.1 of Lissotriton vulgaris. Lineage (NCBI taxonomy): Eukaryota > Metazoa > Chordata > Amphibia > Caudata > Salamandridae > Lissotriton > Lissotriton vulgaris. Next base: position 122,724,530 of record NC_141685.1, on the reverse strand, counting down.
CTAAAATTCATTTCTTCAACAGGCCTCTCCATCTTGAAAAACTCCATCCTCTAACCGTGCTGCTCGCGTGGGTAGGGTGTTCCGTGCTAAGGAATGCGCCTGTCAGTCCAGGGAACGCCCAAGGACCAACCAGAACCGTCGACCTTGTGTCTTCGGCTTGCACTCCAAAGACTTGACCCCGTCTCCTACAGCTGAACCCGGATGGCGGTTCGAAAAACAAAATCGGTCAAAACAGTTTCTCAGATGGGAGAGCTGAATGATCAAAAATAGATCATAAAGGAAATCTCTTTTATTTGTCCATGACTCTTGGTCGCAAATTATAACGACCTTTCTCCGGCAATGTCTGGTCACAGAACAAGAGTTCAGGCTAGGAAGTGTCCAATCGAACTGACGGTGGCACAGCTACTTGTAGAAGATCGTCGCTCTCTCGCTTGGAATATGTCCCAATTAAACGTGCATCGCTAAAAGGCAGAAAACGAGGCACAGTCTCAGTCTCAAAATCAGCAATACCCTCCTGGACCCACCGGTCGTACGGCAGAGGCAAAGGGACCCTCTTACAGTGTACGCCGTGGATCCAGTTCTTTTTTCCTTGCACTCGTACTGCAGATCGCGTTGACAACAGCACCAAGTAGGGACCAATCCAGCGGGGCTGATCGTTCTTCGTTCGCTGGAAGTTCTTGATTAACACCTATGAACCAGGATCGATGACATGTCCTGGATCTTCAGAAGCCTGAGGCAGTGTATCATGAAACTGTTGGTGTAAGACACGCAATTTAGCCGTCAAATCATACAAAAGTAATCAAGCAGTACAGGGTGTTCCATCTCGCTGAATTTCGTTGGCCTCGGCACTGTTTGCCGGGCGACCAAACACAATCTCATAAGGACTAAGTCCTACTCGGGAATGTACGGTCATTCTTGCAGACAAAAGTGCCAATGGCAAAGCATCAGGCCATTTAAGACCAGAGCTCGCTTGTATCTTGGCCAGTTTCAGTTTAAGAGTACCATTATAGCACTCTAATAGTCCAGCTGATTGGGGGTGATTTGCAGCATGGAACTTTTGGCGGATTCCTAGCCCTTCACATACTCTCTTCATCACTTGACCCACAAATTCACTCCCATTATCACTCCAGACCATTCTCGGCAAACCATACCTAGGGAAAAACTCTTTGACAAGGGCTTTAGCTGTGGACAAGGCAGTATTATCTTTCAGGGGATATGCTTCTACCCATCTCGAAAAGGCACAAACATCCACGAGTACGTATTTTAGGTTGTTGCATCTCTCAATGTGAATAAAATCTAGCTGCAAAACCTCGAACGGATACGTCGGAGGAGCAAAATGACCAGCTGGAGTTGGAGTTCCCTTGCCAGGATTGTACTTCAGACAAACCATACAATTCTTGATCACATTCTCTGCACATTTAGGAAGTCCAGCATTTTGCCATACTGGAGCCAACAACTTACAAATCCCTTTCGCACTGATATGAGCCATTCCATGCGCCATCGTAACCACTGCAAACACATACGCATCGGGTAACAACCATCGCTGATGTTCTGACAACTCAACCCAACAACCATTCGCATCCAATTTACCCGTGCTCTCTATCCACACACTCAACTCTTTCTCTGTAGCTTCAGCTTGAATCGATTTCACACTCTCGTATCCTCGCACATCCCTCTATCCGGAACTCATCTCGCCGAACCCGCAACATACATTCGACTCATCACATCTCTTGCCACATCTTTCGCAACTTCGTCTGCAAACGCATTACCACGGCCAACATCATTGGTGACCTTCTTGTGTGCACTGCATTTCACAATCGCAACTTGCAACGGCAAGGTAAGTGATTCCAGAAGCTCATTCACCAACTGACCATGCTGTATCTTTGTCCCGTGTGACATAAGGAACCCACGTTCCTTCCACAAGCGTCCAAAACTATGAGCCACACCAAACGCATACTGGCTGTTGGTATATATGGTCACTTTCTTTCCTTTCAACAACACACACGCTCTCGTAAGTGAAATCAATTCTGCTGCTTGGGCGGAATTATGTGGGATACGTGCAGCTTCAACAATCGTATGCAAAGTCGTAACAGCGTATGCCGCAGTCGTATCACCATTCGGAAGCTTGAAGCATGAACCATCCACCCATAAGGTTCCATCAGAGGAGTGTCCCTAAGATCTATTCTTCCTTTTGTTTCTTCCTCTGTCCTGAGAAAGCAATCATGCTGTTCAACAACATCTGTCTCTACTGAATTTGGCAATAACGTGGCTGGATTCGACGTATTGCATCTCTTTATGTGCACATGACTCGCTAAAAGTGTCAGCTCATAACCTAACAATCGAGCACTAGTCAAGTGCTGTGTCTTGGTCCTGTTTAACAAAGTATCCACTGCATGTGGAACCATCATGACCAGCGTATTATTCATCACCAAACCAGCAGACTGTCGAATAGAAACAGCTGCTGCCGCTGTGGCTCTCAAACAACTCGGCAACGCTCTAGCTACCGGATCCAAAGTCGATGAGAAATATGCACAAGGACGCTGCTTGTCCCCAAAAGACTGTGTCAACACTGCCAACGCACATCCTTCTCTCTCGTGGACATACAACGTAAAGGGCTTACTGTAGTCAGGGGTACCCAACACAGGAACCGAACACAATGCACTGCGCAATTCGAAAAAACTTTTCTGACAATCTTCGGACTACAGGAGGGGATTCGGTGTATCTTTACAGGTCAATGCCACTAGCGGTTTGGCCAGCAGAGAAAAATTCGGTATCTATTGTCTGCAATATGACGTGATACCCAAGAAAGCGCGCACTCATTTTCGCAATCGCCTGAATTCGTTTTGGGGTCAATCTTCTTCCCTCCTTCGATAAGAGATGACCTAAGTAGGTCACTTCTTGTCGACAATATTGTAACTTCGAAAGAGACACTTTGTGATGAAAATCAGACAAATGACGCAGCAATGACAAAGTAGCTTTCTTACAAATTTCCTCATTATCGGCAGCGACTAGCAAATCCTCAACGTATTGGAGAAGAGCAGCACCATTAGGTAAAACAATCGTATCAATTTGTGTTTTCAATGCCTGACTATAGATTGACGGACTCTCACAATAGCCTTGAGGAGCGCGTTTCAACCGGAAGCTTCGTCCTCCTAAAGAGAAGCCGGAAATATCCCTACTCTCCTCGGCAATCGGAATGCTGAAGAAAGCATCCTTCAAATCAATCACCGAGAACCAAGTGGCCGAAGCTGGAATCATAGTCAGTAAGGCAGTGATATCCGGAACAACAGGAAATTGTGGCACAACTATCTTATTCACCTCTCTAAGATCAATCACAAACCTGTAAACGGGTGGCTGAGAAGAGTCAGTGCTTTTCAAAACCGGCAAAACAGGGCTGTTGCACACATTTCCTCTTGTTTCTTCAATCACATCTTTCTCAATCAAATCATAAATGATCGCTAGTAATGCTCTTTCGCCATCACTAGAGATCCTATATTGGGGAATGCGTGGCATTTTAACGTTTGCTTTCAACGTCACAACATATGGTGGTATCTCCAGAAGACCCACATCGTTAGGACCAGTTGCCCAAAGAATATCAGGAAGAGAAGACAATTCCGTCGGAAGTTTATCCTTCGACAAATACATCGGAGAAACCACTTTCTTACCCAGTGTAAGTTGTACTCCCAAAGGAGAATATTACAATGTCGCATACAATCTTTTCAAAAGATCCAATCCCAACAAGTTTTCACCACAACCTGTCGTCAGAATAAGGGGTGCTTCAAGTTCGCGAGGTCCAACAGAAAGAGACAAAGGATTAGAAATCGGGGTTCTAACTGGGGCGCCAGAAAAACCTACTGAAGCATTTGTTAAGCCAGACAAAGGTGCCCCAGGGAGTTTAGAGTGCATAATAGAACTCTTCGTAGCACCAGTATCCAACAGAAAAGGCATTGACACACCTGATGTAATCACCTTCACATAAGGTCCACTCTGATCTACTGGAACTGAAACAACTCACTCTCTTTGTCCATGGCTGTCCTAGCAATCATTATCATCCACATCCACAGTGGAGAAGTGTGGCTCACTGGTTAGAGGAGGCAGACCTGGAAGCAGAGGTCAGCCCGGGACCAGGGTTCAATTCCCGGCTTGGCGGGGCCTTGAGTCCTAAATTGTCCATGGACTTGACAATTCTCGCTCCGGTGCCTACACGATTAATGGGTTCACACTCTGCGACTCTGGGCAATTGTTTGCTTAATCTCCACAACGGCCCCTCATGGCAGGATGCCTGGCTTTCACCTTGCGGATACCCTGCCGGGGTTATCTCACAGGGGAATACCATGACGGGTTCCCTAAGCAAGCGCTTAGAAAAAAACAGTGGTGATTTGTGCTATATAAATTCATGTACATTTACATTTACATTTACATTTACATTCTCACCTTCGGCATAGTAGACGTCAGCATAGTACTGAGTCGTCCTACCAGGTGCATTATTCTGCTGATCAAAACTATTCATCGAATGTTGTGGAGGAAAGGAACGCGCATTCTAGGGAAAACCTCCACGTCCCCTACCTCTAGGAGCTTGCTGAACACCTCGACCTCTTGCACCTGAAACACCATTCATACGCTGTAACAGAATAGGGCAACTATACTTGAAATGACCCTCTTCCTTACAATATGAACACTGATTGGGGCCTACCAGGAAACGCTGTTGAGGAGACTCGAACCTTTGCGAGTTTCTCTGAAACTGCTGAGGCTGCTGATAATCCCGCTGATTACTACGGGGTGGATACGCTTGCTGTAAAAGCACCTTCATCTTTAACTCTTTCGTTTTCTTGTCTGCTCTATCCTTCTCATCCTTATCTCTATTTTCGTAATACTGTGCAGTAGCCAATATCTGTGCTGAAGAGGAAACGGCCCAAGAACTCTCTGAATCCTTCAACTTCTTACACAATTCGGGAAGCAAATTATGTACAAACTTGTCAACGAACAACCGTTGACCACCTTCAGTACTCATGTCTTGACCACTGTGGTCGATAAACGTCTCTTCAAACCTAGTGAAGAAATCAGATACGGTTTCCTCTTTCTTTTGCTTACACGCAGACAATTTGTCCCAGTTTACTCGCATAGCAGGCATCAACGTTTTCATGTAGGTAATGATCCTACCAGGGAGGTCTGCTACTACAGGCTCAGGTTTAGCACCACCAACTTGCAGCAGCAATATTAACCCATGAATCTCCTAACTCTTGCGCATGATCCGTATGACGAATCAAACCCCTTAAAGGCTGCGGGACCACATTTCCAAACAACATGTCTATATCAGCTAGGCTCATGATACATGAGTCTGCAGTCTGTGATAACTCCTTATAATATCCTGCAGGATTTTTACGGGGGTCAGGAAAGGTCTGCTTAAGAGCCAAAACGTCTTCTCGCTTCCACGGAACATGTACCCAAACACGTTGAAAATTAGCTGGTGCAACTACAATACCAAGATTAACATTGGCCTGAACTGCTTCCTTCCATACCGGAGGAACCTCTCTCATTGGATATTGTCACACCTTTCTCTTAACAGAGGGATCGGGCTCAAACAACGGCTGAGAAAGAGACTCGCTCCTGAACGACAACAACGTCGCAACTGCTTTCTCAACATCGGATCCCACAATCGTACATTTTGCAAACTCGGATTGCACATTGGACAGCTCTGGTGGAGTCTGTCCCAAATCATCATCCTCTCATTCTTCACGGAGGAAAGTACACACCTTATCGAAAACATATCTCTGCTTCGGTTCTTCCCATTGATGGAAGACATCCATAACAGTTTCTACATCGTATCTTAAAGGACGAGTAACCCCTTTATGCGCCAAACGATCCAATATTTCTCTCGAGAGAGAATCAGGCAGTTGGCTACGCAACTGTTTACGCTCTGAAACAGGGGTCGTATTAAATGACCCAAGGAAAGGAGACAAAAGACTAGTAAAAGTGTTAGTCATTCTCTGTCGAACAGAAGGAGAGGTCGACAGGACAGGAGATAAAGTGGACTGAGAAAAGGTCAACGTAGGAGCAGTAGCAGAGGAGGTAGCAAGAAGAGATGAAAAAGTCACAGGAATTAAAGGCGGAGCAGGTGGCAAAGTCAGTGGCACTTGAAAAGGCTGGACCAGAGGAGCAGGAGCCAACTGAAGAGGAGCTGGCGGCTGTGGAATAACAGGAGGCTGCACAACTGGAGGTTGCACAACTAAAGGTTGCGGAGGTGCTGTAGCACTCTGCGCATAAGGGGGTGGCGAACTCAACAGGTGCGACATCAGGGGATCTTTCTCAAGTTCCTTCGCTGCATCTTGCTGAAGAAGCGGCAAAGCTGGATAGCATTTATCAATCGCCATTTTAAGTTGCCTGTGCAACTGCTCACTCACCTGTTCTTCTTCGTTATCCTTAAACTGCATAGCAGCCTGCATAATAGAGATACCTCTCTCTCTTTTATTTCTCTTTGCTAATTTAATTTCCTTCTGTTTGGCTTCCTTTCACCATAGGCGGAAAGAGTCAAACATCGCCGGCCGGGCTTTCTTCTTAAAGAGTTTAACCTCTAAATTATCTAGAACTTCTGTGTCAAAACTACCATATTGGGGCCATTTTAGGACACCGTCCTTCCTTGTGTACCTAATCCATACTTCATTATACGTGATAGGGCCCACGCCGTGCTTCACATAAAGCTCATAGGTTGGAGTTCCAATCGGAGGAACCGGACAAGAGGCCTCCAATCGGGAATCCCTTTTAGAACCACAACAAAATAATCTTCCAAGTCTGCTAAGACCAGGCATCTTCGCTCTCTAGTCTAGCTTCAAACTTCAAGGGATTATCGAATACAATAGTCTTGTGAATACACGAGTCCCTCGGCTTTGGTACTTGCAAGGCCCAAATCAAAGAACCCAAATCAAAGAACTCAAATCAAAGATCTCAAATCAAAGATCCCAAGAGATACCCAAAACTAAGGACTGGGAGACGCTCCACTCATACTTAACTGAGGTATCGATGACGTCACCAGAAGACCCGTCTATCGTCTCGCTCTACAAATCGTCTAAGGCTCCAAGACAGGGCAACAGTCAGGGCAGCAGTCCTTCGTAGCCGTCGGAAAGCGGGGAACCTCGCAGCAAAGACTTTCGGACCACGATGACATACAGGGGTCGATGAAGTGGTTGGCCTTCCTCCAGAATTTTCACACGAAGCTCCTCACGATCATCAGGCTTGGACCGGTACCGCTGAAGTCGCCCTACGTTGGGCGCCAAATGAAGAACCGGGTTATTTAAGACCCAGCGGTGCCAGGGGACACACCCGAAGTCTCCGGATTCACCTGTCTCAGAATAACAGAAACGCGGCAATCTTCTTGGTGACGTCAAAGATCAGATTTATTGGCTGCAACCAGTAACAGAGGTCCGCGAAGTACAAAGGCTGTATATTCGTAGGAGACTGCTCAAACTTACAAAGCACGTCGTCCCTTTTATACCAAATATTGTGCTTCAGGCAAACATTCCTTATTTACAGTTGACCAATCCCATGTGTACACGACAAAAGCATTGCATAACAAACCCACATTTCATTGTCCAGCCCACCATCAATTACCCGGAAAGGCTCAAACCTCTTCATCAGATAAATCGGACGGACCCCTAATAAATACGGGCACCTCCTCATCGTAAACAGGTCATAAAGAAAGGAGCAGAGAAAGGTGTGAGTCAGATAAGACATAGTTGTGTGCAATAAAGGGTTGATGGTGTCCTGTGCCTTGATCCTCAATCTCGACCAGCTACTGGGAAAGGAACTGGCCTAACAGGTTTGGCTTCAGGCAACGGAGTCAGCTTGCCCAGGTCACACAGAAGTCAGCTAAAGGTGTACGTGACCCATAACTCGTTCAGCCTTAGTCATCGGCCTATGTGAGGGCAACCACAAAATGGCTGCCGTACACAAAATGGAACCCAAGGGTTCAAAACGGAATCCCTGATTTCAGGGTGACCTCGTCACTCGAACATGGCGAAAACACTCGTACACCTTACACTCGCCATTTTCGGTCCATTGACCGGGTCAGGGGGCGTAATTCGATCCCCAATCCTTGGTTCTCTGATGCTCTTAGAACACTCAGAAAGGAGTGTAAAGAGCCGAGGGATTTGGAGAAGGGACTATGACAAAGATCTCAAGTCTGTGTATTTGGCTAAACTAAAACACTACCATAAAACGATTTGCTCCACGCGCGCTAATTTTTATGCTGATAAAATTAGGGACAGCTCTCATCCTACGAAATACATTTTCAAGATCGTTCAGGAACACTAAAACTTTAGTCTCACATGTAAACTCAGTGCAGCAATGCGAGGAGCTTGCACACTTCTTTCTGAACAAAGTGCAGAAAATCTATGCTACTTTTCCCCTGCGCTCCTCTGCTCCAGGTCCTATCACGGTCAGAGAGGGGATTTCTACTGTGACTACGATACCTGAGATCTCGTGCGATGAACTTGTGAGACTCTGTAGAAAGGTCAAATCGGGGTCTCCATCTGATCCCATGAGACCGGCACAGTTTCTGGATTCCATGGATCTTGTTCAGAAACCCCTAGCGCAGATACTTAATTTATCTTTTACTACAGCCATAGTACCGTTGGCCTGGAAAAAGGCTCAGGTCTCTCCCATCATTAAAAAGCCCACATTAGATCCCTCTCTGACTGAGAGTTTTAGGCTGATCTCCTTGCTTCCATGGGTTGCAAAATTAGCAGAGGCTCATGTGAACGAGATGCTGTCTCGACATATGTCCCTTAACAACATTCTGGACCCGTCTCAAAACGGCTTCAGATCGGGTCACAGCACCGAGTCTGCCTTATTGGCCTCCACGGAGTACTTAAGAACCATTCTTGACGCCGGTCAGAGTGCAGCGCTTATACTATTAGATCTTAGCGCTGCCTTTGATACGGTGTCTCACGACATCTTGCTTAACCGTCAGGAGGCAATTGGGATCATGGGCCAGGCCCTGGAATGGTTCCGCGCTTTCTTGACGGATAGATCCTTCCGGGTCTCAGCTCCGCCTTTTCTAGCTCAAGCCCATTCCATCTGCCAAGAGGTTCCGCAGGGCTCTGCGTTGAGCCCGACGTTGTTCAATCTCTATGTCCAACCTCTCGCGGCTGTGGCAAGAGAGTGGGGCCTAACGTTAGTTTCGTATGCTGACGATACCCAGCTGATTGTCACCTTGGCTGAGGGTCCCTCTGCCGCTGCTACTAGGTTTAGAGATGGGATGACTGCTGTTGCCCAATGGATGGCTGAGAACTGCCTTCAACTGAATGCCACTAAAACCGAGGTGATGCTGGTCGGAAAAAACACCTCCCTTTGGAATGAACACTGGTGGCCAGCTTCCTTAGGCATTATGCCTGCAGCCAAGCCAGTGGTCAAAAACTTAGTAGTGTGGCTGGATGCAGATCTCAACTTTCAGTGCCACACGAAGAAGGTGGCTGCGACATGTGTGGGCCTGCTGAGAGGCCTTCGCCCCATTTTGAAGTTCTTTAGTGCGCCTGTCCGGCAGCTTATCATCCAGGCTACTATTCTATTGCGCTTGGATTACGCTAGCGCACTTCTTTTGGGCACAAACAAAGCTGAGATTGTCTGTCTCCAGCGAGTACAGAATTCGGCAGCCCGGGCTCTTGTGGGACTTCCATGTAGATGTTCTGCCAGAGCTACTATTAGAGCTTTACACTGGCTGCCGATTCAAGCTAGAATCCAGTTTAAGACTCTCTGTTTGGCGTTCAAAATTCTGAATGGTACTAGCCCTGAGCTACTCCGCCCTCTTTTAATTCTGTATACCCCTGAGCGTAACCTGCGCTCCTTGGGTCAACATTTGGTAAATACCCCCAAATTCAGACTTTGCCGTATTGGAGGTCGTTCCTTCCGAGTGCTTGCGGCCAAACTGTGGAACTCCTTGCCAGTATCCATTCATAGTATTGATGATCTACTCCCATTTCGGAAAGCATTAAGACCTTTCTTTTCCCTCTGATTTAGGTTTCCTTTCTCTCAGTTTCACCATTTCTGGTACAATTATTCAGTCAGCGCCGGGACGCCCCTTAGCTGGGGCAGCTGCGCGCTTTAACAAAACCTTAACATAACATAACATAACATTGATACAAAAATTGTCATGATACGACGACATTTAGGAAACGGGTTCAGAATTCACGGAACCTCACTGGCTCCTTTATCTCCCTCTTGATTCCACCTCGTGGCTCTTTAATCCACCCTCAGACACTCTCTGCTCCTTTATCTCACTCTTGATTCCACCTCATGGCTCTTTAATCCACCCCAGACATTCTCGGCTCCTGTATCTCACTCTTGATTCCACCTCGTGGCTCTTTAATACACCCTCAGACCCTCCCGGCTCCTTTATCTCACTTTTGATTCCACCTCATGGCTCTTTAATCCACCCCAGACACTCTTGGCCCCTTTATCTCACTTTTGATTCCACCTCATGGCTCTTTAATCCACCCCAGACAATCTCGGCTTCTTTATTTCACTCTTGATTCCAGCTCATGGCTCTTTAATCCACCCCAGACACTCTCGGCTCCTTTATCTCATCTTGATTGCACCTCATGGCTCTTTAATCCACCCCAGATGCTCTCGGCTCCTTTATCTCACTCCTGTAGGTCCCTGCTCTCTCCCTTTGTCACTTTTTTCATCTTTCTCTTCCTCTTTCTTTGCGCTTGTGTGTTTTTCACTCCCTTGTTATGGGTAAAAGTCTGATGAGGGAAAATAGGTGCCGGCCTCCAAAACGAGAGTGCAGATGGGCCCCACCTAAGACCACCTGCTGAAATTAAGCTTTAATCAACATCTCACCCCTTCTTTGATAAATTAAAGAATTTAGGGCAATCGGGCGGGGTGGGGAAAGAAGAAAAACAGACAGGAAGGAGAGGAATGAAAGGAAAGAAAATACAAAAAAGAAAATGCTAGAGGAAGAGAATACGCGTGAGTCACTCCATGACCGCATCTCCTCGACCCATCACTGTGGACTTCACATACAGCGAATGTCTACGTCTTAGCTGTTGCTTCTTGCTCAAACGCTATGGAGGTCTCATGATCCTTCGGGTGGGGTAAACTGGTCTGGCTCATGCTGGTCTCATGATCCTACGGGTGGTCTGGCTCAGGGTGGTCTCATGATCCTACGGGTGGTCAGGCTCAGGGTGGTTTCATGATCCTACGGGTGGCCTGGCTCATGGTGATCTCATGATCCTACGGGTGGTCTGGCTCATGGTGGTCTCATGATCCTACGAGTGGTCTGGCTCATGGTGGTCTCATGATCCTACGGGTGGTCTGGCTCATTGTGGTCTCAGGATCCTACGAGTGGCCTGGCTCATGGTGGTCTCATGATCCTATGGGTGGTCTGTCTCATGGTGGTCTCATGATCCTACGGGTGGTCTGGCTCATAGTGGTCTCATAATCCTACAGGTGGTCCGGCTCAGGGTTGTCTCATGATCCTACGGGTGGTCTGGCTCATGGTGGTCTCATGATCCTATGGGTGGTCAGTCTCATGGTGGTCTCATGATCCTACGGGTAGTCTGGCTCATAGTGGTCTCATAATCCTACGGGTAGTCTGGCTCATGGTGGTCTCATGATCCTACGGGTGATCTGGCTCTTTCTTCCAAACATCTTGTGTCGGTGTAAATGTGGCCAAAGAATGTGATCTCTTCTTTTTCTAGTTCATGCTTGACTGGATTCAGTCAATCCAACGCCTTCCTGCTAGAGGTCCCTCCTCCTCCGTCGGGAAGCCCAGAGACTCTGGGCCTCATTTATGAGGTTTTGGGTAGGGCAGCACCACATGGAATCTTGCAGCACTGCTCCACGTCAGAACGAAAGGGCAGGAATGCGCCGTATCTATGTGATACAGCGCATTCCTGTTCTTTTCCCCAGCGCAGGCGCACAATGGGCTGCCATGCGCCAATACAGGCAGCCTTTTGCCATGGTGCAATGCAAGGGTGCCTGCATTTTGTGAAGGAAGGGAGACCTTCCTGCACAAAGTAAATCACAAGAGGCGATTTCCTTTTTCTATATGTGCTGCAGAATGCAGCACAAAAAGAAAAAGGAAAGCATGAGGAGAAATTCTCCTTGTTGCACTTCTCTAACGCCACCCCTGGGTTGGCGTTAGATTCTGATGTATTCCCAAGTTCACAATTTCTTGTAAATCTGGGAATGTGTCAAGTTTCATGAGTGTTGTGTTGGAACACCCTCAGCAACACCCATGGAACGCCCGTTTCATGCAGTGTTTTGCGTGAAAGGAGCATGTATTTATAAGGCCATGAAAAGCCACGTAAAGTGGCTTTACGCCGCCTTATAAATATGCAATGACACATTGCGCCACTGGGACATCAAAAAAGTGAAGTTCCGGCGGCACAAGAGTGCCAGTCTCTGGGTTCTACGTGCACCAGCATGGGACCTGGCTAGGTGCCAACCATCTGGTCAGCTCTCAGCCTGAGTTGGCATCATCTTGCCGGCATCTCCTTTTGGATTCTGGTGCAGAACATGTTAGCCCTGTGGGACCCCCCAGGTTGACAAATTTGCAACTTGTGATCACGCCTATTGTCCACAATTGTACGGCCTCAAGTTTACACTATGGGAAATGTTGGGGGACACATTTCGGTTGAGGTGGAGTTTTCCGCTTCACTACACCTTTCTTCCCATATAATGAATTACTCCAGTTCTCAGGAATATTCACCATGACTGGTCTGAAGCCATTCTTACCACCCATCACTGGTCTTAACGTTGGAGCAGAAACCTCCCTACAGATGAACATACACACAGAAAGGCTTATTCATTAGTACATCAGAAAGCAGCCTTGGAAAGGCAGACAGAAAATAATAATGAAATGCAGTATTCTGCTGAGGCAAGCAACGCGCACATTTTGCGGCCTACTTCGGGCCTAGTTAAAGCAGCCTAATAGGAACTGAAAAAGCTGCAAAAGCTAATGGAGTCACAAGTATACATAGGGGTCACTCATTACTCAGATAGCTCAGTGGGTTGTACAACATGAAATGCAAATTGTATCTATTTAGCCTCGCAATGCAAACCTAACATACTTATAATGTCATGTGACGGGAAGCATTACGCAAATGGGGATTTCAAGTCTAACAGATCCTCCTTTTAGCAAAAGTGGCTAAAAAATGGTTTAATTGCCATCAGGTAGGTTCTTCACAATACTAAGGGGGGTGGCAGAGGTGAGGGAAGCAATAGGCACACACATGATATAACACTCAGGATATCACAGAGAAATACAACACAGTTAAACGCATCAATAATACTAGTTTTTGAAGATGCCTTCATCAATCAGCATCAGATCCTGAACTTCTTGCATCATCATAGATGAAACCTTTGCATCATGTCCTGGTGTTTGCGGAGCAGGTATTATTTTGCTCATACAATAGGTACTGCATGCTGGAATGAAGATAATACAAAGGCAACCTGTGAAGATGACGCCTGCGATAACTATCAGGACAAGGAGTATCTTCCAACCCCATGATGTCAGCAGGCCCCAGAACCACCCTGATATGGACCATGAACCATTATCCTCATGTATTTCTGAAGCAATTCTGTATTTCTGAGTATACTGTAGGGGCTGAATCAGGAATGAAAACACAGCAACTACTGCCGATGACGCGGCAAGCTCCGCCCCATCAGCTAGTATGACATCTAAAACCATCCTATTTTGAAGAGCAACGAGCTTCCTAGCCTGAAGCTCGAACGTGATATTAGTCAATATACTCGTAGTAGTGTTAATCACTCCCTCAACTACTCTGGTCAAGCGACGTATATTGCGGCTATTGAATATGGGACCCCAGAACGGTATAATGCTCTTCATTATGTCCGTAATTTGCTGGAGAGAAGTATCTGTCTGATCGATCTCATCTGAATCAATCACTCTCTTAACTCTGTAGACATGGAGATCTCTTCACTGTAACTTGCTATGTTTGTGATAACTGCGCGGGGAAATGTAGATGGGAGGCAAGAGGAAAGAGACATAGCAACGACCAGACCAGCCCCTAGGAAGCCAAATATAAGCTCTGTATCCACAGATGAAATATACATTTGGAGGTGTAAGCAAAGGCGGGCTAAAACTTATATTAAACCTATAGGTGTTACTACAAATGCACTGCCCCACTGGTACATTCCCTGAACGTTCGACACAAAAACTGGCCAAGGCATTGATCACTGGTACGGGCATGGCTTGGTCTTCTGTAATGTTTAGTTCTTGGAAACATTTGAAATACTCAGTAACATTGAGCCCCTTGAAATCTAACATCTCACCTTGCAACCACGTCACATTCTCGTTAGCTGTGAACAAATTCCTACAGGCTTCGGGATGCATAGTATCCTCCTTGCCATCCTTCCCAGGCGCATAACCCTGGTGTATCACTATATACTCCAGCACTGCTTCATAATCATCCGCTCCCATTTTCATAACATTGCCATAATAATGCATATACACCGTGGAAAGCAACTGGAACTAGGCCTCGCAACTACCTAAATATGATAGGGGCAAAGAGACTAGCAAATCACCCAACAATTTGTGGTATTAGTGGTACTGTGCACCTGATGAAGCATATGAATGAATGCATTATCAACTTAGGTCTGTCAGTGTCTCTCCTTGTGCTGGGCTAATGAAACAAACATATGCTCAGATGGGGATGGGGTAGGTAGTTCCCACTAAAATATGCACCGGATGCTGATCCTCCAAATACCAAACCACCCCGAACAGAGCTTTCATCACCATGAGGATAAGCACTACCATCACTACCTTACTTCCTGTTGACCACCCGCACCACCCATTACCATTCTGTCTAGGTGGTGGAACCATCAGTGGCTGTTCCTCTCTCATAATTAGACGGCCAAAAGGGAGCATTTTCAATAAAACTTCCAACAACCTATACGTACTATGAGGAAAGAAAATGTTCACAGGCTAGAGCCACTATTGCAACTATAGTATCAGAGGGAACAAAAGCAAAATCTTCTTTCCAGTGTCCATTTAATAACCCTGCACTGGTAGACTCCTATTTTTCATCAGGCGTAGGTGCTGTTGAGCACTGGCGTTGGAGCTGCTCGCTGAGCTTGTATTCTGAACTCAAAAGTCTCAGGATAGGGCACCCCTCCCTCCTTGGAGGGTACCCTCACCGAATCCTTTTGAGTGTTCACACACAGTGCACCAATGACGTTCGTTCTACTCTAACAGGCACCCTAGGCACAGCACCTGTGCCCTAAACTTAAGTCCTTCCCTACCTCCTAAACTGTTCAGCTGTCGTCCCGTTCTTCTTCCGGGGCCGTAAGTTATACCTGGTTACACTTGGCACTATGTCATCAGCAAAGAGGGGTAGGAACTGAGAGTCAGGCAAAGATCTGGGCTCTGAAACAGGCTCTTTGGGGGCAGAGTGATCTGAGGCAGCCCTTATCTCCTTAGGAACTGCTTTAAGCAGGACTCTGTCACACTCCTCATCCGTCTGCGCCCCCCTTAATCGAGCATTAAAGAAAGGAACAAATTGGGCACCTGCTCATATTCTTGATCAGGAATGCCGTCGCTGACTCAGCAGTCGTATGGAAGCGAGAGTGGCACTCTCTACGTGGCTTCCGTGCACCCAGTGCTTCCTTACTTCCACATTTACTGCGGAGCGGGTGGCACCCCAAAGGCATACTGGCTGTCTGTATAAACATTAACAGCCAGTCCCTCACTCAGCTCACAAACCCGTAGAAGTGCAACTAATTCTGCAGCTTGGGCCGATGGGTGTGGGATGCAGGATGTCTCAACTACGGTATGCAGTGTCGCGATTGCATAGGCTGCAGTAGTGGTGCCATCTGGCAGCTTGAAGCACAAGCCATCAACATACAGTTCCCGTTGGGGTTCAGATAAGGGAACGTCAGTCAGGTCTACCCATCCGTTTGTTTCATCCTCAGTCTGAAACAAACATTCATGGACGTCATTGTCCTTTTCTTCCGACGGGAGGGGTAGTAACGTGGCTGGGTTCAAAGTAGCACATCGTTTGATGGTAATATGCTGTGTAAACAAAGTCAATTCATATCCAATAAGACGTGCACTAGTAAGGTGCTGCGTCTTTGTCTTATTCAAAAGTGTATCCACAGCATGAGGTACCATTACTGTGAGATCAGTATCAAGAACAAGCCCTGCCGATTGTCTGATAGAAACTGCAGCAGCCGCGGCAGCTCTCAGGCAGCTCAGGAGTGATCTGGAAACATTATGGCCGAGAAATAAGTACAGGGTCTCTGCTTACCACCGAAACCCTGTGTTAACACAGAAAGAGCGCAACCATGCGTCTCACGCACATAGAGCACAAAGGGCTTTTGATAATCAGGAGTGCCAAGCACAGGAGCAGTGCAAAGCTCAACTTTTAATTGTTCAAAAGCATGATGACATTCAGGTGTCCAAGGCAGGGGTTCATGCACATCCTTGGTGGTCAGGTAAAGAAGGGGTTTGTTAGTAAGGAATAATTTGGGATCCAATGGCGACAATATAATGTTATCCCTATAAACGTGCGTACCTCACGTTGGGTCCTAGGTACAGCCATACTGTTAATAGCAGCCTTACATTCAGTTGTTAGTCTGAGACCCTCTTTCAACAGTAGGTGACCTAAGTAGGTGACCTCCTGTCAACAATACTGAAATTTCGAAAGGGACACCTTGTGTCCGTGGCATGCCAAATGGTGCAATAATTAAACCGTGGCCTCTTTGCAGCCCTCCTCAGTGTCTGATGTTTCAAGGAGGTCATCAACATACTGGAACAAAACATTACCAGAAGCAAATTCCAGTGAATCCAATTGGGCTTTTAAAGCTTGACTATAAATACTTTTCTTTCTGTATAGCCCTGTGGAGCACAACATAATCTAAAACTTCAACCAGCTATAGAAAAGCTGAAAAACGACCTACAGTCCGGATGTATTTGGATGCTGAAAAAGGCATTCTTTAAATCGATAACAGAAAATTATTTCGCCGAGGGGGGAATCATTGTCAGTATTGCAGTTGGAACCACAGGATACTGAGGGATCACGATTATATTAACCTCTCTCAGGTCAATCACAAAGCGGTACACATCTGGTTGGACATCAGAAGAGTTCGAAGGGGCCTTTTTAAGAATTGGAAGAATATGGCTAATGCATACATCAGACACTGTCTCTTCCACTACTCCAGTCTTAATCAAATCATGTATAATCTGCAATAGGGCATTTTCTCCTGCTTGGGAAATCTTATACTGGGGAATACGGGGCAGTTTAACATTATCCTTCATACTGATAGACACTGGTGGGAACTGGAGCAGCCCCACATCTGTGTCTCCTGTGGCCCTCAGCGTATGTGGTACACCGTCAAATTCTATTGGGAGGGGCGCAACTTGTAAAAAACATTAATTTGTAGGGGCCATCTAGGCTCAACTGTCATAAAGACGCAGTCTGGAGAGCAAGATATTGCTTCGTGCAACCTTTTTAACAGATCCAGTCCCATTACATTTTCACCACCGTTCATTGTCAATAAAAATGGTGAGTCAAGAGTAAAAGGACCGACAGTCAAAGCAAGCAGTTTAGAAATGGGGCTGACAACTGGCACACCTGATAACCCAACTGAAACATTATTTTGCCCAGACAGAGACCAGTGTATGGGAAACAGAACTATTCATAGCCCCTGTATTAATCAAACATTTCTCCATGGCGCCCTGCAAATCAGCCATGATATAAGGTCAGCACTGATCGACAGGCACCGGAACTGGCCCCTTGCCCTGCCCTGCCCTTGGCTGTCTTAGCTGTGAGACAGCCCCGTCACCTAATCCATGTCGTAGTCCTCATTATAGTACTGTCTGCTCTGAGGGTCATCAAAATAATTCCCACTCTGTCTGAAGCATTCTATGACTGCATCTGTTCCCGGACTCCTCCTCCTCCTCTTCCTCTAAACCCACGGCCTCCCGGTGCTGCATTGTTCTGCCACAATTCCAGGCACTCATTCCGCCAATGCCCCTCTTTTTTACAGTACGCACACTGGTTGTACCCAAGAAAACAGCAGCTAAAGCGGCGATAATTGGTTTGATAATATGCTCTATGGAATTCTAATTGAAGCCCTTGTTAGATGTGAAGGATATCTAACATGAGCTTCAATTGGAACCCATAGAGCATATTATCAAGCCCATTGTCGCCACTTTAGCAGCAGTTTTCTGCTGCTAAAGCGGCGATAATTTTATCGCCTGCCTTGATAATATGCCCCTATGTTCATAATACTGGACCATTCTCAAAATTACAGACGGGGACGCTGTCGTCCAAGTACTCTCCGAGGCCTGCAACTGTGTTACAATTTCAGGAAGTAAATTAGGGATGAACCTGTTAACAAACAACTGAACCCCACCATCTAAAGACAGGTCCTGCCCACTAAAATCCATAAACACCCCCCTCAAACCTAGTAAAGAAGTCTGATATGCTCTCATCCTTTTTCTGGCGACATACAGTCAACTTATCCCAGTCCACCTTCCTCGGCGGGATAAGGGAGTGCATGTATGTTATAATCCTGCCCGGCAATTCCATCAACTCTGTTTTTGGATTGTCACCGGGCTTGCACTCCTTGTCTCACACCTTTATTTCGTCCCATGTCCCCCCATTTCCAGCGCATGATCCTGCGTATGTACCTGTCGGCAGGTATCTACCAGTACCAACAGTCCAAAAAATAACTCTGTGTCAGCTAACACCATTATTGTGGAGGAGGCTAGGATCAGGCAACTGGCTCTTTAAGGATAGGACCTCATTCCTCTTCAAAGGAGTATATATCCATTGTTATTGAATTCAAGCGTCCACCCGCTGTCTAATTACTGTATTCGTGGAATCACTCAGCTCGGGTACTTCGGGATGATACGGGATGAACTTTCCTCGTAGGGTGCAGCGTCCCTACTGTTGGAACCTTTTGAGGCAGCCGTTCTCGATAACGTACTAATATCCTCACATTACTAAAAACTTCACCTGGGGCCATAGCAGTAGCATGTACCCTGTCCCGTATGTCATAAATAGCTTGTGGTGCGACATCCCGGTAACATTGTTCCCATAATGCTAACAATGTGGTCGACATGTGCTTAAGAGCAAGTTGCTGCAAAAATGGTTCATAATCTTTCATCACACTCCACATGTCTTCCACAGTATAAATCGCATTCCGACCCCACAGGGCCGCTTGATTCACCACCATCGTCTTTTCTTCAGTACCCACAGCAGAACGCACCAACACCTTCTCTATACGATTACGTGCTGCTGTCCAATCCCCCTCAAACCTTCCACGTACAGGCATATCCACATTCGGTAATGTATGGGGTGTCAAATTCAAAGAAGAAAGAGCAGATGCAAAGACAGGTACCATGGCATGAGGGGATAGCACTACAGGGGTGAAAGGGATAGTAGTGGCCAAGGCAACATCATCAGACAAGAGAGTAGGCAAAACAAGAGAACCGACTGCTCCGGCCCCTCCCGTGTGACAAGGCGGGGAGAGGGCGAGCGCACTCGGAGCTGACGCAACAGAGCTAGGTACTGGGGAACCAAAGGGGGCGGACCCAGAGGTTGCGGACAAAAATGTCTGGACTATTGGATATATCCGTTCAGGGGCATAAGGGGTGGCGGACAAGATTCCAATACTCCTTCAAGAAAATCGTCCTTTTCTTCCATAGTAACATAACATTTTTCGGTCTGCAATCATAACTTCCTGTCGGCACATTCTATTCCTTACTTTATCTTCCCTCTCTAATATGCCACTGCTTTCTGCGTAATTGATTGCCACTGTCACTTCCTTTCCTCCTTTTCTGCTCTCATACGTTTTTGTTTTGCTTCCTTCTGCCACACTCTTAACGAATCAAACATTGACTGCCTGCTTTTCTTAGCGAACAATTTATCTTGCAAGAAACCCAATTTTTGTTCATCAAACAAGCCAGTAAGTGGCCTTTGCAGGTTGGCATTGTCCCTCTTATACTTATCCCACAGCGTGCTAAACATAATAGGGCCAATACCATGCTTGACATATATGTCAAAATTTGGGGTACCCTCCAGAGGTGCTGGCTGGCTCTCTTCCAATCGGGCATCAGAAGAACAGCATTGGCATCCAAAACACATACATTTACTAAAACAAGGCCTCTTAACATAAGACACATACACCACCCCCAACAGGCAATAAAATCATCACTTTAACAAAAAAAATGGTCTGAAAATCAGACCCACGCTGTTCAAAAACCGTACTCCAATCCAAAGACTATTCCAAGCTCAAGAGGACAGGTTCTAACCCAGACCTTTTCAAGCGCAGACCGAGTTACCAGTTGGCTGGCAGATTGTCTGCAAATGGTCCCAGACCTTTTCAAGAAGCAAAATACCAGTTGGCCCGGTAGACCACTCACAAGCACCCTGTGTCCCTCAAGGGTCCGCAGACCCACCAAGTTCAAGACACTGCAAAATTCCGTTACTAATGAGTGATCTGTTACAAACACTTCCACGCAAGCAAACGGCGTTCAAAAATAAACTCTCCATGCCAAAACAGGTCACTTTCGCACACTATCATCACACCTCCATAGACTGCCGTTCAAGGCACTCAGCCCGTCGGCTGGTGTCGTTCAAGACGGTCCGAAGACCGTTACCAGGCACTGCCCACAGGCCAGTGTCATTCAAATGTGGCGCCACTTCCAAAGAACCAAAGGACAGAGAACCAAACCACACACCTGGTGCACTCAGAGTGAGGCAAATTATTCTCCACTGACAAATCTCCGGACCAAACAGTCAAATCCAGGGTTCGCCTTCTCAGGATCCCAGCTGGTGACCACTAGCCGCGGATCCGCCCGATCTGAGGGGCGATTCAGAAAAGGGGGTGGTGATGGACAGAGTATCTGAATTAAGCAGAACACTCCTACCCAGTCAACAGATCAGGGCTTGATCCATCACCGTTTTTTAGCTCACTGCACCATCCCAGTTCAGAACCTGGCTAGATGTAAATGCGTCTGTCCCTGGCCCAATGCATCATGGGAACAGGGCAGACCAAACTACCAAGCCAATTCTTTACCAGAATGGAAACAAGCTTCCGGGGACCGGTTTCTGGCATTACAGCCGTCTTCGGCCCGGCTTGCTTGAATCCTGATGGTGCAGTGAGCAAGGGACTCACATCTGAGCATACCCTACCATGCTTGTGGTGGCCAAAACAATTCAGAAAAGGGGGTGGTGATGGACAGAGTATCTGAATTAAGCAGAACACTCCTACCCAGTCAACAGATCAGGGCTTGATCCATCACCGTTTTTTAGCTCACTGCACCATCCCAGTTCAGAACCTGGCTACATGCAAATTAGTCTGTCCCTGGCCCAATGCATCATGGGAACAGGGCAGACCAAATTACCAAGCCAATTCTTTACCAGAATGGAAACAAGCTTCCGGGGACCGGTTTCTGGCATTACAGCCGTCTTTGGCCCGGCTTGCTTGAATCCTGATGGTGCAGTGAGCAAGGGACTCACATCTGAGCATACCCTACCACGCTTGTGGTGGCCAAAACGATTCAGAAAAGGGGGTGGTGATGGACAGAGTATCTGAATTAAGCAGAACACTCCTACCCAGTCAACAGATCAGGGCTTGATCCATCACCGTTTTTTAGCTCACTGCACCATCCCAGTTCAGAACCTGGCTCCATGCAAATTAGTCTGTCCCTGGCCCAATGCATCATGGGAACAGGGCAGACCAAACTACCAAGCCAATTCTTTACCAGAATGGAAACAAGCTTCCGGGGACCGGTTTCTGGCATTACAGCCGTCTTCGGCCCGGCTTGCTTGAATCCTGATGGTGCAGTGAGCAAGGGACTCACATCTGAGCAAACCGATCTGAGGGTCAGGCAGATGCGAGAACCAAGCTCGGTCTTCAGATGTGGGCCACAATCCGCCCAACGGACCAGACACCACCCTGGCCGCTGCCCCCGGCTGATGGGTAAGGGGCCACAAATTTGTGGGGTCCCTGTTCGACCACCAACTGAAGGACAGGGCCACTAAGGGCCCCACGGGTTATATACATTACCAAACTTCTATGCCTTCCCAAATGAAGTCGGTCAGACACTGGAGAATACAAACATACTTTATTAGTATATCTCTGCAGAGCGAGCCCAGTCTGACCCACACCCTGTGGTGTTCGCCAAGGGACACGGTCAGTACGGTCAGTAATGCACAATTATCCCTCCAAGAAACCCCCAACCACGCCCTCAATGGAAAACTAACAGCTCGGGCTGAACAGGGAACAATGCGGGCACAGTAGGATGAGCTAACACCTTGCCAGATTGTGGTATTGGGTTCTCCAGGCCTACATACTCCACAGAATACCCTCTACACCATAAGAACTGTTGGCACGGAAACTAGAAAATGCAAAAGACAAGTTTATTAAGACCCCATGGGGTGGTGGTACATTCCTACAGCACCCTTCGGCAATGCAAGAAGTATCACACCGAACATCGGTGTAAGTCCTTCTTTTATACAGGTTTACAGACATAAAAAGATGGGAGGTACATAGTTACAGAGTTTTAAGTACATATATGGTCATTTTTGGAACAAAGCCAACTCATGGGAGGGGCTACAACACCACTGGTCAGTTTGGCGGAACATTCCTAATTGATGACTGGTCAGTCTGAACTGCGCATGTACGGGCTTGACCATTACTAAAAATAGCCTGTTGCTGGGCAAACTCGAGTGGTCAGTGGTATAGAGGAAGGACAAAGGGTCATGCTGACCACGAGGCGACGCATTCTCTAAAATGGCCGCCGTAACATACAAAATGACGTTTAGCAACTATAGTCAAGATAAGGGAGTAATGTGTAGCAAAGCTTAACGCTAACCCGATCATTGTCAAATTACGACAGACGACCCTTTTAGCATTTAGCTGAAGCTACCTCATAATGGACATAATCGGGATACTCATCTTCTATATCGATAGACATAATCTGGGCCACTTCTTTATGAATCATTTGTTCATGTTTAGCAAAAGCTCGTCTGGATGGAATACAAGCAGATAGACACAGAGAACATAATGCAGGGCCACACTGAATACATAAGCATAAGAAGAATAATATCCCGATTATTATACATAGAATCGTCAGTAACTTCCAGCCCCATGTACTAAGCATTGACCAAAACCACCCCGAAAAGGTCAACGTACCATGATCAGGATGTATCTCAGCAGCAATTTTATGTAATTTGGATATGGCATCATACACAGAAGGTGAATTATCTGGCACGTAAACACAGCAACTACTTCCGATAATACGGCATGCCCCCCCTCGATCAGCTAGGACTACATCTAGAACCATCCGGTTCTGGAGCGTTACAATTCTAGATATCTGAAGCTCTTCAGTTAAATTTCCTAACGCAAAAGCAGTATCATTGGCAACAGCTTCTACAACACGAGTTAAGCGTCGTATTTTCCGGCTGTTCAGAGCAGCTCCAACAAAGGAAAACAAACCTAAATTGAAATCGACATATTGCTGCAACGCAGTGTCTGTTTGATCTATCTAATCAAGAACTACTGCTCTCTTAACCCTATTCAATATAAAGTCATGGTAGAGCATGTAATTATTATGGTACATGGGCGGAGCAATAAACACAGGGGGCAATACAAAAGATATATAACATGTTCCTAACCATCCTAAAGGGACACGATGATAACCTTTATTACCACATATGAAGTACGTATTTCGAGAGGCCACAAATGAAATGCCATTCGGAGTATCAAAGGTGAGAGTGGTGTTACATTCACTTCTGCCAACTGGGATTGTACCTTTATTACGTACACAGAGATCAGCTTTGGTATCAATAACATTTATAACATGAGAATTGGACATGTTGACACTTAGATGATTACTGTAAACTCGTGGCGCTGACATATTATCGGGGCGGTACTCCTCCCATTCAAACTTAGTTCCTTCAGCTTGCGGATAGCCGTCTCGATCATTAAAACAAATCTTATTGAGACGAAAGAGCAGCCCCCCTTTTGTTGGCCATCGCAAGGTGAACAGGAGGGTGTACCAGGCATTGCAAGACCCATTATGAGAAAACGGGAGTGGGATAAGCGGTGTGCCCCCTTTCTTCTGATGTCCAGGCAACATCCCACAAACCCAGCAGTTAGAAGTGTTCGACATATTGTGAGTGTGATGCAGAATCTGAATAAAACTATTGTTCAAATAAGTCTGTCGGTGCCACTCTTTATGATACGGTAGAGTGAAATGGAAATGTTCAGATGGAGCCGGGGTAGTCGGCAACAAATGTTCTCGCACAGGCACCACAAGTTCTACTACCCAGGCTATCACAGCTATTACCACAATTGTCAACACAAATAATACAGCACCAAGAATTTTATCTCGTGCTGCAGAGGACGCCATAGTTCAAAGTTCACAATGTCTCAAAAACACAGCTAAAAAATAAAAATGTGAGTGCTGAGCTCCGAGGTAGCTGTTGGTTTCTTCTCCGGGGTCAAGACGGGTGTCGCTACACTTGGCAGAACAGATCCCCCCCACCATGATATTCCCGGCTACAGTTTCACAAACCCCAGAGCAGTAACTCAACCAGTCTCGCACCAAAAAAACTTCTTATCGTGGTCGTAGATTGTATCTTTCTCGTCCAGAAACAGTGTGGTCCGGGAAGGCTCCCTCTGATTCGACAGACGTTACAGCTGGGCTCTTTTCCTCGTCCAGGATATCTCGGTAGTCGGACAATGCAGTTGGGCTCACCATATCCGGAGAGACACGACGGCAGTGAGTAGAGTGCACCCACCGCTTCCTGTTGGTGACTCGCACAGCCGTTCGAGTTGCGAGCAACACCTGCTCGGGGCCACGCCACCTCGGTTCCAAGCTGTTCGTCCTCTCGAAGGAGCGGATCATGACATGATCCCCAGGACGAAGATTGTGAGCCTCTCCAATGGAATTGTCGGGGAGCGCTTCTCGAACCTGTTGATGAATAGAAAGTAAATCATTTGTTAATCGTGCCAAATAATCGTTCATCATTATACAAGGCACATCACGTAACAATCGAGGTTTAGGAACTCCCCATATATTCATCGGCCTTCCAAACACCACTTCATAAGGTGTGAGGCCAGTTCGGGAATGGGGCACTGATCTGATAGAGAGTAATGCCAAAGGCAGGGCATCCGGCCATTTCAAAGACATGGATGCCACAATCTTTGCTAACTTTAATTTCAGAGTAGCATTATACCGTTCAACAAGACCTGCTGACTGAGGATGGAACACAGCATGAAACTTCTGCTGGATTCCCAATCCCTTCAACACGTACTCTACAATTTTCCCGACAAAATGAGGACCATTGTCACTCCACAAAAATTTGCAAACGCCGTATCGAGGGAAGTACTCCTTGAGCAAAACCTTAGCTGTTGCCAATGCTGCATTATCCTTCGTGGGGAAGGCCTCATTCCATTTACTGAAAGCACACACCACCACTAAGACATACTTAAGGTTATTACAACGCTCAAGCTGGATGTAATCCATTTGCAGTACTTCAAATGGTGCAGTGGGTGGAACGAACCCTCCTTTCGGAGTATGCGTCCCTTTTGCAGGATTGTGCTGTAAACATATCAGACAGGTCTGTACTACTCTCTTGGCCGTATTGGCAATTTCAGGATGCTCCCAAACTCGCGTTAGCAATCGAGTAATTGCAAGAGCTCCAACATGTGCCAATCCATGTGTCATCTGGACCATCGCTTGCAAGTAAGCTGCAGGCAATTTCCATCTTTCCATATCTTTGCTTCGCCAACAACCCTCATCATCCAGCACTCCCTCTGCTGCCCAGGTTGCGAGTTCTGCTTCAGTCGCTGATTTCTGAATATCTAATATCTCCTCTCTAGCATCATGCCATCGCTCAGCCTGCGACTTCACCACATACATTGGAGAGTCATTTCGTGACATAGCCGTTTGTCTTGCTATACTGTCCGCAAAAGCATTGCCTTGTCCCACTTTGTCAGTGATCTTTTTATGTGCACTGCATTTGATTATCACCACTTTCTTTGGACAAAGCAACGCATTCAAGAGATCACGCACTAGCTCTCCATGCATAATGTGCACTCCATGCGAAGTCAAAAATCCACGCTCTCTCCAGAGTAGGCCAAAGTCATGCGCTACTCCGAAGGCGTACCGGCTGTCTGTGTTGATATTCACACATAAGGCAGCACTCAATTCGCAGGCTCTTGTCAAAGCTATTAACTCCGCTGCTTGGGCCGATTTCTGTGGTATTCATGCTGTTTCTACCACTGTCTTAAGTGTCGTGATCGCATATGCTGCAGAAGTTGTACCATCTGGCAGCCTTAAGCACGATCCATCAACCCACAGTTCCCCATCCACATCTGGAAGTGGCGTATCCTGTAAGTCGACACGACCCTTTGTTTGTTCTTCAGTCAGGAAAACACAATCATGGTGTTCTTCCTCTTGGCCCTCCGCAACCGGATACGGCAATAAAGTGGCAGGGTTCAGGGTAGCACATCTCTTTAGTGTGATATGCGGCGCCAAAAGTGTAAGCTCATATCCTGTTAAACGTGCGCTCGTGAGATACTGGGTTTTTGTTTGGTTTAGCAGAGCGTCTACCGCATGGGGAACTAACACCAACAGTTTGTGTGACAAAACTATTCCCTCACTCTGTCGTATAGCTACTGCTGTTGCTGCAACTGCTCGGAAACACCCAGGAAAATCCTCGTGCTACAGGATCAAGAATAGCCGAAAAGTATGCGCAGGGCCTCTGCTTATCCACATGTGTCTGCACTAACACCGACAATGCGCACCCATCTTTCTTGTGTACATACAACGTGAAAATCTTTGTGTAATCTGGTGTACCTAACACTGGTGCAGAACAAAGGGCCTGTCTCAATTGTTCAAAAGCATTATGACATTCATCTGTCCATTCAAGGGGCATTGGTGTAGTTTTAGACAGTAACGCTAACAAAGGTTTTATAATGTGCGAAAACCCCATTATCCACTGTCTACAGAAGGACGTTAATCCTATGAAGGCACGCACATCTCTCTGAGTGCGGGGGACTGGTGTATCTAAGATTGCTTGAATTCGATCAGATGTTAATGCACGTCCCTCCTTAGACAAAAGATGACGAGGTAGGTCACCTTTGGTCTACAATATTGTAACTTTTTCCTAGAAACTTTGTGATTGTTCTGAGCAAGAAAAGAGAGCAAAGCAAGAGTACTCTCCTCACACTGCGCATATGTGTCTGCAGCCAGTAAAAGATCGTCCACGTACTGGATAAGAGCTACTCCAGACCGCAATTCAAAGGAATCAAGCTGTCTTTTTAAAGCCTGGCTATAAATGCTAGGACTTTCTGTATAGCCTTGAGGAACACGACAAAATCTATATGATTTATTATTCAACGTGAAGACAAATAGATATCTGCTGTCAGGATGGATGGGAATGGAAAAGAAGGCATTCTTAAGGTCGAAAACAGAGAAGGTAGTGGCAGTGGGGGGGACCAAAGTAAGTAAGGTGGTGATATCAGACACCACCGGGTACTGAGGCACTACAATTTTGTTTATTTCTCTCAAGTCAATAATACATTGATAGACTTTGTCGTCAGTGTCTTTCTTGAGGATCGGAATAATAGGGCTGTTACAGATGTTGTAGGGAACTTCCTCCACTACTCCTGCAATAATCAAATCCTGAACAATGTGCGTCAGGGCAATTTCACCTTCTCTAGATATCTTATACTGAGGCACACGTGGCAAAGACGCTCCCTCCTTGACAGTAATTCGAATAGGCGGGATGAGCATCTGTCCCACATCCGTATCTGATGTCGCCCATAACGTGTGCGGGAGAGAGGCTAGCGCTTCAATTTCCTGCATGGTACACAGTCTTCCTGCGTCTGGATAATTGTCATTCAAAATAACCCGCACTCCTTCAGGAGCGCAGCGTATCGTTGCTCGAAAATATTTGAGCAAATCTATGCCCATAATATTGTCTGGGGTATGAGGCGACAATAAGAATGGGCACAGACCAAAACATTTATCAATGCAAAATGCAAGAGGTTGTGACAATGGGCTTGGAGAGGGTGTGCTATCGAACCCTATACATGTAATTGTTTTGCCAGACAGGGGAGCCCTTGGAACCAAGTTTTTAGACAAAGCACTACGAGTAGATCCTGTGTCAACTAAAAACTGATCAGTAGAACCCAAAACGCCGCTGATACATATGGACCTCTTTGATCTACTGGCACTTCCACCGATTCCACACCCCATCTTACGCAATCCTATGCGTGCACATAATCCTAACTCTCCACATTCTCACCCTCCGATATTTGGTACTGGTTCCGTCGATCAAAAGTATTAACCTCATCCTGGCCACGACCCCTCGCCTCAAAGCTACCACGATCACTTCCTCCACCTCTCGCTCCCGAATAACTATTCTGTGTCCTTCCACCTCCTCGACCACGCTGGCTACGTTGCTCACGAAGCACCGGACAATCTTCAGCCCAATGCCCAAACTCTTTACAATACACACATTGGTCCTCAGCAATGTCGGTACAACCATACGACATATTACCCCCTCCTCGCCTGTTTCTATCGTTTCCTCTCGACTGCGCGCCACGAACCTGTGCCAACATCACCTTCGTCTTTAATTCCTTCGCTTTCTTATCAATACTTTCTTTAGCCTCTAATTCCTGCCGCTCATAATACTGAAACACTATAGGAGCTCAGAGGGAATACGGAAAGGGTCGCCCTCCACTCACAGTCAACAATACAAAATAAGACCCAGTCCAATGGCGAACTCATATATCAGTGACTCAAGGGGGGTCCAACAAGTCCTACTTCCCATTACTCTCCTATCCACATTATAGTGAGGTAATGCACTGTACTACGCCGTGTTTAAAATACCTGTTCTCCAAGGCAACACACCGGAACAAACACTCAGAGTGATCCAGCTTGTAATGGTTCACAATAGTCCACACTCCACATTGGACCTTACTCTAAATAGAGGAAAAAATGTGCGAGAAGCAAGTGACCCCTCACGGAAACACCACCATCGGGGTAACTGGTATGCAATTTCCAGACAGGCCCCTGTCTCATCATCGGTGGTCACCCGCTTCTCGAAGAAAAATAAGATGAAAGGAAAGAAGAAGTGTCCAAAACAAACAACATATAAAGTGACAAAGTGAAGTGCAGAAAAATCTGCTAGTGACAAACACACACAAAAATAATCATTGAGTGCCTAAAAACACACACAGTCCACCAATCCCTTAGCCAATTTTATTCTTAGGGTGGTGATTGCGTGCTGTTGATTATTAAAAAGGCTGGTAGCTAATCATGCATACCATTACCTACAGTGCCGACATGTTTCACTGCTGTATTGCGTAGAGCAGTTTCATCAGGGCTGCACTCAAGTGCTGCCACTTCACTCTATTGGACACTTAGTTCTGAAATGTGCTGCCAAGGAAGAACAGGTACGTAATTAAAAACATGTAGACTCCAAAATGGCCAGAGACATACTCTTAAGGGATATACAGAATGGTAATGTGTGGAATATTACCCGGGAGCAGCACAGCTGTGCATACCAGCCGCTCCGGTATCAACAAGGCAACTAGGTACTTCTAACGTAAGTGTGCCCCTTGTTTCATGATAAAATTATTTTATCTGCAGAGGGAGGAAACATATACGAAATTTGTAAAATACATTGTGCTGCTGACTTTCAACGTGCCCCGTCGCACCTTATCTAAGATACACAGGTGCCCTTTGTGAGGCACACAGTGACATGTGCATTCAACGCTGCCAAAACAATATCTGGGATTGCTGCCCCCTAGGAGAGGTGAACAACTGCAGCGCTAGTTATAAATACCGCTGTATATTACACCTTACACACTAACCCCACACAAATGCTAGACAGTGCAGCCAAAACAATCAACCGCCCCTTGCATCGATCGTGACAAACTCCGCTCCGCGGATGTAAAACTACCTGGAGCCTACGGCCACAAACATATTGCATTTAGCCCAACCACAAAAGTTAGCTTGATACTTCCCTGGCGCGTGGTTACAGAACACCGCCTCACCGTGACAGGCTCGGAAGACGCCTTTCCTCAGACGTGTCGGTAGCCCGATCCCGGAGCAGTGAAAAGCGGAGCGCCGGCGGAGCCACGCCCATGACGTTGCACCAGGCGCGAGCCTACGGGCGCGGCGGCCATCTTAGCCTAGTCAAAGGGCCAGGTATTGGAATCAAAGTACGGGAGTATTCGCCAACTTAACCACACATAGGGACCCAGGTGCTATACCACTGCAACAAAACCCCAAGAGG
The DNA here is from genome assembly GCF_964263255.1 of Lissotriton vulgaris. NCBI lineage: Eukaryota > Metazoa > Chordata > Amphibia > Caudata > Salamandridae > Lissotriton > Lissotriton vulgaris. Next base: position 122,694,237 of record NC_141685.1, on the reverse strand, counting down.
GTCCCATGTGAAGACAAAAGCTTCTTGAAACACAGCCATAATACTGATAGTTGCCGGCAATCCACCCCAAAGGCAATCTCAAAATAGTGTATTGTGACACATGGGCAGGGGGTACTATGCCATATCAGAACCCAGAACTCAGGGGGCATATACTGTTGACTCTATGGAGTCTGAATATTAGGGCCCGACCAAGGCAAAGGCAAACATTCCCTCACAGAGCCTGGGAGATAGTAAACTCATGTGGTTACACAAAAGCTGGTCCACTGAAATAGAGGGGTTACCTTTGGAAACTAAAACAGGTCAACTGGAATTATATTTCAGGGTGAGAAAGTCACAGTTTAATCCTGTTCCATTCTATGATTTCATTGAGCCCAACTCTGTCCGTTTTCTCATTATAAATCCAGCGTGCTTCTTTGGCTAACAGGATCTCATCAATATTCTGGGGGGAGCCTTTAATCTTCTCAAGCACTGTCCACTGGAAGGTGTGTTTTTCAGTAGAACAGTGCTGGACAAGCCTAGTTGTTAATTTGCCTGCCCTGATAGTGCTCAGATGTTCCTGTATACGCACTTTGATCTTGCGCGAAGTCAGACCTATATAGTGTAACCCACACTGGCACGTTAACCTGTATACAACTTGTGTGGAGTTACAGTTGCTGAACTGATTTTGAAACCACTCCTTCCCCGATGTGAGACTTACACTTTTGCTCTTCTTAGTGAGTGGACATACAGAGCATGTTCCACATGGAAAGTGGCCTTTGGGTACGGTGGAATTGTGATCAGTTAGTGCCTGGGGGACCTTCGAATGTACAAGTTTATCCTTCAAATTGGTCGCCCTCTTGAATGCAAATCTCGGTGGTGACATGCGAAAATCGCTGTTGGACAGAATAGACCAATGTATGCGGATGGACTGACGGATTTTGGTGGCCATAGGATCATACGTCATGACCACAGGTATACAGTCGTCCCTGTTCTTGGCTACCTTTTCTAAAAGGGCACGCCTAGGTGTGTTGAGCGCTCTCTTTTTAGCTTGTTTTACTATCTTCATAGGGTAGTTCCTATTGGTCAGCTTAGATGTCAGTCCTTCAGATTGTTCAAGGAAAGTGTTGGTGTTGGAACAATTGCGTCTATACCTCAGGAACTGCCCTCAAGGCTCTGGGATGAAAGGAATCGTAAGAGAGCAAGGAATTCCTATCTGTGGGCTTTTGATGTACACAGGTGTTAATGGTGCCCATGCTGTATTCAATGTCAAGGTCAAGGTACACTGCCTTATGTCTGTCATATGTCCAAGTGAACTTGAGGTTCTCATCTTGTGTATTCAGCCAGTTAAGGAATTCCAACAGGAGTTCCTCCATTCCTGACCAGATGCATAGCACGTCATCTATATATCTCTTCCAAAGCCGGATCTGGCTCTGGAAGGGGTTGTTGTTATGATAGATGACGTGCTCCTCGAACTGTCCAACATAGATACAAGCTATGCTGGGTGCCATTGTAGCCCCCATAGATGTACCAGATACCTGGAGATAGAGCTGGTCTTTATAGCAAAAATAGTTCTTAGTAAGGGCTAACTCAATACACTGCAGTACGAATGTCTGGGTAGTATCATAGAACCATTCCTGGTTGCCCAGGGCGCGGGCTGCTGCCACCAGCGCCGCGTCCTGGGGAATACAGGTGTACAAAGATTCGATGTCAATGGTGACAAAAAACTCATTTGTCGGGTCATACTGGATGTCTTCAAGTACATTTAAAATGTCAGTCGTGTCTTTGACAAATGACTTTTGGTTGACCACAGACTCTCTAAGAAAGTAATCCGCGTATTGGGATAGTGGTTCCAGAATAGATTGGATACCCGCCACGATTGGGCGCCCAGGAGGTGGACGAGTGGGCTTGTGGATTTTTGGTAGGATGTAAAACGACGGAGTCCTAGGGTTAGTGTTTACAAGGAACTCCGCCTCTTTGACCGAATACTGAGCCATAGTTAACAAAGAAGCAGGGGTCACCGTGGTCCAGGAACTTTCACTAGTTTTCAATCGCTTTGCAATCTCCGGTAGGAGATTAGCCACATACTTGTCGACAAACAGATGCCTACCCGTATCATCCGTTAATAATTGCCCACTGTAATCATGAAACACTTCTTCGAAACGTGTAAAGAAATCAGATACCGACTCATCCTGTTTCTGTTTGCAAGAGGCTAACATAGTCCAATCAATCTTTTTAGGGGGAACGAGCGTTTTTAATTTATTCAAAATAGCGGTTGGGAGACCCAGAATTAATTGACAAGGCTTGCATGCAGACTCCCTATCTAAATCAGCTTGGGCTATAGCCTTCCAGTCTGCGCCTAAAAGCGCTTGGTCATCAAACTTACGAATCGCTCTCCACATATCGGGGGGCAGTATTAACCCAAAGAAAAGATCAATATCAACCAGCCATAACACAAGAAGAAATAGCCCCCTCCACTCCTTCATAGAAAGCTGCCGGATTTTTACGGGGATCAGGTAAAGTGTTTTTCAATGCCATAACATCCGCTCTATTCCAAGGCGTATACACCCAATTATATATAAAATACCCTTTTGCATCCCCAAACAATTTATCATCACTGGTACCTTGCCCTTTAGGGGGAACATACAAAGGTGCAGCTTCACGCATGGGCATAACATGCACTTTAGAACTCTTATCTGCTCCAAAGATAGAACACTCTTTGGATTGCTCCATCGACCCCGGCGCAGACTTCTCTGATGCTTTTCGTGCTTCCCGCAATCTGGACGCCTCATCCCGTAGCTGGACCAATCGTTGGAAAAAAACATCCGCATCTGAAATAACAAATAGACCTTTACGCATATTCTCATGGGGTACTGATATATCCTTAGGTTCTAGATCATCTGAATTCTTACGAAATCGTTCAACAACTTCGTCTGCAAAAGCACTTAAAAAATACAACTGTTCTCGTTCTGACCACTTATTCCTTTTAACATTAATCTCTGACATAGTTATTTTATTCAAATTCAGTTTCCTAGCGAAACTGCGCAAATCCGCAGCTTTACCAGCAGTTAACCTCGTACTCGTACTATCTCGATCTTCGTCGCCCAAATCCTCGTCCGGAGCTGTAGGCAAAACATACGGAGGCGGAGACCGATCTAATAATGAAAAATCATCAACTTCATTAGTAAGGACTGGATAAAGCGAACGTCGAATAGGGAATTGACCGCTTGTTTGTAAATTACGTTCCCGTGCCTCCCTCTCTTTCTTCTCCTAGAACTCCTTCTCTTCCAGCTGTAAAGCTTTATCTCGAGCAGCCTTGCGCTGCTCTTTTTCCGCCAAGGCAATCTCACGCTTCATTCGTTCACGCACTGCTTTCTCCCACATTCGTACACAGTCAAACATATCTTGTCTAGACCTGCGCTGAAACAAACATTACTCCACAAACTGAACCTTTCGTAAATCAAACGACCCATGTAGTGGCCATTGCAACTCGGGATCAGACTTGGTGTATTTGTTCCATAATTTACTATACAATATAGGGGGAAGGCCAAATTTAATATACATTTCACGATTGGGTGTCCCCTCTGGGGGAGCCGGCTGAGATTTGTTTAGTCGATACGTGGTACCATTCCCAAGACATCACATTCCTCGGAGTGTGCTTAAAACAGGCATGTTCAAAGAGTATCACGGAAACATGATACCGTAAAAATGGCACTTACTGTACTTCACACAAAATGTGCCGTTCAAAACACAATCAAAGTTAGAGAAACATCTCTACATGCCTGCCTATGTGAATTGCACTGCACATATAAGTCAAGTCATAGAACCAAATGTTAGCTAACTCAAAACATATTCATATTCATAGAACCACAGTAAGCGCCGCTGACTACCTTACCAATCACAATTCTTACCAAAATCTCAGATATCCAGGTTCCAACTGCCAAGGTCTTTGATCAAATCAGCCAAACCAGCACTTTACGGCAACGCAGACGAGCAGGATCTCAGTCGGGGACCGGCGCCACCTGGAAGGTCAGATCAGAAGGAAGGGAAGAAAACACCGTGGGTGCCAAGACTTGGGTCACTCAGTGGCAGCGTACGCGTCCATGGCGAGTTTCCAATCCTTCGTCACGACCTCTCCTTCGGGCATCCGAGTCACCGATGAGTCCCTTCGTGGTCGCCAATTTGTGGTATTGGGTTCTCCAGGCCTACATACTCCGCAGAATACCCTCTACACCATAAGAACTGTTGGCACGGAAACTAGAAAATGCAAAAGACAAGTTTATTAAGACCCCATGGGGTGGTGGTACATTCCTACAGCACCCTTCGGCAATGCAAGAAGTATCACACCGAACATCGGTGTAAGTCCTTCTTTTATACAGGTTTACAGACATAAAAAGATGGGAGGTACATAGTTACAGAGTTTTAAGTACATATATGGTCATTTTTGGAACAAAGCCAACTCATGGGAGGGGCTACAACACCACTGGTCAGTTTGGCGGAACATTCCTAAGTGATGACTGGTCAGTCTGAACTGCGCATGTACGGGCTTGACCATTACTAAAAATAGCCTGTTGCTGGGCAAACTCGAGTGGTCAGTGGTATAGAGGAAGGACAAAGGGTCATGCTGACCACGAGGCGACGCATTCTCTAAAATATCCGCCGTAACATACAAAATGGCATTTAGCAACTATAGTCAAGATAAGGGAGTAATGTGTAGCAAAGCTTAACGCTAACCCGATCATTGTCAAATTACGACAAGATGGGCACACTATCAGGGGTTCAAGGCCATGGTGCTGGGTCTCAGCATATCCTTAACGTGGGAGCAGAAACCTCCCTACAGATAAACATTACACACAGAATGGCTTGTTCATTAGAACATCGGAAAGCGGCCTTGGAAAGGCAGGCAGAAAATAATAACGAAATGCAGTATTCTGCTGAGGCAAGCAACCTGAACATTTTGCGGCCTCCTTCGGGCCTAGTTAAAGCAACCTAATAGGAACTGCAAAAGCAAATGGAGTCACAAGTATACATAGGGGCCTACTCATTACTCAGATAGCTCAGTGAGTTGTACAACATGAAATGCGAATTGTATCTATTTAGCCACGCAATGCTAACCTAACATACTTATGACGTCATGTGACAAGAAGTATTACACAAATAGGGTTTTTAAGACTAAAAGGACCAGTAGCCTGTTCCCTAAACACCCTGGGTTGCGTCCTGGACTTCAATATCCTGTCACAACACGCACATTCACGCACCAACCTCTCTACATGTACATCCATGGCAGCCCACCAATATGCTTCCCTGATCCTTTCCTTTGTCTTGGCAATGCCCATGTGTGAGGTGTGAGCAGTCTTTACTAGCTTATCCCTTACTTCAAGGGTTGCAACCAACTTACTACCACGCATGAGGAGACCATCCTCCACCATCAGATCTTCCCTAACTAGCCAAAAGCCTTTGTGAACCTCTTCACAGTCCTTCTTCTCACACCAGCCACCTTTGACCATGGTTAGGACTTTCTGCAAGTCTAAATCGATCATGTGATGATCCCTCCACTCTCTCTCGGAAATCAACCCTCCAATAATCCCGCACACATATTTTTCTTTCTCCAGTTCTTCACCTCTAAACCAGTCAACATCATCTGTTGTTTCACACTCCACACCCCTGAGCTTTGACAGACAGTCTGCCAGAACTGTGGAGCCACATCCCACTTCCGTATCCCACGGGAGACAAAGTCAATGCCTTTCTTGGAGAAGACCTCCCTAAGAGGTTTGTAATCAGTAAGAATTCTAAATCTTTTCCCCCACAAAACCTTTCTCAGCTTGGCACCGCCCAGAAAACTCCCAGCACTTCTTTTTCCACAACAGAATAGTTGCATTCAGCATCCCTCAAGGGCCTAGAGACAAAAAGAATCATTTTATTCTCCATATCATCCTTCTGCAAAAGAACTGCCTCTAACTCCTTTGAGCCGGCATCAATCATGAGATAAGATACCTTTGTGGGGTAAAAACTTCCTAGACAAGGTGTTTCATTCAGATGTTTCTTACTGCACTCAAACTCTTCCTCACATCCCTTGGACCAAACAAAGGTTCTTTCCTTCTGGAGGAGAGACCTCAAACAAGAGGTTTCCCTGCAAAGTTCAGAACAAATTTGTGATAAAATTCAGCCAGCGCAGAAACTTTACAAACTCTTCTTTGTTTACAGGGGTGCGCAAATTACAAAGGGTATTTACCAATGAGTCATTGGATTTGATGCCTGCAGCGGACACAAAATGCCCCAGGTACTTTAATTCTTTGACATCAAATTTGCACTGGTCAGCCCTAAGGGTGAGGTCAGCATATCGTAACTTCTTCAATACTGACCTCAGCCTCCCATCATGCTCCTCAAGATCCACCCCAAAGATGAGCACATCATCTTGGTACACCTTGACACCCTGAAGGTTTCCAAGAATGCCCTCTATCGCCCTCTGCAAAACTAAAGCTGCAGAAATCAGTCCAAAAGGCATTCTTAGAAATCTAAAGGTACCAAAGGATGTTACACAAGAGGTACGGTACTGGGAAAAGGAGTGAATGTTCTGGTTGTTCTGAAGAGGAATGAAGGCATCCACGACATGTTCGACGCCATCACCACCCCGGCAACAGCCCACACCCCCGCTCCCATGACCACCGCCCATATCAACCGCCTGCGCGCCTAGACAACATCAACGACAATGACACCATCAAGATCATGAACACCGTCCAGTCCGGATCCCCGGAAGGCCCCTGCTCACACCACATCTACAACAAATCCAGCAGCACCATCGCAATCCACCTCTGGAAAACCATCAACATCTCCTTCGAGACAGCGACCTTCCCGGAGAGCTGGAAGCACGCAGAGATCAACGCCTTGCTAAAGAAACCCAAGGCGGACCACAAGGACCTCAAAAACTTCCGGCCCATCTTCCTGCTCCCGTTCCTGGAGAAGGTCATTGAAAAGGCTGTCAACATACAACTGACCAGCTTCCTTGAAGAGAACAACATCCTGGACCCATCCCAGTCAGGGTTCTGCAGCAACCACAACACCGAAACTGCCCTCATCGCCGCCACCGACGACATCAGGAACATGCTCGACAACTGAGAAACCGAGGCCCTCATCCTCCTGGACCTGTCAGCCGTTTTCGACACAGAAAGAGAAAGATAGAAACATTCATATTACAATAAATAGTTTAAAAGGCATATTAAACATTAGCAGCTTTGTGAATATTAATAATTTAGCTAAAACTAAGGTCATCTCGTAGCCTTTGATCTGATTATCCAAGCCCAGCTCAGAAATTTGGCAACCCCACACACTAAGCTTGTGCTAGTGTCAGCCTTCAATATTCTAAGTGCTGAGGAATGGTCCCTAGTTCCGAGCAATAAACACACGGGTTTAAGCCATTTCTGTCTGGGTTTTACATAGGCTGGGCATACAAAAAAGACGTGAGCGATACTTTCAGTGACACCTTCACAAATTGGGCAGTCAGGTGAAGTTTGGTACGGGGGCTTCCACTTACAGGTATAATCATGGAGGGGGAGGTTTCCCAACCTGAACTGAATGAATAGGGATCTGTCTCTTGGTTTCTTGATAAAATCCAAGTAAGGCTCCAAGCGCGGCTTAGGTTTGTGCTGTTTAAACGCTTCAGTCAACCTTCCTTGGTTTGGGTCCCTTAGGTCTTGCTCATCAACCCAATTCCAGTAAACTCGCTTAGTTTCGGCCTTAGATAAAGCAACTCCGAGCTCCCAATCAATTGGCAAGCCAGTTTCATGCAGAAGCTTCTTTATATTGCGGATCCAGTTAATTTTATGTGAACCATTAAGATTCATGACCTCTTTCAAACCATCTAGGTACTTTGAGAGCTCTGTGGTCCGCCATAACCTAGCCCAGTATAAAAGAGGCCGTAACCTGGCTAGGTCCTGTATGGAGCGGCGACCCAGGTCACTCAATAATGGTTTAATGGGGGTGCCCCTTGGAAGGGATACCAGCTCCCTAAGGAACTTATTCTCAGAGGTGGTCAGGCCGTTGATGCAATCGAAACCCCACAACTCTGCACCATAAAGGGCGCTGCCCACGGCTTTTGCAGCATAAATATCCAGGGCAGGAGCATTGGGCTTGGAGATGGACATACGATGTTGTCGCCCTAATGCACCTACCACCCTTTTATGATTTAAAACCATTTTATCAATGTGAGGCTGCCACTTTAAGATTTGTGAAATTCTAATTCCCAGGTAGTCAAATTCTTTTACACGCTCCAGGGATTCTCCATCAAGGGAGAGGGTGGATCTGGAAGACTTACTTGGGTTAAAGTAAAGGAGCTTAGTTTTCGAGGTGTTTATGACAAGGCCCCTAAGCTTACAAAACAAACAGAAGCGATTCAACAACTTTTGCAGACCCACAGGGTTTTTTGAGACCAACAACGTGTGGTCTGCAAAGAGTAGGGTGGGCACTTTATCACCCGCCAGAACCGGAGCATCTGCGTCTATTTCAAGCAAAAAAGAGACCACACCATTCACAAATAATGAAAAAAGTGTTGGGGCTAACACGCAGCCCTGGCGTACCCCTCGTGTTCACAGGAATTCTATCCGTTTTTTGCCCTTGGGATCCCCATCTAATACGGGCATAAGTGCCATCGTGCATGCGGGCCAAAAGATTTAAGATTGGTAGGGAGATCCCCATCTCCTCCAAGATTAACCACAGGCGGTCTCGGGGGACCAGGTCTTTAAGTCAATAATGCCAAATAAAGACCGCCTTTGCCAATTGTAACTACCTTCCAGTGAAGGAGTAACAACCTAAATGCTTGATCCACCGTACCTGTGCATGCCCAGAAGCCTGCCTGAAAAGGAGAGATGATGTTATTCTCCTCTACCCACAAGAGGATCCTCTCCAGGAGAACCCTGCCAACCAATTTCTGCCCAGCGTCTATAAGACTAATTGGGCGATAGTTGGCAGGATCCTCCCTAGGGCCCTTCCTGTAGATAGGGATCACCTCAGCCGCCTTCCATGAATTAGGAACAGGTGAACCTGCTAGCAGTGCATTTATCAAAGTAGTAAAATAAGTTGCCCAACCGTCAGGATTGGCTTTAAAAAGGTCACCTGGCACACCGTCCTGTCCTGGGTCTTTAGCAGATACTATTTTAGCTATTGCCTTAAGGACTTCTTTTTTGATAACTCTAGTGGGTATGAGCCGCCGGAAACCAACATCCAGAGCACCGCTCAAATGCCCTGGGACTCCGGGCAGCTCATTCCCACCATAGAGTTTAGCAAAATGTTCAAACCATTCACTATCTGCAATATGATATGGAATTTGGTTCGAGTCGCAGCCAGACGATTTTCTGACTAATGCCCAGAATAAATTACCATCTTAGTTTGGCTTGCATCTCTGAGGTTTACCCAATGGGATTCTTCCCAAGCCCTTCTGGCGGCTATTATAGCCTGTCTATAGTACAGTCTGGCCAACCGGACAGATACTGGATTAGAAGATTTGATGGCAATAATTAGATTGTTTTTCCTCCTTCTACAGTTACTATCAAACCAATTCTGGGCTGTTTTGATAGTTGCCAGACTCTTTTTGGCTGGGACCGTAAACAACTTACCAATCTGATCCATAGTGGCAGTATAGATGACTTCTACCTCTGCTGGCCCAGCCGCCTCATTGCATACTGCAGATAGCCTTAGTGACTGCTCATCAAGAATTCCATCCAGCGCGCTCAGTCTAGGTTCATCCAGACAGAACTTAGGCCACTTAAGAAATCTATTACAGTTGGATGGTATAATTTGCTTGGTTATGTATGTATGTATGTATGTATGTAAGTATGTATGTATGTATGTATGTATAAATGGTTTTGAAGCGCGCACTGTTACTGGGGAGTATCCTGGCGCGAAGGGAGAAGCGAAGGCAGATGAGCAGGGATCCATTTAGAAACTGCTACTGAAAAGGTGGGTTTTTAAATTCTTTTTAAATTGGGCTACTGTTTGACTGGAGCGCAGATGAAAGGGGAGAGCATTCCAGGCGCGGGCAGCAACGACAACAACGGAGTGTCCCCCTAGTCTGGTTCGCTTGAATCGGGGAAGGGTCATTTTAAATACAGAAGATGAACGGAGAGCTCTTGTGGGGGCATACAGTATGAATCTTTTCTTTAAATAGGCTGGTCCTTGGTCATGGATCGCTCTGAAAGCAAGTACCAGGGTTTTAAAGAGGATACATTGCGGAACTGAAAGCCAGTGGAGGTCAGACATGTGGGACCGGACACTCTTCCATCTGGGGACGTTACAGAGAAGACGAACAGCGGCATTCTGAATGACCAACAGACGTTTGGTCAGATAGGCTGGGATGCCGCTGAACAGGGAGTTCGCGTAGTCCAGTCTTGCTAGGATGAGTGCTCGGGCAACCGTCTCCCTCGCCTCTCTAGGGAGTAATGGAAAGAATTTCCTGGGCATTCTCAAGGTGGAAAAACACGTTCCGGTCAGTTTTTTTATATGGTCCTCAAATTTTAGATCCTCTCCGAACCAAAACCCAAGATTTTTCGCAGGGCCACCCATTTCCTTAGGGCATGGGATGTTCGGGGGCCATAGCGCGTTTTTGAAACTTGGGGGGAAAGATTCAAAAAAGAGGACCTCTGACTTGTCTTCATTACATTTTAATTGGGCCAGCGTAAGCCATCGGAAAACTGAGGAAAGGCAGAGGTGGACCTTAGCTGTGTCTAGATGATCGTCAGGCCAGGTAAAGAGAAGCTGCGTGTCATCCGCATATCCTATAATCTTAGCCCCATACTGTTCCGCAAGATACACCAGAGGGGTAATATAAATGTTGAACAGCAGGGGGCTAAGAGTGGAACCCTGTGGGACCCCCGTGAGGAGTGGTTTTGGTTCCGAGGCATGAGGTGGCATCCAGACCTGTTGCGTCCTTCCCGAAAGAAATGAGGACACCCAGGTCAGGGCATTGAAGCCAATGCCGATGGCCGATAACCTGGCGATGAGGAGAGCATGGGGGACGGTATCGAAGGCGGCAGAGAGATCCAATAGGATTAGGACTGCTCTGCCGCCCCCGTCCAGACACTCCCGGATCGACTCCGTCATCTCTACCAGGGCCGTTTCAGTGCTGTAAGCGGCCCTGAATCCCGATTGGGGTGGGTGCAGGACATTGGATGACTCTACAAATTTATCTAGTTGTCCAAAGACTACTTTCTCGCAGATTTTGGTTAAGGCAGGGAGAAGAGAAATAGGCCGGTAGTTACCGGGAACCGAGGCATCCAGGCCTGGTTTCTTCAAAAGCGGCAGAAGCTTAGCCTGTTTCCACTCGGCAGGGACCACTGCCGAGGAAAGAGAGAGGTTTACGATCTGGGTAGCCTTCCCACAGACAGTGCTGGCCACTCCCGACAGAACCCGAGCCGGACACGGATCGGTGGGAGACCCTGATTTAAGGCATTCCAGAAGAGGCAAAACATCATCCTCAGTTACCAGCTCAAGGTTCGTGAGCTGTAGGGTATCTGAGGGATCGGGCATACCGGGGATGTTAAATTCCGAATTCTCAGTCGATGATGTGGAAGTGAAGCCCTGCTGAATCTTGGCTATCTTGTCTGTAAAGAAATTTCACAGAACTTCACACCAATCCCCAGAGGTTGGAAGGGTGGAAGATTCTGCAATAGGGGAAACAAAGCTTTTAACAATAGAGAAAATTTCTCTACTGTTGTTTTCCGCTTTAGCTATTCTACCTGCATAGTATAGTCCTTTGGCAGCTTTAATAGCGGCATAGTATTTCTTTTGGGCAGTGCGCAGGACGACCTTTGCGTCTAAGCTATAGACACGCCTCCAGACTCGCTCCAGTTTTTTGCAGCCCAGTTTTTGCTCCCTCAACTCAGGGGAGAACCATGGTTGAGAGGGGCAGTGACGAAGTCTGGGTACGGTAGCATGTTTGGTGGACGCATTAGTCGCCTGTCGTAGCCACCCATTGAAATCATCAACCACCCTATCCAACTCAGGTGAGAGGGACTGGTGATTTTTTAACAATTCTTGGCTAAACATGGCCAGGTTGATCTTCTGAGGGTGAATGATGGGGGGTGTCAAAGCTGAACTGCCCACAATACCCACTTCCCATGAAAACCTGACCAGGTCGTGATCAGACCAGGTGACTTTTTCCGGGTCTGATAATTTAAGGGGGAAGTTAGAACACACTAGGTCTAGAAGGTGACCCCTGAATGAGTTGGAGATGACACCCATTGCCTGAGCTGTGACAGATCCAAGACCTCTTCAAGTGTGCGCGATTCCAGAGCGTCAGCGTTATCGACGTGAATATTGAAGTCGCCGACCAAAAGGAATCTGGGAAAGTTCAGGGCCCGAGGCACAATACAGTCCTCCAACGCCTCAAGGAAGTGCATGGCTGGGCCTGGGGGCCTATAGACAAGGATCCTCCTAGCGTAAAGTGTGGGCTAATGATAAGGGAAAAGTGAAGAACTTCGCCCTCCACCCCCACTGCTAGCTGTTCGGAGGAAAAGTGCCAATCATCTTTGAATATTACTGCTAGACCTCCTCCTCTACCAAGAGGTCGATCCGCTCTGGCAATCTTAAAGCCTCTAGGAATGGCCAGTTCAATGGTCGGAGCACAGGAGTTATTAAGCCATGTCTCAGTGACGAATAGTATCTCAAGCTGACCCTCCGTTAGAACCTCGAAGATGTCAGCTGCATGTTTTACCATAGATCTAGCGTTAATTAGGCCAGCTCTGACAGTTTTCGTGTGATCCATGTCGGCGCCTAAGCGCGGGGGAAGCGTGAGCTGGGAAGAGAAGCCGCATTTCGGGCATGCCGTCCCGACAAGCTCAGGCCCTCTTCGCTGACAGCTGCTTTGCTCATCAGGAGGAGCTACATTCAGGAGATCAGAGCGGGAGTAAACAATTCTGTGTGGCCCATCTCGGTCATATGGAGGGGAGGCGCTGCGCGCTCTGGGACACATCGCTATTTGTAGCCCAGGCCCCTCCCCGAGCTGGACCGCTAACTCGAGTCCAGCCGGGGTCCGTGTCCGCCCAAGATGGCGCCCGACCTAGCCCTCCACGTCAATCGGCACAGGCAAGCCGCGGTGGAACGGGCCCAGGGGGACCGGTAAGCAGCGCACACAGCGGTACACCAAGGTGATTTTAAAAATACAGACTACACAATTCTAAAATCAATTGGAGTTTAAAAATAGAATTTTTAAAAAAGGTTAACTGAAAGTTGCAGCGTGAGGGGAGTAGCAGAAGAGATCACTCGCAGTCTGCTTCGCCAATCCCAAGCGCGATCACAAGGTGCTGCCACCACCCTGGTCAAACGCCCCCCGCTATTTGATGATATGCGCTCCCTTCTGTGCCATGGATCTAGCAATGTAAGGGACAGGGGATTATGGTCACTCTCCACCAATGGTTTAATGACCATATCCACCACTGACTTCCAAGCCCTCCTGTCTACCATTATGTAGTCAATCCTACTCTCACGCGATACTCTGTTGTAGGTGTTTGCTCCCTGAGCATCGGAGGTAGTACGGCAGTTGGTAGCTCTTAAACCTGTTTCGATCAATAAACCATTTCATTGAATGACTACAGGAGACCATCTCCTGACAGGCTTGAGGGTAAGAGACGGGACGCCCCATTGTGCATCATCCTCATGCACTCCAAGAATATCATCTACTGTCAAAGGTTCAAACGAGCAGTTAAAGTCCCCAGCAACCAGAACTAAGGAGTCAGGAACACATAACCTCAGCAAGTCAGTTAAAATATCGATGGTAGACGACTTGGCCCCCTCTTGGGTACCCCTTGCATATACATTAAAGAATTCCCAAGCGGGGGCACCATTCATACCCTCATCAGAGAGTCTCATAATATCCAGACAGGAGGAGGTGTGGTGAATAATCTTAAGGTTAAGGTCAACCCTTACCCATACCATAAGCCCACCAGAAGGACGGCCGTGCCCAACCGAGGTAGCAGGTACACAGAAACAAGAAAATCCCTGCTTATACAGCGGTTCCAAACTCCATGTCTCCCGAAACATACAAAAGTCATACTCATCAATAAAGCTATGATAACAAAAGCTTGTTTCGCAGACCTGCCACATTCCACGAAACAATTTTAAGATTGCAAATGTGTATCTTACTGAGGACCAGGACACTTGCAGTTTCACCTGAAGCCTGCTTGGCGTCAATGTTAATAGTACTCCTAGTGTCCAGTACTATATCAGTGGACTTTGAGCCCACTGACTGTTGTGATACAGGTGAGTCTAAGGAGCATCCACCTGGGGGGGAAGGGGAAATACTTATTTCTCTTACGATATCATCGGGTCAATCAACTGCCTCCAGACAGTCTTAACGGTTATGATGAAAAAAACTATCAATGTTAAAGGGGGGCATAGGCAATTCTCCCTGAGCTGAGCCCCTCCCGCTCCGGGGAACCATAGTCCATCCATCGAGCTGAGGAGCAAAATGGCCAGGGGGATAGAAGTAAGTTAATGGGAGGGAATGGACAGTCGTGCCTGTGCTGGGGTATCTCCAGTTGCAGATATAATCGACAATTCAAGGGTTATTAAAGTTAATCAGAATACAATCACCCCTTATGTTTTTAGCCAAGTGTCCCACTAATGGTGTCCTTCGGATCATAAGTATTTTACCCACTAAGTGCAGGGGCAAGGGTCTATTCGTATTTAGCCAGTGTATGACCCTGTTCCATAGTTTTGTGGGGCTTTCCCCCTCATTTTTGCCCAGTTCTGAGACACCTGCCAGGACCACCACAAATGGACAAACCTCCGGGGGTAGATTTAAGATTTTTTTACCCGCATTAAGTTGGATAGTCGGTGCCCCCCCACCAGACATGTCTTGTTCTGAGATCTTCTTACGTTGACATGAATTGTTTACATTGGGACCTGCTATTACTTTATCAATAGGAATAGCTAAAGAAACAGGTAAAACCGACTGGACTGTATTTGAGCCCGCTAATTCTTTGATGGTCGCTGGAACGGCAACCTTTTCCTTGCGGGTTTTAGACAATTTAGTTACCGAGGGCGAAATAACTCTTAGAGTGGGTTCAACAAGGCCCTTAACATCACGTTCAATCCTCTTTAAATGGACCTCAATCTTGCTCAACATTTCTTCTAATGGGGCTAAGAGGAGCTTAATAGTGTCATAGATAGCATTAGGCTCAGCCTCCAGCACCCCCTGCCGTACTTCTCGGCTTGGCAACCCATCTAAAACCTGGGTCACCCTGCTAGGCAAGGTTGAGCCTGTCAATCCATGGGGAGAATTTACAACTGGTTGCTCCGCAATAGGTAAGTTAGCTTTCCTGGCTTTACGACCTTTATTTTTTCTCCCGCCAATGTTATTTACTGATTGATGGGTGTTTTTTGGAATTGCCCCCGGGTCTTTCCCACACTGTTGCCTAGTATTAAACACCTTTGCTACACTGGGCACAGTAGGAAACATTTGGGGGGATAACAACAATGAATCTGATGCTGTGGACTGACTACTAAGGGTAGTCTGTGACAGATTACAAACGGGAAGCTGTGGGATTGGAAGTTCTAAGATGGGGGAAGCACTTAAGCCACTATTGGCATCCAAGTTATCAGGAGTCCGAGCGTTCGCAATTAGTCCCATAGAAGATCTTCTTGCGATAGCCAGTTCATGTGAGACACGTTGCTCCATTATGGTAATCCCCTCATCAACAACACTGTTCATCTTTGTTATGAATTGGTCCATAGCTCCCGTAAAAATTGCAGCACCTGCTCTCCCCTTTGCCTCTTTAAGCGGCATAACAAATCTCCCAGTTAGATACAAATATTTATTTAGGCAATGTACTCACGCAGATGTGCTGAGTAGTAGATGGAAGGGGGGTGGCCCGACCCAGCCTCTCCGGTCTTGAACGGGCTTAAACGGGCCCGCCCTTAGCCAGGGCTTCGTCTGGGCACTCCCACGCGCGACTCGCGGGGCGAGAGGCGTTCCTGTCTTTTAACGCGCCTCCGGGCGCTCTACTGGAGTCACTCTCGCGCCACAACTGCCGGGGCACCTGGGAGATAGAGTCTCTGCGGCGGCGATGGTGCTGGTGGGGCGCGAGGAGCGAAGAGCGGCGAGCCGTTCCCCTCACGGCAGGTGGTGATGGCCCAGATGTGCAAAGATTAGCCGGCAGTCAGGCAAGTCCTTGGTGTCCTTGGTATCACTGTCAATAGATAAGCGCTCCCTGTGATTCAATCAATGTAGGGTTGGGGCTAGGGTTAGGATTTCTATTGGAAGTAGGGACTAGGGCTTCCTGTGTTATTGGTTGTTGGGACTAGGGTGGGACTAGGGCTAGGGTTAGGCCTTTAATTGGAAGTAGCGATTAGAGCTTCTGGTGTGATTGGTTCCTGGACTAGGTGTGTGACTAAGAGTAGGGTTAGGCTTTCTATTGAAAATAGGAACTAGGGCTTCCTGTGCCATTTGTTGCTTGAACTAGGGTTGAGACTACTGGTAGGGCTAGGGCCTCTATTGGACGTAGAGATCAGGGTTTTCTAAACTGGTTGGGTGCTTGGACTAGGGTCATGATTGGCTGTAAGGTCCTGGTCTCCAATTGGTTCTAGAGTTTAGGGTTAGTGTTGTGATTAGAAAGTGTTTGGGCTAGGGTTCCCAATGGCTGAAGGGGTCACCTGACTACTAGGGCTATAAACGGCCAAGGCTTAGGGTATCTCCGCTTGGGAGTCGGAGCTAAGGGTGGAGAGGACATGGGTGAGTGCCTGTTTAAACCTGTTAGAGACTGGCCGGGACCAGTGCCAGGAATGCTGGCCATTCATTAATATCCACCCTACGTATTTGTCACTCTGTATATATACATTTATTTTCACTATAGATATGTGCCTATCTTTGTGTATTGCTTTGTATAAACATGTACAATACTTATGTTATAAAACAACAAAAAAAAGACAAAAATCATCTTTGGTCTGCATGTACTTGCTTCCATTGTGCATCTATGTACCTCCATGTACTTGGATCTATGGGTCTGTTACTTTTCTCCTTAAAAAGCATATCCAATGCACAACCCTATTTCTCAACCTGTACCTCTATCAATATCTTTAATCTGCATATACTTACCTCCTTTATGCATCTATATACTTTCAATTTACTTATGTATCTATATATTTATCACTTTCTTCTAATTTAGCATATCCAATGCACTACCCTATTTCTCAACCTGTACCTCTATCAATATCTTTAATCTGCATATACTTACCTCCTTTATGCATCTATATACTTTCAATTTACTTATGTATCTATACATTTATCACTTTCTTCTAATTTAGCATATCCAATGCACTACCCTATTTCTCAGCCTATACTTCTCTCAATATATCTTCTAGCCCAACTTTCTGACTCATTTCAAACTTCTTTCTACTACTCTTTCCAATTCACTACCCTATGTCTCACCCTATACATCTATCAATATATCCTCTACACCCACTCTCTTTTATCCTAAACCCCATAACACTACTATGTTTCACAAAATAATCCTCTCTCCTACTCTATCCCACCTTGTATCAACAGACACCTCTTTTACTATACCGATACCCCAAAAGAAACCTTTCTAAACTCTCCCCTCTGACTCTTCCCCTCCAAAAACACTTTTTACTCATCCAAAAGCCTCCTCCTACTGCTATGGCCTAAAAAAAGAAATCCTTCACTCGTCTATCCCTCCACTATCCTTTTCAATCAAAATAACAGACTAACAGGTTCACTTCTCTAATTCCATATTCCACCATATTAATTCACCACTAATCCTTTATGGGTTCCAGAGTAGCGTGCTACTGACCATCAAAGCGTTTCAACACCTCATCAGGCTTACAAGCGCTATATAAATGCAAACCTTTTTTCCTTTTTTACCTCTCCCCAACCCTTCTCAATCCAAATAACTGACTAACATATCCACCACTCATATTACTTCATATTTCACTATACTAATTTTCAACACTAATCCTTTATGGGTTCCTGAGTAGCCTGCTACTCGCCAGAAAAGTGCTTTAACACCCCATCAGGGGTAACAGGCACTATATGTATGCAACCCTTTCTTTCCCTTCTATCCCTCAGCTATCCTTCACACTCCAAATAATTGACTAATATCCACCACTCAAATTACTTTCATGTTTCACCATACTAATTCACCACTAATCCTTTATGGGTTTCCTGAATAGCATGCTATCCACCAAAAAAAGCGCTTCAACACCCCCATCAGGGGTTAGAAGCGCTATATAAATACAAACCTTATTTCCTCTTCTATCCTTCTGCTATCCTTCCGAATCCAAATAACTGACTAACATATCCACCACTTAAAAGTTTCTTGCATGTTTTACTATACCAATTCAACACTAATCCTCAATAGGTCCCAGAGTAGCTTGCTACTCGGCGAAAAAGCGCTTTGACGCCTCGTCAGGGGTAGTAAGCGCTATACAAATGCAATTACAATACAATATAATACAATATTGTGATTTTATTGCAGATGCTGATGAGCAAAGGGGGATCTTAAAGTTAGAACTGCCACCAATTAAAAAATGGTCTG